>NC_071533.1:63479770-63812270 GCF_026979565.1 Vidua chalybeata | reverse complement strand
TTTAACATAGCTTCAAGCTATGTATATGTTTGGGCCAGTTTGTGCTTTTCACCCTCAGCTCACAAAGTAGGTAGTATTTAATATTTGAAATTATCAATGAAAGGCTGAAGCAAAATTCTTCGTTTAATGATATACTGAAGCAATAGATAATTTCATACAGTATAAAAGGTTCGTGTATTTAAATTTTTTAATGCTTGCTATTAACCTATAGAAAAAGTGGCTTGTTATATTGAGGTTGTTTATATATAAATGTTTTGACTAAAAACTATCTTTAATAAAAAGCTGGAGTAGTTTTTATCTGAGAAGATAATCATCAGTGAGTATTTCGCAGCTCCATGTTCATTCCATTTTTTACTTTACAGTTGCAAAACATTTTAAAATTCTGTTGCTTTCTGAAGTCTGACAATTTCTGGCTATCTTATTGTTTCTTGAAGTTACTCAGGAAAAAATGCATAGCATTTGCTCTATAAACAGGTTTGCTTTACTGTTCGGTGCATTTTCTATGCAATAGAGATTGGAAATTAGGACATTGTACTAAGTAAATATATCAAGATAAAGAGTTAGTTGTGTGTCAAATTAAACAGGACTCCATACTAAATGCACAGATCAAATAAAGCAACCATATATGAAGAACCCATGAAGCGCTTAAAGCTTGTGTTTGGGATATTTTTGTAACCTTCTGAGCTATGAGTTATAAAATATTTGACATCACCAAACCGTTCCTTTAGGTTGCTGTGCTGGTACAGCTCTTTGTTTGTGCAGAAACTAATTCTGGTAACATCATTTTGCTGAAGTAGCTTATTTTAATGCAAAACTTTGGTGATGCCCACTCCTGCTTCACAGTACAGAATCATTCACTAAACCTGGATAGTGACATCACATTGCTTTTCATACTTCTGTCATCTTATGCTTTAAGTTCGCTTTGATGTTTGTTACCAGAGGATTGAATCAATGATCTCTCTGTCTTTCTCATTATTTTGTAAAAACACCCAGTGCAGAAAATGAAAATGGCAGTAACAGAGTCTTAAAGCTCATGCCTTAGATCTTACTGTACTTCTGTTTGGGTAAGGAATAGTGTCCTTTTTAAACAAGTATGAACTCATTGAGAAATTTCTTATTGAAAATGGCCTTAAAAATAAGTACTTATATTGGCATTTTCCTACTCCTGTCTTAATATATCTATTCATAAAGTGAGAAGTAGGTGGTTTTTAGAAACACAAAACACTGCAGCTGTCAGTGTGGTCAAGTGCACAGAAAACCAGCTTAAAAACCCCTCAGTCCTCATAATCTCTGAACTGCACATAGGAATGGCATTGTTTTGGGTGAAAGTTACTTGCAAGTTAACTGGCTCTCTAGTTGTTGTTACTAACCTGACTTGAATGGTTCTGATCTCTAGAAATGTATCTGAAGGTATAGTTTATATTACTGAAGAAGAAAGCAACTTAGTCCTAGGAATGAATAGAAGAATGCAATCATTGGTTCAGTTCTCTATTCTGTATGATGCATGATCAACTGTGATGTGACTTTGCTGCTCTGAGTGTCTGTAGCCATTACAGCAGTTCTGACTCTGCAACTGTTCTTGATGTTACAGTGGACTAAAGAGGATGGACATAGAACTGCCACCTCTGCTGTCCCTAATCTGTTTGTTCCATTGAACACCAATCCAAAGGAGGTCCAAGAAATGAGGAACAAGGTTTGTAATAGCAGTAAAATAACTTCTTTTTTTGGTCATCACCACAATTCAGTTGTCTACTTGTAATGAAGTAACTTACTTTGCTAGAATGACATTTTGGAGGCTCAATAACACAAGTTCTGGTGTTGTCCTTTCCCTTTATAACTAAATAATGAAACAATTCTTAAGTGTCCTGAACTCCTCTTGGAAAAAAGTTGGTATTTCTGTTCACTATATGAAGATGTTTTTCTAAGACTAATTTTTCTTAGACCAGTTGCTGGGTACCTCTGAGACAGCCAGTCCTGAGTTTATGGTAGTAATTCTGTACCCTGAGATCATAGTTTTACATTAGTGACCTGTTTTCCTGTTTTGGTAATACCTGTTGGAATTTTGTGGCCTAGACAAAGTAGTCTATAGATCTCGCTCCATATTTCAGTGTACTGTATATATGCTGTGATTGTTGCAGACTCTTTTTTTTGTCTTTGGAACTCGAAGTTAATATTTTTGAAGTGAGCTTGCAGTTAATTTTCCTGGTTTTGAATTTCAGATCTTCTTGTCCAATCTACCAATAGGAAAGCACTGAATGGATTGGGTTTTTTTCCACTTTATTTCTTTTACAGTATAAATTATGCCCTGGTATCCTGTTAATATTAAACTTGTTCTGGATTGTTTTGATACCTCTAACTGATAGCCTTATGGTACATGGGAATTAACATTCTGTCAAAGAAAGGCTGTGTGCAGGGATACTAGCAGGAGTCTAAAACAATTTGTATATGGCTGACAGAACTTATGCTTGGCACTGTAAAATAATAACCACCTGAAATGAGAATTACTGTGAAATTTCCAAGCAGTTTTTGTGTTTCAAACACAAATCTTGCTTTATTAAAAACTTGAATGAGGTGACTAAGAGAATAAGTCTTCAAATTTTATACTTTCTCAGTGATGAGAAGGGTAGTAAATTAGAAACAAGTGAAAAAGATGGGGGAGCCTTGTGCTTTCTGAGATACCAAGTATTAATAATACTTATTGTTTGTGTATTTGTATGCATATATTTTTTATAAAGTCAATGTCCTTTTTAGTTGTAGAGGTCTTTTAAGATGTGTGCTTTTCTTCATTTATCTTGGAACAAGAACTAGAATATTTTAGAAATAAATTTTGAGTCAGTTGTTATGAATTCTTTACCACTGAAGGATATCTAATTTAAATAGACAATACCTCGGTTTAGAGCTCTGATTTCTGTCCCCATCTTTTGTATTGAAATAACTGGGAGGTATTTAGGATGCAGCAAAAGGGTGTTCTAGAGAACTCCAGAATGTCAGTTTATCCACAGAGAAATTATTATATGTCCTTTTGAGGATATTGTCCTGACTAGATGCAAAAATGGAAAGTTGTGCAGTGTTTTACAGTAAGTTCTATATGAAGATGAAATCGTGGTGCCATATCACTAACTAATGGCTAATGACAGGAATCTGCAATTGACTGGTCAGGTAGAATAGACAGAAAAACACAGAGGTAATACTTCTATTGACTTTTCACAAACTGGAGTTATCTGTTACCTGTTTTACCATGACCTAGTACTGAAAAGCAAAGGACAGCACCTTCTGTGGTACTTAAAGACTAAATTTTGAGAAATGTCAGGAAACAGCCAGGAACCTGAACATTTACATTCAAGTGGTGCTTATAAGCTCAGCTTCATTTGACAGCCCTGTGGCTACAGCAGTTAGCACTGGTTGTTGCCTGTTGGCAGATTCACTCACCCCTTTTTCGAACACAAAAATATGATCAACTTTTCTCTGTTGTTCATGTGATTGTTGTTCATTCTGCTGCTTTCCTTTACAGATCCGAGAACAAAATTTGCAGGATATTAAAACAGCAGGCCCTCAGTCACAGGTTCTTTCTGGGGTAGTTGTGGACAGGAGCCTTGTACAGGTGAGAGTATTCAATTCCTGAAACTATTAGCTTAATCTAGACTGTCTTCTGCTTTCACCTAATATATCACTATGAAATTATTCTTTAATTGGCAGAGAGTAACTGTTTATAAGGTAAGTCTTAGAGGTAACACCATTGTCTTTGCAAGAGTGCTCAGGGTCAGAAATTTAGAGGCTGCAGCCATGTAGCCCAAGCATGTCTGTGGAGGATGCTTCTTGGTTTTTTTTGCTGAATGTAATGCATGAAATTCAGAAGCCTTATTTATATGGGTTAGATTCTTGTTCAAAACTAGTTGAGCTTTGTGACAGCTTTTTGTTTCTTTGATTTCTGAGTTTATGTATCTTGAAGGATTAATACTGGGCACACCAGGCTCACTGTGGGGCAGTAGTGTTTCATGTTAAATACGAGATTTCATGCTTCATAATATTTTATTTGAAGAGCAGTTTGGGAAAAATGCTATTACAGCAATGAAACTTAAAAGCAGTATATGTGGATATACAAAAGACTATAAATCATAGCTTCAAGTAAAGTAAGAATTAGAGCTGTACAGTTATACTGTATAGCCGAATAAAGCTTTTTATATCCAAGTACTTTCAGCTGCCCCAGATAAGTATTTTCTGATAATACTTTTTAAAGATTGGCAAGTCTTATCATGACCACAGCATTATTTATGTTGGGTGTCATATTGTGTGCATGTCAATTCACTGTCATATGCAATTTCATCTACCAGTTTCTGTTTCTTTGCATGTTTTTAGCAAGCATCACAATGCTTTCGGTTGATGTTGTAAAGCCCGGGCTCGGTTTGCTCTGTTTACTCAATTTACTGTTGCAGGATGCTCCCCTCTCAGACTGTACGGAATCTATTGAAGGGCTCGATCTCACAGAGCAGGCCTTTAGTCCCGCTAAATCTCTGTCTGTTAGAAAGGTACTGCCCTGTCATACTGCTCTAAATACTGTTGTTCACCCTTCATTTAACCTCTCCTTACCCTGACCTTTTTCCTCTGTAAGAAATGATTTGGCTAGAAAATTTTAAAAAATAGATGGATCTTCAAATTTTGTATATGCGATGATGCAAACAGTTACTTTACTCTGTTAAGAGTGTCTTAAGGGTCTTGATCGTTGTCTGTAGAAGCTGGTGAGGAAACACTTTTGATGTTAAGGTGCTGATCAGGTCCTGCATATAGAGGATTTCTTTATGCATGCTGTTAGTCTTGAATTATTCTAATTTGAGATCAATTTAGAATTAGCTTAATCTCAGCCTGATTACATCAGTGTAATTCTGAGGATACTCTGTGTGTTATGTGACAAACACTGTCAACTCTTGATCCCAGAGCACTGGACAGCTGGCTTCCTTCATACTTCCTGCAGTTAGATACAAGAGTTGCTAAGTAATGCCCTACAGGTGCAAAATCAATTGTCTTTCACACTTGTAGTCATGTTTGTGCTTGCATGATGTTCATTAAATACAGAGTAAGTTCAAGAAGTGTGGGCATGTTGTGGTGGGCAGTCCTTGGGGCTGGCTGAATGGAGCAGCTGTACACTGCAAATAACATTTCTTAGAGCACATCTAGTGTGGAAGCACAGTGTGTAAATAAGCATCAGTGCCTCCTCTGCTCCAGTGTTTTACCTAAAAGATTCTTAAATCTTGGTTTTAGGTCGTGCCTAAACGCCTCATTATCAAAATAGCTTTTTCATGAAAAAAGTACAGAATACTTTGAATTACAGCATTGTTGGAAACCCTGTGGTTTTATAACTCTTTCTAAAGTGTAATGAGCCAGTTTGTGTTATAGATACTTGAATCTTACTAAGAATATGATGGTCATATTTTTCACGTTGCAGTTTGTTTTGTCCATATTCTGAAAGGAATAATAATAAAACACTATTTCTGGGTTGAAGACAAAAAGTAAAATAAAGCCAAATTCTTTCAGGCAGTGCATGACTTTTATTTTCCACTTAATAATACCTTCAAAGTGAAAAATTACTTTTATGATAATTATCATAACACAGGTCTTTTTCAACAGTGATATATTTCAAGTATTATGTTCAAACAATGACATAGCTTTTTTCTAAAAGTAGTTAGATAGTTTACATGCATTTTCACAGATGGCAGAGAACCAAGAAATGGTCTGTTGATTGTGATTTTGTCTAGTAGTATCCTGTTAGGGTTTAGATGTCCAAATTGTTTCCATTTTTTGTGGTGTCATGAAAATGCTTTCTGCCTGAAATAGTGTGTAAAATTAGATCACAATGTAAATTACAAGAGTAATTATGAAATAGAAGTGTCCTATTTCATAATCTTTATTATTTTAACATGGATTGTAACCCAAATGCTTAATAATTTCCTGTTTGGGGGGAAAAAAAATAACCCAAGAAACAAAACCAAAACAAACAAAAAAACCCCAAACCAAACAACCTCCTAAAAAAATGTCACCCAAACCAGAAAATCCAATGAACCCAAAAATAACAGCAACAAAAGACAACTACCAGAGAAATTTCCTTGAAAGATTCTGCCATAAAACAATTGTGTTTTGTGGAACAAAGGAAGTGTAAGCAATCTTATGATGCCCACACCTGAAAATGCCCTACCTTATGAAACCTCACCTGAAAATTTCAATAAAATTGAAGAATCCTGTACATCACTGACTTAGGGACTTTTAGATACCAGACAATTAGAAGTTCTCAGTTGACAAATTCTTTGACGCTCAATGACAGTTCATGTAAGAAGTTTTATGTAATTGCAGTAACACAATCTATTATATTTTCAAATAATGTTGAGATTTATAACAAATACTAATGCACACTATTTTGGATGAAGAAATGTCTCCTTGTGTACAGCATGCATGTACTGCTTTGAGCTCCTGTGCCTATGGTTGCAGCAGTGAATACTCATTCCATCTTGCCTCTTTGCTTGCTTTATCCATGTTCTGAGAAGTCCTGGCCATGTTGCAATACAACCTCCTTGTGCATCATATAATTTTATTCCTGGTCTGACTTGGTTAACCAAGCTTCTGCTGCAGTCTTGGCTGATTGACAGGGAATGTTGGTTATTCTTACCAACAACCATTCTGCAGTCTCATAAGAAAATAAATTCTCATGAATTTTCAGTAATTTTAAACAGAAGGGGATTCACCCATTTTGGGTCTCTTCCTTTAGAATGGAAATTCTGTGGCTTTGTTCTTAATCCAGACCCTCTCAGTGCTGCCCCAGAGGTGGCACTAGGTTTGAGCGGTGACTTCTACATGAACAATACCTCGGGAATCTTGGTGTTTTGGATAAAGGCACTGCATTAATGTTAGATTGTGTTAGGAGCAATTGTTAACTTAGACCCTTATTATGAACCTCCTGTCTGATGGAAAGAAGAATTGGCATATATAAAGAGCCAGTTTTGGTCATATTTATCCCTGAGAACAAGGTGAAGTGCTTGCCTGTTAAATAATGGTCAGGTTTGAATTTTTCTCTAAAAGCCAGGTTTGGTCTAGAAGTTACAAAATTACTTGATTATCTAAATTTTCATGTAGGAAGTATGAGGTCCATGTTTAATATGAAGGTATATTGCATATCATTAGCCATAAATGACTTTGTGTCTGTGGAAGTGTATGCCCTTATAGAGTGAAAATGCATTCTCTTCATTAATATAATCTATCCAGTGTTTCTTACAGTGGAGAAAATGCTGTTGATATTTGAGTGCATACACATGTGATCAAATTTCAAATAGTCATCTAAATACTTCTGGAATCATCATCAAAGTAATACTAGGATCAGCCTAATCCTAATGGGATCACTAGAACATTAATTTTTTTCATGTCATCTTATGTTGAAACAGTGTGAGTCTATGGGAATTTATTCCCTCTCTACAGGCTCTTTAATACTGGAAGTAACTCCAGACCAGTCCTCTTGTTCGGTTTTTCTCAATGTTCTTAGGAATCTCTGAATGGCATGGTCAGGTTGATAGCTCTGCAAAGTCTTGTCTATTTTAGTGTCACATTTAACAATTGGAAATATGTTCTGTACTGTCTTTTTTCTTTCTGTCCCATGTTTCATTTTGTGTTGTATATTTTTATTTGAATTCTTAGAAGGATGCTCTGTGGCCTATTCTGTGAAGTAAAACATATCTCCTTCTTGATTTAGAAGTAATGATGGTTTAGACTAATCATACTGGTATAAAGTAACCATATTGCAGAACTTACTAACATATTACTATAATTTATTTCCCACATAGGCTCAGTCCCTCTACCAGTATCATTTTCATTTGTGGCCTTTGAACAGCTTCCGTATTATTGATACTGAATAAAACTGGATAAAAAAAGTTTTTTAAATAAAAGTTAAAATAAAATAAAAGTTTTCCTTTCTTACCTCTTGTATAATTTTTCTGCTTTTATGATCCAACACTGTTGCCTCTGATCTTTTCAATGCTGCTTCTCTTGGGTCAAAGCTACTCAGCAAGTACAAATACTGTTTGTAGTGATTGTGGGCGTTTCTTGTGAGGGTTTGATTTTGGTTTAATTTTTTTCAGTCTAGTAAATGTGATAAGCTTGATTTGCTGCTTTCATTCCCAGTATTTAACAGAGGTACTCTCCTAAGTAGGAGAACACATTATGCCAGTGCACCAGGCATCTGCAAACTGTCTGTCTTGTTATTTGTCACCATTAAATCAACAGGCATTCGGTAAAATTCTGTTTCATTAGAAGCTGTTTTACCCAATGATTCTGGATATAACTTGCAAAATTCAAAGACATTCTTAGAAATTCCAGGGATACTAATGGCTACTGTGTGTCTTGTTCCCAGAAAACTCTAGAAACTCTGCCTGAGATCAATGCTTTACAAGGTCCTGCTGCTTATGCTGAGTTTCAGATAAAACTATGGACTTAGTTTGAAGTGTGGGCAAAGACAGAAAGGGAAATATAAAATTTCCATGGGCATCAGTTTTGTGCCATCATTAAAAGCTGAGACCTGTAGTTTTAGGGGAGTTTTGAATTTTCTACAAAACAATTAGGATTTGTACAAAGGTTGATGTTTCTCTGACCCTTTCATACATTATCTTCTGAGAAAAGCTGTTACTGTCAAATCAATGCTTCATGGATATAGTTGAGAAAAGGCTTTTGACATTCTACTGACATTCTGCATTTAGAATGAATTCTCCTCTTATTTTATGAAGTGATCTGTAATGTTTTAGAGATGTTTCTCTCCTGCAGTTCCTTTCAGGTACTTTCCTTTCTTGCAGTGGAGATTTATTGTTAGGCTGTTTGTTCTCTGGTGTTTGCTTCCTGAAGAGCAGCATGGATTCTAACAGCCATCTTACTTCCTTGGATTGCTCTAGACCAGATTTCTGGAGATCTCTCATCAGGCTTTCAAAACTGCTCTTGTCCTCCTTCCATCCAGACATCCCTGTCTGTCACCTCTTTGGTGCTGACAACTTGTCCAAAGCAGCTCTTGCCATCCAAAACAGCATTCTGTCTATTTGCATTATCAGTTTTACAGTGGCCATCCTGTGCTTGTCCATGAAGTGTGGACATGGGATGGAATGTTTGTCTCTCTTTAGGTGCTGCATATTTTTGAACTATGCTTTCTAATGCTTTCTTTTAAATATTGCTACAGGCAACATTTGAATATGGAGATGACCTGGGTCAATCAGTAGCCCATACCTATTGGCTAATGGAGTTCAGATACCTCTTCTTGATAATGAAGAGTTTGGGTGTCACCATGACATGGGGCACAGGTCACACACCAGCCGTTAAGAAACTAGTGTCAGAGTTCTGTATATCCAACAGAAAAAACCAAATGCTTAGACAAGTCATTTGAGAGATAGAGCAGCTATCTCCAGGCAAGCATTTTCTGTACATGAGACAATGAAAATCCAGTGGCTGTAGCCTTTACCATAGGATTAGAGAAGAAAAAGGAAAAGCTTTAACATTAGAGAATCTGATGCAGCTGCTTTTGTCCGCTGGAACTTACTGTACTTAGAATTGCTTGTTATATTTTTATTTGTATAACTTTTTATCTGGCTTATATGACATAGGTTATAGATGTAAATATGCTAACTTGTACCTGATTACAGTTAATTACTTTAAAATGGCTTATAATAAGCTGCTAATCTGGTATATACAGAACATATACAAGATGGCTTTTTACTATAACATCTGTTAGGTGTAATCTAGTAGCTGCAAGAAATAGCTTTTCTGTTATCAAAAAAATACAAAGCAAAACAAAAACCCAAAGCAAAATAATAATAATAATAATAAAAGCCCAAAACAAAACAGAAACAAAAATACCCATGAGCTGAGTTCTTGACCCTTTATGACTATTCTGTGCCCAGACTGCCATGCAGGTGGGCCTGGTATCATGTTTCTTTTGTGGTGAGAAAAAGAAACTTGATAAACTTTTGTGACTTCAAATATAATTCAGCCAGACTGTTTGGCTGCTGTTTGATTTACTGCTTAATGGTGGATATTCCCTGGTGGAGACCTGTTTTGTCCTTTATATTAACCTCCTGTTAATCAGATAAAAAAAAAATCTGCAATAGATTTTTTTTTTAATCTAAAAGAGGAAAAAGTAGCATTTTCCAGGTTATGTTTTTGTTTTGGTTTTGATTGCTTTGTAGCTTCTATACCTCTAAAGGTTCTGCAAGTTACTGCTTGATTGCAGATGTATCTTAATTTTCTTTTGCCAGGGAGAACTGGTGACTGCATCAAAGGCAATAATTGAGAAAGAATATCAACCAAAAGTCATAGTGAGCACAACAGGACCAAATCCCTTCAATAAACTCACTGATCGAGAACTGGAAGAATATCGCAAAGAAGTAGAAAGAAAGCAGAAGGGACCAGAAGGTTGGTTTCTCTGTGTGTGTTTTTTCTGCAATAGACTGTAGTACCAACAAGTTTCTTAGTAATTGGAAGGTGGGTTACCTGCAAAGGCTGTGGATAAATTACCCAGCTTTTGTATGTTTCAGTTTTTCCAGTGTGAATTAAAAATTTGAGAAGTATATTAGAGATAAAATGTGTGATCTAAATGTTTTAAGTTTGTCCTGTATAAATACCTAGATCTCACTCTAAAATTGTCCTTATAGACAAACTGGGCAGTAGGGCCAGTTACTCCTGCTGGTAGGAAGTTGAAAGCTTCCATCAAAAAGGTGTTTTGGTACTGGTTTTATTCTTTGTTTCCCTTGGCCCTAGATCTTAGGCTAAGGTGAGGGAAAGGTGGTGCTTTATAGCAGCAACACTGCAGGTTTTTAAGTCACTGAAATTTGTGGATTTGAGAAATACATTGAATGGAGAAGATACAGAATAACATTGATTATTATTATTGCTTGGAAATATGACATCTTGTGGGGACTTCTACCAAAATGGACTTTTTCAATTATTATGATAGATTTGTGCTATAAAAAGAGGCTATTGCTGCATCTGAAGTGGTTCTCCTGCTTTGCTTTTGAATAATTTTAAGGGATGATACTTAGAATGGTCATCTGTTGTGAGGTTTTGAATTTGAGTGATGCAAGAATCCAAAGTGCTGTTTCTTTTGCAGTGTGTGTTCCCTGCAGTTGCTTTTCGGGACCACAATGTAGGAACCATTGTGTTTGGTTTATGAAGTACTGAGTGGGGTGGGGTGGGATGCTGTGCTGTCATGCCTGTTTAACTGCATACCTTTATTCTCTCAGTAATGATGCCACATCCTTCTTAGATAAGGTATCAAAATATGGAGAGACTCTGTTACTGAGACAGACACCAGCTGGGGAACAGAGTGCAGTGCTTAGAAATCAGACCATCAGTGAGCAAAACACGTCAGATAAAAAATCTCTGGATTTGAAAGGGAGATCAAACACCTTTCAAGGAACAGATATGAAGACTTTACAGGATCGTGACGTATCATCACTGTCTAAGTCTTTAGATAACATTCAGTTTGCTGCTGCATGGGTTTCTTGTCAGACCATGCAGCAAATCATCCCACATCTAAATGGAGAAGAGCCAGATGGGCAGAAGTCCTCCCATAAGGAATTTCATACTGCAGTGATCAAAGCATTAAGGTCTGATCCTGACCTTTTGGCTGAGGCCTCAGGTATTACTAACATGGTACAGCTGTGCTTGCAATCCAAGGAACCACCTCTTTATCTACACCATGTGGAGATTCTGTCAGTTGACTCTCATCTGTGGCACTGATTTCACTTTATTTGTGTAGGTGAACTGGTTGGAACAATGCTTTAGTGTTGTTCCCGATATATGATGTACTCTGTTAATGTTTTCCTTTGGATCTAGGGCTATTTAAAGCTGGAAGCAAAGGGGATCCTCCTTACTAATAACAAATACTCAAACCACTGTGAAATCTGTTTGGAATCATATAATTACTGCATGTTTTTCTGATTATCTGTGCAGTCTTCTTTTCTTTCGGGATGCAATTTTGTTTACTCCAAATTTCAGCAAAACAAAGCAAGCAAAAGTGTGTTATTTTGTGTAGGCCTGGTAGCATATCCCCTCCTCCCTATTTGTTTATATCTTGTGGTTTTTCCTTACAAATTTTCTTTATAACAGCAGCATAAACCAAGTCATAAATGATTTCATTATTTATGCCTGCTTAAAGAAAAAAAAACACCTCCAAAGAGAGCCACAGAACAGTTTTGTTGAACAGTTTTGTTAGTATCAAACTATCGCTTAATTTTCTTTTGCTTGTTTTGGTATTATTTAATATCCTGGAAGAATTTTGATTCAGAAAAATGTATTGGTATCTTTCTTGCATGGAACAAAAGGACACTTGTTTTCTTACATTCAGAGAGCTTTTATTTGCCTTTTTAATTTCCCTTTGCCTGCACCTGCAGAGCCTTCAGAAGATGGCAGGCCACAGAAAGAGAAAAGCCCCCCTGACCCCAGTTCAGCTCGCACTCCTCCCAGCACGCCGATTAAAATAGAGGAAGGTACGTTCTGCTCCCTGGGGGCCAGGGGAACCAGTAACAGCATCCGTAGTGACTGACGCATGGGAGTACATGAACTAGAGCTAATAACAGTAAATGACCTCTTGTATTTCATTGTTGTACTACCTACGAGATACTCCACTGAACTGTGAGTCTAACAGTTTCGTTTACAATAATAAAGAAGTGTGCATTAATATAAAGACAAATTTCCATCTCTTCAGAATTGCCTTGTCATCTCTTGGTGTTTCTCAACTGATTTACCTTTTTGTACATTTTCTGCGAGGTAATTGCTCTTACTAAATGAAATAGTGTCTGATGGTGAACCAGACACATATCTAGATGCTTTGGTAAATCTTCTTCACTGATTGCACATTTCTTAAACATTATTGTACTTGGATTACACCTCAGTAAATAATTTTCCTACTCAATTTGAATCTAAATTTGCTTATTTGCTCACTTTATGTCATAGTTTTAACTAAAATGAGAGCAGGGCTGCTAAAGTTGATAATTCCCTAAAAAAAGGATAAAATTATAATCTTGATCAGGTGTAATCCAATTATTGTCTTGTTTCCTTTACCTTGTACATTGGATATATCACTTGTCTGTTAGTCTGCCGTTCACTACTTCATCTCATTCTGTTTTCTACAAGAATGGTTGCAACCATTCTTCTAACGTAACACAATGGCTGTGATGAATGCATAGATTCTCTACTTGTGCTTTTTTCTTCTTGTGGCTGCGTTACAAACAGGAGATGGATATGCTAAAGAATACCTGTTACCATAGTAAGTATCATTCCATACTCTGACCTGCTTTTGTGCTTTGCTTCACTCTTGCATCTTTGTTTACTAAAGTTTTTTTTTTGTTTTGCTTTTTTTAAAAAAGCAGGCTTTTTCTGAGATGTTGATTTCTTTAGTTCTCAATTCCATGTAATTCCAGGCAGTTGCAGTTCTCGTGTTAAAGCACACTCCCCCTTTGAGAGAGACTGTGAAAGTCACCTTCTGTGTTTCCATATCTGTGTGTCCGATTCCTCAGTTTAAAAAGGAATAGTCTGAAGTTGCCTGGCAGATATAGCTGAAACAGCTCTGGGAGTTTCTGCCCCAACAGTTTGCTGCTGCCCACACAGCTTGGGCCTTGTAACAAAACGGAAGAGTTCCTAATCTATTCCAGAGCAAAATTCACTGACATGGATTTAAATTTATCCAGTAGACTTCTGCATGGAAATGGATATGGGACTACTCCTAAGTTTTGTGTTAACTGTAGGGAATTCAAATTCCAGCCAAGGAATAACAGCAAGTACTTGGTGGCAGCAACTTCTACAGCTGTTTTGGCTAGCTCTGCAGGGCTCCTTTGGATTATACTTTAAAGGAATAAGGATGTTTGTATGTCCTGTTATATCCAAAAGTCAGTGTGTTTGTCATAGGTGTGAAAGTCAAACTATATTGTAGACACCTGTGATGTTACTGGTAAAGTTCTAAAACCTGAAAGTTCTTTAAAACAGGGAAATGTGTTTGACAAACTCTTCTCATTGTATAAGTTTTCCAGCACAAACATACAAAGCTTATTTTAGAGAATAACTGGAAGTTCATACTAGGATGGCTTTGGTTGGGGGAGGTTCTGATGAATGACAATGTTGTCAGTATACAACCTCTTCTCAACTTCGATTCATCATTCTTTCCATTTAAGTGTAGCTGAAATCAGTCAAGTGTTTTTTAACTCAGTTATAGCCTAGTTTGTATGTTTGTCCACATTGTTGTGTTGGGAAAAAAAAAAAAACCAAACCAAAACCCCATAAGCATTTATTTTCATAATGTGAATTATAAACACACACCAATATTGATGTTAGTCTTTAAACTCTTAAGCCACAGTATGTATTATACATATATATATATATATAAAGGGAGAGTATGGATATAAACATGATTATTTAAAAAAAAAACTTTTAAATTGTTGAGCTGCTGCTGAATTCTTAAACTGTAAATAGGTTTTGCAGCAAGAAATATAAGATATTTTTAAAGCTTTCTAGTTATGTTACTAAAATCCATCCAGTAGAGTAGCAGGGCATTTACATGTTGTGTGCTGGCTTAATTGAATGTGGAATTTGTAAATCTTCTGAATTCTGGTAAAATATTGCCCTTAGCAAACTAGATAAACAGATGTTTGCTTGATTCCAGCATGACGTTAATCTATTTATTTAGGATGATGGGAACTTGACAAACTGGGAAGGATGGCAATCCTGGGTTAATGAGTTGCAAACCCATTTATATTTATTCAGTGCTCAGGCCAGCTGGCAAATGCTGTTTGAATGCCTGCAGCTTCCTATTCTTTAATTTGAAGAATCTCTAGTCCCTTTTTTAAGACTTCAAAACTATCTTTTAAACTTAATTAAAAAAAAATAAAATAAACCTGACAGTCCAATATGGTGCCTGTTCTAAAAATTGGGCCAACTAATGAATAGAATATAATATTTTTTACTTGGAAGGAACCTACAGTGACCATCTAGTCCAATTGCCTGACCCAATTCAGGGCTGACCAAAAGTTAAAGCTAATTGTCCTAATGCCTCTTGAACACCGTCAGGCCTGGGGCCTTGACCAGCTCTCAGTAAATAGGAAGCCTACTTCAATGTCTGACCACCCTCTCAGAGAAGAAACGCTTCCCAAAGTCCAGTCTGAACCTCCTCTGGTGCAGCTTTGAGCCATTCCCACACATCCTGCCACTGGATCCCAGAGAGAAGAGCTCAGCAATGTTTTCAGTTAATTCCTGAAAAGTCAAATCCAAAAGCAGGGTAGTGGTAGTGAAGAACTGTAACTGCTGTTTCTTATTAATGTGTGTCTGCCATACATAGGCTAAATTACAGCTTCAGAAGGCAACTTGTACTGTACATAACTGCTTTCTCTTTTTTGCTCTGATTTAAATCCTGCCTGCATTATAACTTTTAAACTGCTAACTTGTGCATTCCGAGTGTTTTGCACTGGATACTAGTGTGTGGTGTTTATTTAACCTATTAGAAGTTCATGGTGCTCTAGGCAAAACATGTTTGTTTCCTAGCAGGTATTCACAGAACAGAGCCCTTTAAAATATATCAGAGAATTATTAATCCCATCTGGCAGAAGTAAAAAGAACACTGTAATTTTGATAGTAAAAATGTGAAAGTATCAAGTATTTTCTGTAAATTCTTGTGAAAGCCTTCAGTCTTTTCAAATTAAAACAAACAAGATCTTGAAAGGAGGAAAAAATAGTTGCCTTTCATTTGTGCCTCACAATGAGCATGGCCTGGATTTTGCTCTAAATCCCTCCTTATGTAACATCAGTGGGATAGATGTGGCACAGCTAACGGGACAGCTCGGCTGCGGTGCACGGACAGCACTGCAGGGAGCCCCACAAAGTGCTCCTTGTGGAAGCCATGCACAAAGAGGAGCCTTAAACAGAGCATCCCAAAGCACAGCGGTGAGTGGGGACAGTGGTGCAGTTGAGGGAGGAGTGGTTCAGTTCCCCTTTGGACATACAGCTACCACTGGACTCTTGATGTTCCCTTTTACAGGGTGAGTTTGGCTGTTGACATCACATACAATAAACAAAACAAGCTGTATTGCATAACTTGCTGAGCTCATTTAATTTGATAAACATGGATTTTACTTATAGGAATCCATATCTTGCAAAAAAAACCTGAAGCCTTTGTGATAGGAAATGATGTTTTGAAGCAATATTTGTTAGATCTCATGGAAGAATATTATGAAAATCTCTTCATTGGGATTATAAATTGGAAAACCAACAATTTAGAAATTAATGGATTTGCATGTATGAGATCACTGCAAATCAGCAATTAGTTTTATCTCTCCAAAAGAAATAAGAATAAAAGTGTGGAATTGCAAAACACTCTACTCAATGCCAATGAAAACTGTAGGTTTAATTCCTGCTTTGTTGCACTAAAATATTGTGTTGTCTGCAACTATCATGAGTAAAACAGGAGCGAGGTCTGAACAGTTACATTCTTGCTGATGCAATTCAGCTTTATCTGTTCTGTGTGAAGAAGCTTAAAAACAAGCAGAACTTTGGAATATCTTATTTCTTCTGTGCCCAAAGCTGGAGAACAGCCCTATTACAAAGGCTTTCATGCAAAGTAAACATATTAGTTTCTTGTAGAGCGCGCTCACCATCCACTTGCCTCGCTTGCCCTGCTCCAGGGACACTTTTGTAAACTGACTGTCACTGTCTGTCCGTCCACCAGAGACACGGCAGGACCAGACCTACAGAGATGACAGTGATGCTGCAACCTTCAAGCAAACCCTCCCAGATCTCACCCCTGATGAGCCTTCGGAAGCACTCAGCTTCCCTCCCTTAGGAAAGGAGGAAGGGAGATGTGATCATGATGTGCCCAAAAGCCAAACGGAACCACCTGCAGTGGAAAATAAAGAACCCCAGTCCCAACCCACTGAAGAGCCAGCAACACCAACAGCTGAGGAGGGGACAGCAGCTGATGCAGGTAGTGATGAATCTCCAGGGAAGTCCCCGTCAAAAAAGAAAAAGAAGTTCCGCACTCCTTCCTTCCTGAAGAAGAGCAAAAAGAAGAGTGACTCCTAAAGGCCAAACCACTGCAGAAACACTGTCATATTTTAAACTCCATTAACCACTAGAATGTACCAGATCGTACTGAGTGTTTTGTCTTACTATGTAAATGAATGCCACAATTAATCCAACCAGCCCCTCAAGTTATGGCTTGATTGTTTAGGGTTATAACCAGAAACTCATGTCCAAAAAGGTGCTAATCCTGTGTGTTCAGCAGCTGCCACAGATCTGATCCCTAATTTGTAATCAAATGTAAATGACTTCCATGTGGAAGGCATTGATTCACTATTTTTAATTTAAAGCCTGCACTGCTTTGCAAAAGAATATAAAAAAGTCACAATTAAAAATAAAACACCCGTTGCTTACCACAAGAAGTGTTCTTTCCAATATTCTGTTCCAAGTCAAAAGTAAATTTCTTGAATTTTGACTTTTAGAGAGGATGCTTTTGCAGTGGTGCTCTCAAGGGGGGTGAATTCTTGAACTGACATGTAAACTTCTGCAAGCTTGTGAGTACAGGTTGTGGTTTGGCCAAGCTTTGAGGCTCTCCATTGCTTCTCCTCTCTTTCTCCCTTCTCACTGTTGTTACAAAATGAAGGTGTTTTTCACTTTGTTTTTTTTAATAACTGGCTGGTGAAATCAGTCTTTGATGTCTAGGACTGAAGTGTCCATGGTGTGTTCCGCTCATGTTGTGTGTTCAAAGAGCCCAATCTTAGCTGCTTTTTTTTCTTTCTAGTGAATTGCAGTTTAAGGGAAATCTGTCTTTGCTCTTGCCTCACTGAGTCATGTGGTGATTAGGCTGTTAGAAAAGATTAAAAAGTAACTGAAGTAAAAGCTGGTGGTGTGGAGCATGGGCAGGTGTGTTTTGGGCCTTAGCACAGTTTTTTCATCCTCTTAAAAATCCCTTTGTTGCACATGCAACCTTGCTGTGCATGTACCCCATGTGCAGCCTTTTGTGTTTGTTCCTTCTCACTGACAAAAATGTAAATGCATTACACTGAGTATTTCACCTTGTTTTATAGTAATTATATTTTCACTTGCAGAAGCTGGCATTTCTTTAAATCCTTTTGTTGTTGTTGCCAGCAGTCAAGTACAGTGTAACCTTAAAGGTGTATTTTCACCGTTTGCTATAAATGTTTGTTTAATGTGCAGCATGGCAAATCACTCTCACCACTGAGTTCACTGTTTCCCAGTTATTGCCATGCTTGTGTCCATCACTAATTATAAAAGTAGTTTAAGATCAGGCAGGTCAAGCTTGTGGAATTCTCTGGAAAGCAGGTGCTGTTCCCCGGCCCAGGGCCGGCGGGGCAGTGACCAGTTCTGGTTTCTAGAATTTGCATTTTGGATTTAACAGCAGCAAACCCCAACACCCCGTGGGGGTGAGGGCAACACGCTGACTCACAGTAAGTGTCTGTAACACAACAGAACATGGATGTAACCTTTTAGGACAATATTAAATGTTGCAATTGGTAAAACAGCAGAGAACTAATGCCTTACATTCATGCAGCAGAAAGCACAGAGGGCCGGGTGGGTGGAGCGGCTGGAGGCAGCTCTGGGCGGGCAGAGCGAGGCCTGTGTCGGGCTGGGAGGTGCCGATGCCTCGGGCTGGTTTTGAGCAGCGAAGGGGAACAGCTGGAATTGAGCTGTCAGCGTTCAAGTGAGAGCAGAGGGTTCGAGGTGGCCACTGGGACCGTGGGAAAGGTGACAGGGCCGGTGTGGGACAGAGCAGGCAGGCACTGGGCTGGAGCCCCTGGACAGCAGCACTCAGGCAGGACTGCATGGCACGAATGGCTTCCAGCTTCTGCTCTAACATTGTATGTCCTTGTACACTAGGAAGCAAACAACACTTATTTTGCTAAATTGTGTTTTATTGCAGGGTCGTAACTAAATGACTAATTGCTGTATGTTTCAGTTCTTTACTGAAGTCCCTCCATTTATCTTGACCACATATGCAATGACTCTTAATTTCTAATTTTGTAGTTTGTTCTTTTAGTTCTTTGTATTACAATATGAAATGTAGTCATGTATGGTATGGTTACACACTTTGGGGCAGAATAAAGTCCTGTATTTTTCTTTCTTTCTTGTATCATTAAGTTCTACTCACAAATAAAACTCTTGAAAAAAAAAAATCATGCTCTGCTTTCAAAACTTGTACACTTTTATTCTGTAGCCTCATTTGCTTAGTTTTCTTTTAATGATTAAGGTGATGATTAATGATGGCTTTCCTTCTCAGAAAATACTCCAATTGGCTACTGCAGGGCTCCCCTCCCAGAGATTCCCAGCTCAGCAGTGGGCAGAGCCTGGTGGTGGTTCCTTCCCCCACCCATTAGCTGGGTCAGCATGGTGCTGTCATCCATGGCTGGCTCCCTCAAGGAGGCCTTTGGCACCGTGCATAAAATTCTGGCCCCTTTCTGCCTCAGCCAGACAGGGATGTTCAGTCCAGAGGGGGGTAACAACTGTAATGAACTGACGACAGGAGTATTCAATGTAACTGTTTATTGTAATGCAAAAAGAACAGGGCTTGGTCATCAAAAACATCACACAGTATTAGAAATATAAAACGTCTCCCAATTTAATTGTATATTAAAAACTGTCCACCTGTGCCAAAGTACCAGTGGGGTACCAGCCAGCCTGCAGCGTGCTTCTGCTTTTGTTTGACCATCACGTTTGCAATGTGTGTGTTGGATGCAGCATTTGCAGAGCTCTCGTACCACTTGTACAAAAACCCCATCAAAATGGTCCTGAGGGCTTGTTCTGAGCCAGCCCAGCCCCTGCAGAGGCTCGGGGTGAGGAGCAGAGCCCTGTGTGCAACAGTACCTGGTGAGTGGGGAGGGCTCCAGGCCTGCTGCTGTTGTGCTGTCTGTGTCTCTGCATGCCTTACTCAACTCTTGGTGAGGGGGGCTGTGTGTCTGGTTTTGTTTGTTTGGTGTTTTTCTATTTGCAAAGCTAACCCAGCTGGCTGGGAGGCCACCTTACACATAACTGCTGTGTGTTGTTGCTGCAAATGGTCATCGTGTATCTCCTTCCAAGAAGATGGAACTCTTCCTATTTGCTCAGCAGAGTCAGGTGCCAAGAGTCAGGTCTTGCAGAGGTCCTTGGAAGCCTGGTGATGGTTTTGTGGTTCCTTCCTACTCCTCCTTTGTCTGCTGTTTTATAGACCTGAGTAGAGCCAAGGGGACAAGGAAAAAAGCCCCACAGATAGTGAAGCAAATCTCTGCCCCAGCCAGCCAGTAAACTGCAAAAGAAAGGGAATTCATCTGTGCTTGTCCTTGCAGATGTGTAAATGCCCTCAAAGCTGTTGTGCTCACACAGTACCTGTACAGCTGAAGAGAACTGCTGACCCCTTGGTTGAGCCAGAGGGTGCCAGGAGCTTGGCACACGGCTGCACTCAGGTTCTGGCTTGCTTGGTGTTAACATTAGCCCAAGTTCAAGCTCTGAGGCTGCTTCCCCTTCCTCCGTCCCTTTACCCTAAAATGCTCAGGGGCTCTGACCCCAAGCAGGCGATACCTGTGCCCCTTCTGCCCCACCTGGGCTGTCTGGTGCCAAGAAGAGGAAGGAGCACGAGGCCACACTCACCTGCAGCTGCCAGGACGGGTCCCAGGGCTCTGGCCAGGGCGCCCAGGCTCCTCAGGATGCCCATGACTCGTCCCTTCTGGCCGGCAGTGCCTGTGCGAGCAAAGCATGACACTGTGGGGTCTGGGCACGGCTGTAGCTCTGGAAGCTTTGTTCTTTGGGGGTATTTCCCACTTGCATCTTCCCCTCCCATCATTTCTCACCCAGTCCCCAGTCTGTGCTTGCCCTCCACCAAGGCCCTCACAACTGCATAAACACCAGGGCCTGGCACAAGTGCTTGACCCAGACAATTTGCAGTGCACATTCCACCTCCCAAAAACTCCCAAGCCTATCCAAAACAAAAGCTTCACATTGTACACAAGATTTTGTGAGAAGGCCCAGGTGTACAATAAACACAGAACTGTGGAATGCAAGTTAAATAAGAGCAACGTAAACATGACCTTAATGAGCAAAACCTTGCTTTTCCACCTCAGCAAGCACTGTGGTCCTGGCCCCCAGCTGACCCAAAGCCACGTTATCCGCAGATGGCACCACAGCTACAAGTGCTTTACAAGGTAACAGAGCAACCAGTGCCAGAAGATTTCAGGTCTTTTCTAAGGAATCAGCAAGAAATTATTTCACTGCTGGCAGGGATGGCTGGTGTTCTTTCCAGAGAGCCCAGACTGTTCCTTCCTCAGTGCTGTTTGTGGCCTTTGCCCACTTCTCATCTTCTTCGTCACCACCAGCAATGAGGCTGCCGCAGTTTCCCCATCCCACTGGACTGAGCTGTGTTACACAGCACAAAATTCCAGTGTGATACTGATGGTCACTGAGCAGGTCATTGCTGTTAGTGCTGAAACTATCAGTTATGATCCACGTATGACCATGGGCTGGTTCCCTGTGCTCCTCTGCAGAAGGGCCTGAGATGGATCCACAGCTGTTCCTGTTGATGCTTCACTCAACTCAAGGTCAGTTCTGTGTAATTTGAGCCAAGTCAATACAAAGGTCAGAGGTGTGGCCAAGGGCAGCCGGTCAGAGCAGGAAGGACACTCACCATAGCCTGACACCACTGCTGACAAACACGGGATAACAATGGCTGCAGCTGGAAAAATCCACAGAAGAGGCTGTCAGTGAACAGCAGAGCTCAGAACAGACAAGAACAACAGTGACAAACATGTGGCCCAAACTGGTTACTGCTGCAGAGAAATATGCTGAGCTCTGGGCACTCTCCCACCACTGAGTCACCAGGTTTAATCCAGGTCAGTGATGGGAACACTCCCTCCAAGCCAACCTGCAGGAAGAGCCCAGAGCTGAGAGTGCTCCAAGCAGATGTTTCACATTAGCACCCCTCATTCTGTGAGCCCTCGGGATGGGGATGGACAGGGCAGATCAGCCAGGCGGCAGCTTTCCAAATCACTGTGCTCTTATCAGGTGGAGCAGGGAATCCCTGTGCTCCAAACAGACAATGAGGTGGCTGTACCAAGTGACACTGACACTGTCCCTGTGCAGGCAGGGCACTGGACTCAGGGAGGAGAGGCAGCTACAGCCTCTCTTAGGAAAGTCACATACAAAAAGAAAAGGTTACAAAATTTTTTGGACAAAAAAAGCCAAGAGTTGTTCAGCAATCGCTGCCCTCTCACTGAAATAGAGGCCTTTTCTGCCAAGAAAGAAGTAAAGCCAAGTAAAGCCAAGAAATATAAAAAGCAGAAGGGAAGGGGAAGGGAAGAACAGGAATCATCAAGGTTGCTTTAACTGCAGGTGCCCCAACTGCTGGGCAGAGAGGAAAAGAAGGAGAAGAGAACCCCCCAGGGGCATTTCTAGCTGGCTTAACTGGGAAGAGATGGAGTCGTCTCCACAGGAAGGGGCCAGGGAAGACTCAAATATGGTTAAACATAATGAACACCCCCTCTCACTCCTCACCTGTCAAACACACAGCTGGCCTCAGACAAATAATAGGCTAAATAAGTACATTTTCTGCTTTGCAGTTTACTCCTAAATCAAGCCATATCATGCAAAAGAGAAGTCCACTTTTGTAATAAGTCATATATGGAGCTGCTTAACAATAATTAGCAGCATTGGTAATACCTGAAATCTCTTTTTAGACATCCAGTAGCTGGATCCAACTTCATTCATGACTGTTTCCCTGAACAACAGCTTAGGCTGGCAGAACAGAATTTATGCAAACACTGAAAACATCTGACCCTCGCTCTCGCTCAGTCTGAACACCCTCAGAGCGTGCAGGTCTCCAGCCTAAGAAATCATGCAGCACCACTCAGGTACAAAGGTTCCATGCCTTGCTTTTTTCCTGAGCTGAGCTATTTAGTGAATACTTTGCTTCTAGGTCTGCTAAGAGGGGGTTAAAAAAACCATCCTCAAGAGCTCCACAGTGAGACAGGACAACAGGAGCACTGGGGATGCTTCCAAATACCACCATGACAACTTCCTGTGATACAAACAGCGTCAGAAAAAAACCCAGACACCGTTTTGTCCATATTTCATAAACCCAAGTGTCAACTTTCTGTTACTTGTCGTTTGAAATTAGAAGTGCATCTTTTTTAACAGTGTGAATAAATGCATGAAGGAAAATCATTTGTGCTTAGCTTGCAGTGCCTTTTGAACAGCTCACCGAAGGAGTACAGCAACAGTCCAGCACTCAGCATGGTCACATTTGCAGCCCATCCAATTAACAAGAACGCTGGGATCAGCAACATAATAGCCTGCAAAAGCAATGAGTCACACGGTTACATCTGAGCCGCGCTTGTTAAAGCCTAACTCTAGGTGTCCTGCCAGTTCCCTTCCGGGGATGGGACAGCACACAAGTCACAAGCAGAAAGCCCTTTCTTCCCAAGGAGACTGGATGGCCACACACCAGCACAACGAACTTTTCTGTTACCTCTCACTACCACATGATTGTACACCACATTCAAGTTCTCTCTCTACACATCTGTCGTTTTGGGGGGGATTTTTCCTCTTGTTCAGTGTTGACCTGGACAGAAATCTGGCTTTAACTCTTCATCTCCTGAGCTGGCACAAGAGAAGAAAAAACTTGTGTGCAGCAGGACTACAGCCCTTCTGCTTTTTCTCAGAGTTATTGGCTGATTTTATCTTTAGCTTTCAGATTTCTGTAGCCAAGAGGAAAAAAGGGGGGAGAGAATGCATCTAAAATTCAAACCCCCAAAATACAAAGCATTCTTCATCTCCTCGAAGAGCTGGACTTCCATTCCCCTGTGATGTCTCCCTTGCTTACAGAGCTCCTGCAGAAAAGACAGATCAGATCTGCTTTGTGTGTGATAAAGGAGGGCATTCCCTGCCACTGAGTGCCTCATTTTGAAGATTCAGTGATAAATGAGCTACTGTAACCACTGTGCTAACAGAGGCCACTTTTGCCATATGGTGCAGATTCACAAACTGCCAGAATGGCTTCAGCAAAAGGGGGAATTCCCACAAAACCCACAGGCATCCATGGAGAAGAGTGCCCCAGGGCTGGGGGTCTCTGCAGAGCAGACACGGTGTTCATGAGGAGCCATCAGCCCAGCAAATGAGTGTTTGAGGTGACTGCACCTCCTGTGCAGGGCCGAGGAAGGAGTATAAAAATGAGAGGTGCAAAGGGCAGTGCAGTGCCAGCAAACACAGCAGGCTGACAGAGAACACGGGGGAAGCTGATGTGGAGGATGAAGCAGCACAGCTGATGTTCATCCACGGGGAAACGTGACACCAACAGCCTGACATCAGTGTTTGCCTGCCAGAGACCAGGGTGGAGATTGTTTCACCAACAGAAATCACTTTAAGAGAAGCTGAGTCAATTCACTGGAATGCAGTGGTTTGGAAATCTACCCTGCCACCACTGAAATCACACTGGCCTCAAAATAATGTAAAATACATTAATCAAGGCTCTAACAGTCCAAGCAAACCTACTGCCAAGGAGCCAAGGTAGTGCTTTGTTGGGCTCCACACACAAATGTAAAGGACACAACACATCTATCTATTGTCCCCACAGCTGTATAAACTGCAGGGAGCTGCTCCCTGTCATCCTAGCACAGCAGCTGCAGTATGTCTGTGAGGAAAGAGCCAAGCAAAACAAAGGAATGTACACTTCTGTCAGTGAAACCTCAGTCTGAACACTGATACGTGCTTTTGTTACGTGTAATACTGATGGATCACAAACCAAAGATTCGAAAAAAGAATCTATTTCTCCCTGCCCAGCAGTGATATACTCTAGGGAAAGCCTGTCAAGCACAAAGATAGCCAGATTGAAAATAAATTCCCAGAAAGAAAGTCAGAGATCAGCCCTGAAGCAGCTTTAGTAGTTTCTGCACTGCAAGAGAAATCACTGAAATAAAGCATACTCTTCACAATATTCTACCTAACTTGCACAGATGGACAATCTGTTATCATTCCTTACTGCAGTAAAATATGAAGAACACAAAGTTTCAACAGTATTGTTGCTCATATCAGAAGAAAGAGCTCTAATGTTCCAAAGTTTAGTTAGACAAATACCCAACAACCAGTTCTGAGAAATCATTTAGCTGGATAGATGAGACAGAAATGTCTTCTGATCAGACAAATGCAGTTATAACCTCCAACTACCCTTCACTGCACTTCAGAATGAAAATTAACATATCAGATTTGTGGAGGGGAAAGAAAAAGAAATATTGATTTTTTTTTTTACCCTTTTTACAGCTCTGATTTCATTTCCTGGCTTGATTCGGCGAGCATAGCCTCCCTGGATCACAGCCATTGTTATTCCAATAAAGAAAAACATCTTGCCCTGCTGCATGCTGGAAGGGAGGCAAAACCACAGATAGGGAGTCAGGCACGGAGCATTCCAGCCTGGGATTCACCGCTCCCGGCCCTCCCCTGAGCAAGGGACACAAGAAGCCCTCGGGGCTCTCACAGCTCTGCAGAGCTCTCAGGACACTGCCAGCAGCTGCCATGGCAAGCACAGAGCAACGGGGGAAAACTCCAGGTTTTATTGTATAGATGGGACAATGCTGGCAAGTGCTGCAGCACCTCTGGACTGCTGTGGGGTAGGTGAGGGTTTCTGGGGTGGCCCACAAAGACTCAACACATCAATGACCCTGTGCTGTGAACATCTGTGACAAGTGCACAGGAGATGCTGGTTTCCAAGGTGCAGCTCATGGAGGGTTTCATGGAGGTCAACGAGGCACAGCATGGTGGTGATCCACTGTCACATTGGGAAGTCTGAGACATCACTCACTCCACCCTTCAATTTTCTTCAACTTTCCCTTTCCCCTCTCTTATTGACTGAATTATGTGGATATTCTCAACTGAAGGGCCTCACCTCCACAACAAGCTTGCTGCCTCAGAGCCTGCACTGCTGGCACACAGCTCTGCAGCTCACTGAGGGCTGCCCTGAATGCACAGGACACAACAGAGCTCAGTGCACTACAAAACCTCTCCTTGACACACGTGGATTAGTTAAACCACAAACTGTAATGAAAGACAGACAGGGAGAGATGAGACAACCCCCTGAGAGTTACTCAAAGGGAAGGACATGCACAGGAATCAAGTTGCAAGTTCACATTCCTGGCTGGAATTCTTCCTATGAGCTGGCAGAAAAAGTATTTCAAGCTGAGCTGTTGGTGGATTCTGTTCTTTCTTCTCTAGTGGTTGACTACAGGAAATCAGGCTCTATGACATGACTGCACACCATATGTCATGCAGAATTTACTGATGAGCAAATATCATCACACAGATACTGCTCCATCCTTCGCCTCTTTGAGCTTCAAGATTTGTCCTCATACCCAAAAACTCTTCTGAGCAAGAAAAGGTTTTACTATAATCAATACAACTAGCACAGCTATACCTATATCAGGAGCTTTAATTTAATCTTGGGTATTTATATTCCCTAGTTTTTATAAGTTGTAGATGGAGTACTTCCTTTCATGACAAACATTGTGCCTATATTTCATAAATTCTTCTTACAAAGCCCAAATACCACCGAATGCAGGGGTGGCTTTACTAATGTCAGAAAGCCTCTCTTGAAAATACATGAAGAGACCTTAAATTAGAAGATTTTGGAAAATATCCTAGTCAAAATATACAACATTTATTGCAATACCTGCTGAAGTGGAATCTCTGGTGAGTGAGAAAACTCAGTGTGTACTCCAAGCCGGAAAACAGGAAGAGGTACAGGAAGTAGGCCAGGCCCAAAATTTTGAGATTCTGAAGATCTGAAAAAATAAAAAATCCAAACAAACACCAAGGGGGTGGGAGGTGGGGAGAAAAACACGGTGGTGTTTTGCAAGCAAAGCTTGACAATAAAACTGCAATAGAAGAGCAGCATTTATCAACTGTACAGGGAACTGTTCTCACCTCAGATGCTCATTTGAAATATCCATACAAGACATGCCACAAAATGAGTCCTACAGAGATGTAGAGAATCCTACATTCCCAAGTAGTGAATTGAGAAATAAAATTCCAGTCTGAAGTTCCTGGTTTGCAGCTTGAATAAGCAAACTCACATCTCCCTTGTTCATGCCTTGATCTATCTTTAAATCACTTCACTTACTGCAGCCAGTGGCTGAGGAAAACATAAATATCAAGACAGAAATCTTCAAAACATTCGTCTTCAAAACCTTCTTTTGGGAATAAAAGGACCAAGGTCCAGTGGAACTTCCAACTGCCTGCTCAAAAGTTATTAAGGTGGGTTTTAAATGAGTAAACAGAGTCCTGCTTCTGGAATGGTTTAAGTACAGTTTTCACTTAGAGGCCAATGCCACACACAAAAAGACAGAGTATTACTGTAAAAAGCCATCTGACACTTACTCTGCTCTGAAGGGGATTCCTTTCCTCGGGTGACTGCAGAGAACTGAAATAAAGCCAAAGGACTGAGCAAGTCAACTGCTGCCTGAAATCCAGATGTCACAGAAGGGACCTGATCAAAGACAGAAAGAGGTTTATTTAAAACCCTAATGTAATAACCACTGCTAGGAACTGACAGTAACCATCAAATGTGCCTCTACACCTACACAAATCATCTGAGATGAAACAAGGCACCTGGCATTGGGATTTGAGTGGGCCCCAATAACAACCCAGACTTTCTGAACTCAGAACTGGCGCCAGCAGCTGTAATTGAAAGGTAGAGCACTGAGGGCACCTTTCACTGAAGACAGAAATTCTTCTTTGTGTTCTTACAAAGCAAAAGTGGCTCGCTCTCCACAGCCTTGAAGGTGGTTTTAATTGGTTCACTCATGTCCAAAGAACATTTACTGGGAAAGTAATGGCACATCTGCCTGCAAGCTCACAGGAAGCTGAGGATTTGCTCCTGTGCTACAAATCTGAGACCAGTATGTGCAGCACATCAAACACTGGTCTGTTCTGGTATTGGTTGCTATTTTAGCCAGCCAGTGACACCTCCTGGGGAAGAGAAGGAAAATATCATTTTTACAGAGTTTCTTTGGAAATATTTTAGAGAAATTTCCAAGGAGATTCTGCCCAGCCACAATGGGTGCTTCTTAAACAGGAAGATTTATTTTGTAACACTTCTAGGCCTTGTACTATATACATCTCAACCTAATTATGTACCTAGTGGCAGTCTCCCTGCTCCTTACCCACAGGCACTTATTCTTCTATCTGATGCTTATTCTTTCATCTAGAGATAATTTACATTTTTATTTGGTTTTTTTTTTTTTAATTCTAAAAGATATAAAATTAAAGAAAACATTAAAAGAAATAATGTCTAAATTATTAGAAATCAAATTCCCTTCATTATTAGGGAAACCATTTTTTTGAGTAGAATTTAGCCTGTCACTTTACACAATAGGCACAGGGAGAGGTGAGACACTCAAGAATCCCGAATAATCACATGTAGTATTTCACACCTTCAAAGCACTGGACAAGCTTTATTTGATGAGTTTTTTTTCCCTTCCCAGATAGGGAGGGAGGGAGCTACTGTCCTTTTGAGGGCAGAGATTAACGGTCAGATTATCAGTGGAATTTAATCTCAGTGCATGACCTAGGGACTCATTAGGGGCTGGATTTAATGAAGCTGTAAACAAATCAACCTTCAATATGGTATTAATGTGACCCCTCTCTTGTTTTGATAGTCAGAGCTTCTGAGTACCCACAGCAGAGTCTGAAGCCCATTAGTCTCACAACAGCACCAGTTCAATAGCCTGGGCTGGCCTGGAGCCATGAAGCTGCTGATTCACACAGAAAATACTGGGATATTTATTCTCCCTCCCACTGCATGTATTGCACACAGAACACAGACACACCCAAGAAGTTTGCTCACCCTGTTGAGAAGTCTCAGAGGATTTCCTGAAGCTGGCCTGTGGCAATCCCCAGTTCCTGCATGTGTTGGTACAATGGGGTTTGCACTCCAGCACAGAGAATCTGGGCACAAGCAACTCCCTGCAAGCATCTTTGCCAGTAACAAAAACACCCTGTAGCTTGTACCTGTTTTGCATTATTATCCATGTCAGACAGGATGCATAAGGCTGATTTTAGTTTTGTCCAATTACAATACATTGTA
This sequence comes from Vidua chalybeata, assembly GCF_026979565.1. NCBI lineage: Eukaryota > Metazoa > Chordata > Aves > Passeriformes > Viduidae > Vidua > Vidua chalybeata. Next base: position 63,783,163 of record NC_071533.1, on the reverse strand, counting down.
ATTGCATATGTTTAAAGTCTTTATGAAATATATATACACCTATTAGATTTTTTAAAGTAGGTGTGTTTGTGTGTGCACACATTTTTTTTTTTCAATTTCACCTATCTTTGCCAGTGGTCTAGAAATTATTTCATCTACTGATCCATAATGAAAATATTGTTCTAGAACTGGCTAAAGAGTTTCACCATCCCCCAAAAAGTATACACTGCCAATTTCAGTCAGTGTCAGCAGCTGCATGAAGTTCAGTTTCTTCACAGGTTAAAACTCTGCAACATCTAACTTGTATTTAATTTCTGTGCTTACGATTCATTTTTCCATAATTGCTTAATTTTACTTCATGATCATCCCAAGTGTCACCATGAATGGCAGGCATTTTTCAGAGTGTCTCTGCTCATTCTGTTTTCCTCTGATGCAGAGAGACTCAGCAACAGGTCTGGAAGGCAGAGTCAGTCCACACCAGGAGTGCAGCCTGGGCCTGCCACGCTGCAGCCTTACCTTCCAAACCAGACGTGTTTGGTATGCACAGAGCACAGCTTTGTCTTTCCACAGGTCTGCTACTCATACTGCATAGCCCTACACACAGTCCAGAAAAAGAGTTGTAAGACTCTCCCTCCAACCAGGCAGGCCTTGCTCATGGCTAGCTTAGCTAAAAATTAGCTCAAAAGCTCTCAAAGGGGACAGATTCCACTAGAGACCTTCCTATTCTTCCCTTTTCCCAGTCAGGTCACAGCAGGAGCTGTTTTGGCTACCATAAGGCCAGTATGACTCTCTTCACCTGATCAGCTCGTGGAACAGTTGACAAAAAGAGGAAGGAAGAGAGTAAAAATGCTGTTCTCTTTGGATGAAAACACATCCTTGTTTCCCATCCCCCTTAATTTTCCCTTCCTACAAGTTAATTTCAACATGAATCAATATGAAACATTCTCTCTTGTGAAAAGCAGACTGATAGAGAAACAAGGGTATATTGAGAACACAGCAAACTTCAAGGAAACAGATGTCTGATCCCACTGGCACATCCTCCTGCCATTTATCATGATGATTTCCCCTCTTTTTACAGCTTTGTCCTTTCAACATATTCCACTCCTATACTTGTGGGAGCACCTGCTCCAGGCTCAGCCCAGCCAAGTTCCATAAAGGCAGCCAACATACCTGCCTTTCCTCTGTCATCCACAGGCCAAGAAAACCACTCAGAAAGTGGGAGGAATTACCAAAGAAGAGATCAAAGCAGCCTAATAACTGAAACTACAAATATGCTGGAGCACAGGAATCACATGCCCAGATGGAGGCTGACAGCACACAAGCACTGACACCAAGCACAAGAAGCCCCAAACCACCCTCTCATGAGCAGCCAAACTCTCTGTGTACTTTGTGTCACTGGGACCTGGCCCTGAGCAGCACCTCATTGCAGCACCCACTGCTGTACAGAGGCAGAGCCCCAAAAAGCAGTGACAGAGAGCTCCTTTCCTTCCCAAAATTCAGTGGTGTTGGCTAATACAAACCAGCTGATCAGAACTTTCAAGAGGATAATAAAAGGGAGAGGGATCTCTTTAGTCATCACATGATCCCAAAAGGCACTGCAGGCATTCAACCACTCTACAGCAAAGGAGAAATTGTTTATAGAATACAAATTTGCTCTGCAGCACTTCCCTACATCACCATGTTGCCACCTTCCCAGACTGTGCAGCTCTAAGAGCAGGATTTTATCTGGAAGGTTTAGGAACAACCAAATAGGAAAGAGGAACAGATGACACATGGAAGAGTTGTTAAAAGAAAATAACATAGCTGTAGTGCTTGGGAACATACTGTGAGCAACAGATTTCACATGGGACACAACCTGCTGGGAAACACTCAGGGAAGGTGCAAAGTTCTGCCCTGGTAGGATCATTGCAGATAAAAGTTTCCTGAACAAATCTCCATGTCAAATGGGTTTGGCTATCCAGAGACCAAGCACCCTCCAAAAACTGAGTGCTGCCTAGAAACCAGGGACCACAGCAAAGACCCAATCCAGTGAAAGCCTCAAATCAAGTGCAGATACCCACGGCTGAATTCCACCTCCCTCACTCTACAAAGGAGACTGTTCTAAGAGACTAATCAGACAGTGTCCAACCACACAATATTAAATCCTAATATTAATAAATGTTTGGCCCCAGAAATCCATTCAGTCACTGAATTTTAGCACATGTAGCTATTTTCTATCTGTAGAAGACAGAACAGCTCAGAAAAGAAGTAATTTGCTATTGTAGTGTTCAAAATGTTCAAGCAAATACAAGATAATAGGTAAGAAAATTTCTAACATATACTGGCTACATGAAAGAAAATCCAGTCTCTGATGCATTTACTTTTATGATTTGCTGAAATTCTGCCCCAAGGAATCCTTGTTATAGTTTAAATTTCATAGTCTCCCTCCTATGTTCACATTAGGTTTTGAGAAATTTAAACCTAACACACCAAGAACAGCAATGAAGCAGTCATGTTAACTATAAAGATCTTATATTACACTGGGCTAGGAGATGGGACCATCCCTGGAAGTGTTCAAGGTCAAGTTGGATGAGGTTTTGATCAATCTGGTCTAGTGGAAGGTGTCCCTGCCTGTGGCAGGGGGGTTGGAAATAGATGATTTTTAACCCAGAATATTCTATGATTCTATGATCATACAACTGCTTTGACACCAGCATTAATAATAATCCTAATCCTAGGAATGAGCTAATTTCTGAGACACTGGCTAAGCCTGTTCTTCACTGTTCCCAGTATTTCAACCATTCTGAAATTCTATTTTTACAGAAAATTTGAGACTTAGGACTGATGGTCCATTTACCCGTTTTTCCTTGGGAAGCGTCTCTGGAAGAAGGAGGAAGATGAAAATAAAATCAGCCACAGAAAACACGAGTGCTGACAATGCAGAACGAAGGTAGAAGACTTCTCCTTTCTCTGTCTGCATGGCGAGGTAAGCACCCATCATGGGGCCCAGGGTGAAGCCCAGGGAGAAAGCAACACCAATCATGGCCTGCAGGGATAAAGTGAGCACAGACAGAGAATTTTAGCCACCAGTTTTTTCAGGTTCTGAAACTATTTGGATTAACCAGGTACAGAACCCAATCATCCTGAGGATGCAGGAAGTGCACAGCAAGGAGCATGAAGTGTGAAAAGCCTGCTGTTTCCAAATAATCAATTTTGTTTTCTGTCCAGTCAGGGAAGTGGCAGGAACAGGTAGTGGCCCATCACCACTTGGGAATAGCTTCAGTCAGATGCTGTTTGCCCCCCAGAAAGCAGAATGAACATGCCTACTTTGCTTTGGAATAGAAAAGAATACAAGCCATGTGGATGTGACCCATGCTGCACTAAGTGATTTACTCTCAGGCCCTAAAAATAGGCCCTGACCCATTTTATTCACTAGTGCTGTAAGGCTACCTCTCTCCACAAATAAAAATGCATTTTGGCTCACCAGGATTATGATAATTTGCTTGGAAGATTCACTATCTATCACCGTGAAATCTAAAGCCTTCCCCTCCCAAGAAACAGCTGTCCTCTGTAGTGGCTTACAACAATCTGTTAAGAGAAATCTAAGGTTTTTATAGGATAAAAGATATAACTGGTAATTCACAGGCCAAGTTCAGCCTGCAGGATGTTTCCATCTGGGCCACTGTCTTCTGGAAGTGGATAGGGCAGCTGCTCATACTTCTCAGTCAGCCAAATGTCACATCCTTTACCCACTGAGCTCAGATCCTGAAGCCAGTGCAGTGTGCAAGGAAGTCAGGAGCACGCTGTGCTGTGCTGCTGCACTTCCACAGCTTGGGAAGGTGAGGAAAAGGGGCTGCCCTGTAAATGGCTTCCAGCTTATGCCAAAATTGGGCCATAAGACCTTTTGATTTCTAAGCTATTCTAATCAGAATTAACGTTACCAGCAGGAGAAACAGTTCTAACATTGAAACAAGATAGTTTTCCCATCTCTAGCGCATCTGTGTCTCACTTGTAGGTGAAGGTCATTGGCAAAAGTCCAAGAGCTTCTAGGTATTTGATCTGCTGGCACCTTTCCAGAAGCAAAGTAGAATGTAAAGTCATGTTTTCACTTGATCAATGAATACACACCTGATGAAGACATACTGAGCACCCAAAATCAATTAAAAGTTGCCTATTAGCACTAAACGTGTGCCCCACGAGTGTGAACTCACCATGCCCTTGCTCCGTGCTTTTGGAGAGTGCAAGTCAGCAATTATAGCTGTGGAGAGGCTGACATTCCCTTTGCTTATTCCACCGATGATCCTGGAGAGAAGAAAAACGCCGAAAGTCCGAGAGGCAGCCCAGAGTGAGTATGATGCTATCAAACCCATCTGCAGAAGCAAGCAAGGGTTCTTTATAAAGCAATGCAAAGTTGATGTAATTTCTTCTCATTTCCCAGCCTATCATTTGCAGTTTTTGTTTGTTTTCAATGGCTGCTCCAAACCCCATGTAGCAGAAATGGCTGAATAAACTGCCAATGCACTATGTCTTGAACAGCAATATAAAAGAAGGAGAAACAAGTCCATACAAACTACATATAATTGTGATATTTCTAACAAAATTAGAAGAGAAAAATACTGTGGAAGTTAAAAACCAGTCCTGGGTACAAAACATTTTTGTACATCCCACTCCATTTGTTTCCAAATACAAGAGAAATCTGAGTTCAAAATAAGGACAATGTTCACGTTCATAAGAAAAGCATCTTGCAGTGCTATATAGAACTTCCTAACCAACAATTCCCAGGCTCTGTGGAAGTGGTCATGAAGAGATCAGCCCTCATTAATCACTTGATGAACTAAAATGCATAGGAATTAAGTCAAACATTTGTCAACAGAGCATCTGAAGTCATTCTCCCAAACATAGGGGAGAGGGATTTTGGAAGATGACAGAAACAGATAAATATCTTGGTGTCCTCTATGAACAGTTCTGGGTCTGGGAAGCTCAGTTTAAGCACTCACACTTGGAAGTGTGGCCCAGTGACTTGGCAAGAAAGAGTCAATAACCAGCAAATCTTGAAAATTCAATTCTAGAGCTGAACTGTGACTGTCACAATTCAGATTCTGTGCTAAGCACAAGATCATGGTGCCTTCCACTGTATATTGAGACTAAGATCAGCATGTGACACATACCACTGTCACCAGGATGACAGGCCTTCTGCCCCAGTGGTCTGACACAGCACCGGTGAGGGGAGAGGAGAAAAACTGCAGGAGGGAAAAGATTGAGCCAATCAGACCTAAAAAAAAGATAAAAAGATATGAATCATTAGGTTTGCTGCCTTCATCTTAAATACAAAGACAGTCAAGCTGCTTGAGATCTATCACACAGTGTGTGATAAAAAAGTGAAATTAAATGTAAAACAGCAGCTATGAAGAATAGCATTGTCTCTCAGAACACCAACATTGCATTGTTACTTAACTGAGGCAGCAAATACAGACAGACCAGATGCACAGCCTGACCAAAGTAACAGGCATAAACTGGATGATTTCCTGGTTACCTCACTGGTGAAAAAAGATTTGAAACTCACTGGTTATTATGGAATGATGATTCTCCAGTATTTCCCTGCTGATTACAAACATTTTTTGTTCTTAAGGCAGAGATAACACAGTCTTTAACAGTCACAGTTCTTTTAAGACTTTTTTGATTGTTTGAACCTGATTCTGTCACACTTAATTAGTTTTTCTTTCCTTTTTATCATGGAAAGAAGGACTTAAGCACTGCTGTTAGTGAGGCACCCTAAGAGGTAGGAGTGATTCCAACAGACTCCAAGAGTCTTTTGAAATCTGCTTCCAGCTTGTGATCTTTAATTCCTCTTTTCTCTTGCCATTTCTAGCTTCATAGACTTATTAATTAGCACTACACTCTCAACAAGCCAGCAAAAGATGCTTTGCTGTCACAGCTTTTTTCTAAAGGAAAAACTGGGTTATATGTTTCAGATCATTCTGCTATCAAAACTTTAAAAGGCAGAGGAGAGACAGACCAGAATTTTTGCTCCCATCAGCTTTGAGGGAGGCAGAATATTGATACTGAACACCTTGTCGAGAAGAGCTGCTTGTGATAATTCAAGACTCAAAAAAACTGTGTAAAAATCTTACAGAATTTTATACTGGCAGTTTATGACACAAAGTTCCCTTCATTGTGTTCCTAGCACTGTAAAAACACCCTTTCATGCCAAATATTTCCAAGCCAGCATGCAGCAAAACCAGGGCTGTTCCACACGGGGGAAGGAGCTGGGAATGACCACAGCACTGGCAGTGCTCTCACCAGCCTGGGTGCCCCACAGTCTGATGGGTTGGGCAGAGCAGGTGCTGCCAACAGGACCCACTGACAGGCCCACACAAGGCAAGGGTTATTCAACACATCCTTCCAGGGAGTCCAGTCTGGACCAGCAGGACTCAGGGGCAGAGAAAGGAGTGGAAACAACACTGTGATGTTGGCTGGGAGACAAGAGACCTCCAGTGTAGATCTGAGGCCCATCCAAGAGATGGGGACAGAGACAGCTCTGGAGACAAAGTCTGAAATACAGCTCCTGAATCACTGGGCAGAAAATATGTGGGTGATGACTGGTCACAGCAACTAAATATTGGTGCCCTCAGGGCCCTGACATGGGCAGAGAAGTTGCTGCCTTGAAGAGCTTGCAGTCTAATCAAAAATGAAAAATAAGGCTAGCACTGGAAGAAACAACAAGATGATCGTGCAAGCACCTTCCCAATCCTATGCTCCTTGTGGCAGACGAGGGCAGTGAAGGAACACAGGCTGCAGGAAGGCTGCAGCAGCCTTGGCTTAACATCACAACTATAATGAAACTTTCCACACAGCACTCCCAAGAGTGCAGGGCACGGCAGGTAAAAGGAAAAGCAACAAGTTGGACTTGACTGGGAGTTCCTGCCCCTTGTCTAAACAATCTGAGATGGTGAGAAATTGAAAGTAAGAAACTTCTGGTCAAGCCTTGGAGGAGACAGAAGGCAGCTTCTGAGGGATTAAAGAAAACTGTTTCCCAGCATTCAAAGCCAGTAATTTGACTAAAAAATGAGCAGAGAAAGAAAAACATGCCTGCAAGGATATGGTGGGAAAGAGGAAAATGGCTTATAAACTTCCTAATGCCTGTTATACCAAATTAAACTACTTTAAATAGTAACAATACATTCACACATATTCTAATTAAGTTTTGTGTTTCATTTAATTTATTTTAAAAGCCTTTTGCTTATCTTGGGGGAAGCCTCAGCTCACTAAAAAGAGAGGCTAGACAGGGTCTAACTAAAATTAACCCAGACACCTTCATATCTTCATACTCTGAAATCACAGTTTCGTCACAACTGTCTAGATGGCAAGAAGCCAGAAGAGTCTCTGATGTGTAACATGACATATTTCCCTCACTGTTCCTGCTGGAGCTCATGCACAGCAGTGTCCTAGAGAGAGAAAATGCTTAGGGATCCTGCAAGCCAGTGGCTCTGCTGCTTTTAATAAGACTAATGGGATTTAGAAGCAGCACTGCACTACACCCACCCAAGGGGCAAGTGAGGCTGGAACTCACAAGTTTCTGTTTCCAGGGCTTCCTACTGATTGATCTCTGCAGATCAATTGTGAAGGGAGAGTAATTTCAGTTACTGCCAGGGCCCAGCACAGCAGGCTTCTGACCCTCAGCTGGCAGTCTGACAAGGAAAGCAGGCCTGTATTTCTGTAACAATCTGTAGAACAAACTGAGTAAGATCATATAATTCAGGTTAAAAAGGAGCTCTGGAGGTCACCTACTCCAACCACCTGCCCATAGGGTCAGCTGTGAGGTCAGAGCAGATTTTTCAAGGCCTTACCCAATCAGGGTTTGACAATCTCTGAGGATGGACACTGCTCTGGGCAGCCTGTTCCATTGACCATCCTCATTGTAAAAATGTTCCCCCCTACTTCCCATCTGAACCTCTCCTGCTTCTACTTACACCTGTTGCTTCTCCTTCTCCCACACACCTCAGTGAAGATGCTACTTCTCCATAAACTCCTCACAGGTGTTGGAAAGCTGCCATTCACTGCAGACCAGCCAAGGGCCCCAGACTCTCCACTGAACTCACCACAGTGTATGGACACTCTTCCCTGTATTGGGGACCAAAACTGAATGTACAATTCAGATGGTCTATCAAGTGCTGAGTAGAGCAAGATGATCACTTCCCTCAATCCACTGATTCTAATTCTGTTCACGCATCCCAGGAGCTCTTGGCACCTTTGCTGCCAGGGCTGGCTCATGCTCAGCCTGCTGCCCACCAGGACCCCCAGGGCCACCAGTGAGTGTCCAGTCTATAGCATTGCAAGCACTCTCTTTCCCATAGACAGGACCTAAAATTTGTCCTTACTGAATTTCACAAGGTTCCTGTTATCCCATTCCTCCTGCCTGTCCAGGTGTCTCCAAATGCCAGAGCTGGGGCTGTAAAACTCTTCATTGCTATCACTGTGTCGAAAACAAAATAATTTATAGTCTACTCTAAGAGACATTTTCTGTGTTACTTAAATCTAGAACTAATAGCAGGCAAGCATGCCTTTTGTATTTCTTGTCATTCTTCACACCAACATTGCAAATAACTTGGAAAGAACCTTGTTTTTTGGCCGCTAGCTTGTTTGTTCAGTTTCCCTACCTCCAAACAAGACACTGTTGTATTTCCGCTCTGGAGGTATCCCAGCCATCACTGCAAACCAGTCTACCCCACGTTGCAATGACAAATAGAATCCATCCTGAAAAACAGATAACAGGGAAATAGAGGCAGGAAGACAGTTTATTTTCAAAGACTGCATCAGAGCTTAGTGAACCAAAGAAAATGTTAGATGATTCCTTCCCTCCTCCTCCCCACGAGGGAAAATTTCCTCACTGATCAAAAATAGCTTAAATTGTGAATGTTAACAGACAGCAGATATGTTTGGGTGGGAGAATGTCTGAATTTGAAGTTTTCCAAGCCTTCAGGCCCATTGCTTGCTAAATCCTGAATTAACCGGGCATGCCCTGAATCCTTCAATTAAAAAGCAACATGAGACACACTGTCCTGCTGCACATAGACCGTTTAGTCTGGGAGAACCAGAAGCTTGCAGATACAGAAGGAAAAGGTGGTGCAAAAAAAGAATGATTCTTAAAAAGAGGAGGAGGACTTGAAAAGAAGAGGGTCTGGAAAAGAAGGTGGAGATCTTGGCTATTAGAAATACACTGGAAGTGGGGGAAGACCCTGTAGATCAGAGCCCATGGTTTGGGTTAGAGATATGGTTGTAAGAAGGACAAAGCCTACAGCTGCAGCTGGAGTGGGGTTAGAAAGGGGCTGAGAGACAGAGGTGTGGGCAGCAAAAACAATTCTCCCATAACAACATGCTCATCTTGGCCAGTAATGCCATTGACACCTGAGAAGGGTAACAACGAGCACCTGCACAGCCAGGATCCAACAGGACCTTCTGCTCTGTTCCTGGAGCAGCAGCCAGCTCCCTGCTAGGAATGGAAGATGAGATAGAACTCCACACTGGGGGAGGGAGCAAGTGACCTTGTGAAATACTCAGGTGGGGTAAAAACTCTCATCTCTTTGGTTCTTCAATAAACCCCAGCATGCAGATCCATTATGAACTGCCTCACCAGTGACATCAAGTGTAAGACACAAAAGCATTGGTAACCACAAAGACTAGTCCCTAAGAAATACTTGAATTTTTATCAAAACAAATCTCCCATTTTAATGAAAAAATAAGGGTGAAGAGTCTTAGGCAGCTTAAATAATAAATTCAGTCCATGAACAATTTATATATGCCAGGTAATTATTAATCTTCCCACAGCTGTTTGGTTTGCCCCAAGGCAGGTGATTTTTCTTCCATTCCTCCCTCAAGATCCTAACACTTTCTGTGGGCTGACTTTCTTGTTACTTACCTCAGTCTGGCTGTAATAATCAAGGATGGAAGGAAAGAGAGGTAAGATGAGAGCAAATCCCAACAAGTCGATGAAGAGTGCCAGGAAGACAATTGTAATAACACGATTATAGTTCTGCTCCTGCTTGTCATTGGTGGAGCTGCTGCTGGTTCCTCTCTCTCGCAGGGCCATGTTCCCAGTGCTCTGCTTCTAAAAAAAAATTGCATTAATACCCAGTCAACAGGAAGCTTTTTGCAGGCCTTTCATAAGAATATCTTGGCAAATCATTCCTACTTTCCACAGACCTCACAGAAATAAGTTCTGGTTAGATTAAGCTACCTAGGAACAAGGGAACAAGAGCCTCAACCCTCTAGTCTTGGTTATTAGCTCAGCACCAAATTTTCTCCCATCAAGAACAGGATACAAAGGCAATAAAACAACAAACTCTATTATAGGAGCACCTCAAATAGAACAGAACTAAGGAGCATTTGAAGTTTGTCAACATGTGAGTGACACTAACATGACTTTCCTACATGTTTTCAACTCAGCATTACAGTAAAATAGGTATGAAATAGGGCACTCTATTCCAAATATTTACATCCGAGTAAGTTTATTTATGCCTTCAGTGTGTATTAGAAAAGACCAAAACAACAATTAAAAAAAAAAAGAGGCAGACTTCCTAAATATTGCAGGAATGCTGTCTTCAAGATAAACCTCACAGAGCAACACAAGAAACAACTGAAGAAAATTTTTAAAATTAATCTTTTATCTCTTTTTCCAGATGATAGCTACTGACCTGGGGCATCAAATGATTAAGGCAGCATTTTCATTTTGTCAGAAATACCAGAACTATCAATTCTCTTTGATAATACTCCAAAACTATCTTAAAGCCCTAAACAAGGACACAGACCATATATAGTTCAGTCTTTAACAAATAAAGGAGTTGGTCTCAATCCCAAAAATTAACTCATTTGCAACATAAATCAAAATCAAGGAGCAATATATAAACCATGGAACTGCAAACTTCAGAATTATAAAACATACACAATATCTCAGTCATAAAAGAATCAAATTTACAGACCCCTCTACTGCAAAAGTCCCTGAAAGTTTGGTGCACTAAAAGAGTAAAAAAGGAGACAGAATTTAATCCAAAGCCAATTAATACAAAAACATGCATTAACTTTGATGAGTCAGCACTGAAAACAGTGAGCAATTATTAATATAAATTTTATTCCAGACCAGATATACCATATTATATACACAAGGCACTTGCACATAGAAAACTATACTACATTAATTGACGGCTATTACACTTTGTCATGCTCAGCAATAAAGATTATTGTGATTTTTTTTTAACCTGTGAAGTCAGTTTAGTAGCACTGAAGCATAATTAAAGCTCAATTGCCAGGAGGCAAATAAACATGGAATGGGGGCCACCTGCAATCCACTTACTAAACTCTTGGCATAAGCTCTTAACCAAACTGGTCTGATTTAGCAGATTTATTCAAGATCCTTTTATTTAAAATGGCAAATCATCAGTGCTATAAATTTTCAGCATTATTTGCTTACTCAAATGATAAAAGAGCACATGGAGCCAAAATAACCATTCCTTTAAGCAAATACTCTCTGGCCCTAGGTCCATCCAGCCAACAGCTGAGGGATGGGTTTACCGAGGCAGGCTGTATCTTGTTTTTCCTCGCAATTTGTTTAGTCATCCACTGAATTGTATGACCAAGCTGAACTTTATTCCAGGTTTATTTACAAAGGTAACATCCTTCACACCTTTCCCTCAGGAACATTTCTGCCAGCGTGCAGTTCGAACCCATCGATGCTTGCGCTGACCTTTCACTCTGCTCCAGTTTTGGCTGCGTGGTTGCAATTTCCCTTACGCAATATCCAAGGTACTACATGTTTCTGCCTTTGTGCTCCATCGGTTTTGTTGTTCAAACCTCTCCATAATTTTTTGTTAGGCAGGAAACCACACATTTTACAGGCCCTTGGCATCCTGACAGCAAAAACAGAACACTTCACCTCCACGGCGACATCTGCCTTGTGTAAGGCGCTGGGAGAGGGAGGGCTCTGGCTTTGGGGAAGTTGTTCTTGCACACATGTGAATCCCTCACACCCGCTGGCTCTGCCCGGCTCTCCCCAGCCCTTCCCCCGGGATTCCCCGCCGGTGTCTCGTCGCTTCAGGGCCGGGGCTTGGTGCCGTGGCTCCCAGGAAGGGATCAGCACCAAAGCCGGCCCTGCCCGAACTGAGATTTGTTATCTTCCAGCAGCCAGAATTTCATCCTTCGGGGGTTTTCTTACCTCACCTTATCCCCTTGTACAATTCCCCGGGCCCGGCTTTACCTGCTCAGCGCCGGGAGGGCTCCTCAGCCTCCCTCCCACAGCCCCGGCTCAGGTCAGGGCAGGCGCTCGGCCGCGCTCCGAGACAAGCCGCAGGTCCCCAGGGCAGGGAAGGGGCGGCCCGGCAGAGATCGGGCGGAGGACGCGGGGTCCCTCCCGCCAGGCGCCCGCCCGAGGACCTGACCCGCCGGGGGAGCCGCGCCCGGCCCTGCCCCGCCGCCCATCCGCCCGGGCACCTACCGCTGCTCCGGGCTCTGCGGGCGGCCCCCGCCTGCCAAAAGCCTCCCCGGGGATGCTGCGAGAGGCGGCTCCTCCCCGGCCCTCCGCGGCGCCCCGGCCGCCTTCCTGTTCCGGCGGGGATGGAGCCGCTCCCGGCCCGCCCGAGCAGCTCCGCGGAGCGCGGCGGGGCTTGAGCCCGCACCCAGCGCAGCGCCGCGGCCTCGGAAATGAACCACGAACCTCGCACCGCAGCCCTTCCTTCGCCTTTAAAGACAGGTCTTGAAACACTCGTTCTAAGAGGAGAGCGGCGTTTCGTTTGTTGCTCCAGCAGCAGTTAGCTGCGGCGTTGATAAGGACTATCTGAGAAAGAGAAGAAAGTAGTTGCAAAAGATGTAACTCTGTTCCCAAACCAAACTTCTCCCTCAACACTAAGTTATCTAGCCCGGAGACCATGAATAGCTGTGGCATTGTAAGCGCCACCGAGCACTGTTCCCTTATCCAGACGTGTCTGGTGTCCAACTTACTAATTAAAATGGGAGGATGTGGTTACAAGTGCTTACACAGATCCATCACCACAACCTTAAACAGGTAAGAATCTGCCAGCAAAGTGTATAAAGCAAATTAATACAGGCATTAAAAAGACTTCTGATTCCCTCGAAGGCAATGCAGTTTGGGGTGGATGTAGTTACGAGCACTTGGACACAGACCTTCTACTTAGTGACATCTCTCTCATGGATTGCCAGCTGATTAGACTTGGAGGAGCTTATGTAGGATTAGCATAGGATTAACATGCCAGTTAGATCAAATAGTTATCTAACTGGCTAACTCAAATAGTGAGCTGCTAATCTCATGTATACCTGAGAATTTTATGTACTTGGTTTGGTGTGAGAAATATGGTAGGTCCAGTACATAGTCAGAAACCTGAATGATCACACAACTGCAGTCCATTCTAATTAGATAAACTTCTTTTTTGAGGTGCTCTGGGCTAAGTATGAATAATCCTTTAATATCTGAAATATATATATATATATATATATATATATATATGTATGTATGTATTCTTCTGGTTGCTTAACACTGTGTATAACTGATCAAGCACCATCTGAATTCAGATATATTAAAAACACCATTGAGACACCAAAAAGCCAGTTCTTCCTGTTGTTAAATCTACTGACCTAAAGCTTTTGCAGATCACTGAGCCCAGTTGTGTTACTGCAGTCAACCATGTCATACAATCCTGCATGTAAATACATTACACTGTTTCTAGAACTAGATAGGTCATTACTCACTCCTTTCCAGTCCACAATCTTGCACATCTGACAGATAATAACTTAAATTTGGTTCCTAGAATACATTTATTAATGTTGGCCTTTTTCTTATATCAGTCTTGTTTTTTTTTAACTGAATTAACACTTTATTTACTCTGGCTTTTACTTCCCTGCTCTATTGCTAAAAAGCAGTGTTAGCCCTAATGTCAATATTTTGATGTATTTAATGCCAAAAAGTATCTTCATAATTTTTTAGACTCAGTGTTCAGACTGCATGAAAGATTTTAGTTTTCCACTCCAGACCTAATTTACTGAAGAAGAAAAAAACCAACCCCAGCCTTTCCCCAAATCAAAGCCTTACAAAAACCAGTCTTTTAACTAAGTGAGACTGCATAGCCAATATATTTAGACTGAAATATACCTGTTTAGCTTAGGAGACACACCTGGAAGTCTACAAAGAGCACATCGTAGAATGCTTTTGACCCTCTGAATATGTAAAACTTCACAGCCTCAGAGTGATGATAAAGCTGCTAAATGTTTTGTCAGAGCTTCTGTTTGACTTTTCCAAATGCCTAGAAGGCCCATGAAGAGGAAAGAAGTCCCACCCATTCCTGTGGCTGACACCAACCTCAGCCCAGCAGCCAAAGTGCCCCTGTCAAGCTCGGGAGCAGCTTCAGTGCCCCCACTCAGAGGGGAAGCCTTACACAGAGCAGGGACACACCATGGTAGATGGTGACTGCTACAAGGCACAACTGAGAATATCAAACTGCTTACCAGCTTCCAGCTGACAACCAAAAGACCAAACTCCTGAGGAAGCTTTTCATGCTGTCATAAAAAAGATAATTTATGCAGTTTCTAGCTGAACAGTTTTGTTCTCATACTCTTCTTTACAATATTCATATTCAAGGTAGCTATTCTCTGGGACAGCTGATGTTGATAGATAAGCTCCCTGAAACTGAAGGCAAAATGGCAATTTTCCTTTTTTGTGTGTGATGATTTGATTCTAGTTACAGAATAGTTTCTTTTTTTGGCTAATTAAATACAGATTTACAATTGATAATTGATGTGTCAAAAGGCCTGTTATGACAAGTCCTGGGTTAAAAGAAACAGAGAGACAAGACAGTGCCTGGGAAGCGTGATGGTGTTCAAGAAGCTCTATGAGAAAGGGTCTGCCAGCACTCAGACATGTTCAATCCCTTTGTAGTCCAAATGATCAAACCCTCTATCACAGCAGAGCAGCAACATTGCCCAGCTGGTGCAGTACTGAGCAATGGCAAAACTGTCAGACCAGACTGACCATTGAGCTGAGGTGGGACTACCTAGTCTTGCTTTCCTACTCATGTAAAATACTGTGTGTTAAATACCACAGTTAGTCCCATGTTTGCAATATGAAATCTGACTTTAAATATTGACAATATAATTTGTAAAAGAGCATACAGTGATTCTCATTCAACAAGATTTCTAACAACTAACTTTCAGTCTGACATTCCAAAACAGCTGAGTTAAGTCTATCAGCTGAGGTTTCCTCATCCTTCATTTTTGTTCACCAGCACCACAAGATATTCCTGTTCATTTTCTTGTTCCAGAAAATGTCCTGTCCCAGAAACATTATCATTGTGTCTCTACCCTCTTTCTTTACATCCCTTACTGAGGAATAAAAAGCAGCTGCAAGTGGCATCAAAGATCAGGATCAAAGCGCCTCTGTCAGCCTCTCTGTGATTCTTATACCCTGCTGGACAAAACCTCTGAAGCTACCGCTAAAGTCAGATAAATAAGAATACTTTTTAATAGTTTATTTATGCTGTATAGACTGTGACTGAAACTCTAAACTGAAAGTACTGATTTATAGCATAAAATAGGAAGTTAGTTCCTTCTTCATTACTTCACTCTCAAGTTCTTAACTTAAAAAGATTTTGTTTTAAAGAAAAGAGTTCATATTGTGCCAAATGGAAATAAAACAGGAGGTATACTAATCTTCTGAGATTCCTTTGAGGTTTCAGAAGATAATTTTTCCAAAATCAGCAAAGCCAACTGAAAATGAATTTATTTTTTAAAAGTGTGAATGGATTTCAAACATAGGAATCTTACTAATTTTTGCATGACATAAGTATCTTCCCCACATGTTCTTAGCATTTGGCATATTTTAACACTTAATACAAGTGCTTTTGCAAACAAGCAAAAAAAAAAGCTGATGATAATCACATATTACTTGCATTACCAGTTACACTGACAGTTAATAAAAGCCTTTTCCTTAAATAAAGTGCTTTTCTCTTTTAAGGAACAAGACTTGCCTAACAAAGACAGTTTTGTCATTAGAGACTAAATGTAAAGGCTGTGTTTCAACTCACCCCTTCCTAGTTTTAGTCCTGCTTCCATTACAAGTTTAATTTGAAAAAAAACCTCAAACCAACCAACCACAAAAAAAAAAAACAAAACAAAAAACCCAACAAAAAAACCCCACATCCCAAAAAAACCCCAAAAAGCAAACGCCAAACCAAAAACCCCAGAAAACAGAACAAAGAAAACATTCTAAGCCAGTCCTAAAGAACCAAGCCTAACTGTTAAATCAGATTAACTGAGAGCATGTAAGTTTTTCTTCATGAACAATAGGTAGAGCATTATGATGTCTACCTATGTTGGCCATAACACAGATCAAATCTAGGAACAACATTTGAAAACAGAGGGAGCTTTGGGGGTTTGATTTTGTAAAGAACCACAGTTCATTCTTAATACAAGTCTTATTTTATAGTTTGTCTTTCAGACTGAAATTGAAATGTTAATGTAAAAGGGAATTTTATTTTCCTAACAGTTTTCCATGGAAACATTACAATTTTGTTCAATGCATAACAACTATCACTGAATTTACCAAATATTAAGTGAATACCTGAGCAGTGAACCTAGTTCAGATTAGCACTCATCAGTAACTCTTTGTCCCATTGCAATGTTTCTTTGCAAATACAGTATAAAAAGAAAGCATTAGAAGTATTTACTGGCTCTGTTTGAAGAGCAGACATTTTTCAAAGTCATGCTGGGCAGTTATCAGTGATTAGATGTAAATGATAAATTAAGTGAAAGAAAGTTAGGGATATCACTGTTCCCTTAAGTCAGACAGTTTTGAACACAATGAGGAATTCTAATTAATCACCCTAGATTATTAAGAACTTCAGAGCTGTGCTCAATTCAAAACTTACCAAAAAGAGGAATGGATGTACAGCTTTAACAAAAGACTTCTACTTAAGAGTTGATACCATTACTCAATACACAATTTAGCATGTCCTGATGCTACAGACTAATTAAAATGCTACTGTTTAAATTATACTATCATTATGAGAGCTGCCTGCAACTATTCCACATTAAAAAAAGATCATAGAATGTCCTACCAGGACCATCCCCCAGAGTCATACCACGTGCCTGAGAATTTCTTGAACTCTGTCGGGCTTGGTGCTGTGACCACTTCCCAGAGATGTTTCAGATGAACCTTTTCCTAATATCCAAACCAAACTACCCTGACACAACTTCAGGCTATTCCTTGAGTCCTGTCACGTCACCACAGAGAAGAGTGGTGTCAGAAGAGAAGAAGTGTCTGCCCCTCCCCTTCCCCTCAACAAGGAAGTTGTAACTGCAGTGGGGTCTCTCCTTGTTCTCCTCTTCTCCAGGCTGAAAAAACCAAGTACCTGCAGCCACTCCTCACACAACTTCCCCTCAAGCTCCTTCACCACTTTTGTTGCCCTCCTTTGGGCACTCTTGTACCTTTTATATCCTGCACTTGAAGCAAGGCTGCCCCAGCCCAGAGCAGAGCAGAACACTCCCTCCCTTGCTGGGCTGGCCATGCTGGGCCTGCTGCCCCCAGGACAGGGATGTCCCTCCTGGCTGCCAGGGCACTGCTGGCTCAGGTTCAACTTTGCACTGACCAGGAGCCCCAGGTCCCTTTCCCTGGCACTGCTCTCCAGCCCTCATTCCCCAGTCTGTCCGTACATCCAGGGTTGCTCCATCCCAGGTGCAGAATCCGGCACTTGCCCTGTTTGAACCTCACATGGTTGGTGAATGTCAAAATCCCCCTGCAGGGCCTCTCTGCCCCTGAGGGAGTCAGCAGCTCCTCCCATTTCAGTGTCTTCAGCAAAACGACTCAGTGTAGCTGTGAGTCCTGTGTCCAAGTTGTTGATGAAGCTGTTGAAGAGAACTGGCCCTGAAATGGAACCTCACTAGTGATCTGTCACCAGCTTACAGAAAAGTAACAGAAGCTTTCTAATGTAGAATTTTTGTGTGTGTGTGATCAGGTTTTAGACTTAGAATTCTGATTATTCATCCAAATGTTCTCATTAAAATAGAACAGAAGCATGCTACGTACGAAAGTGTTGTTTTTATTTTCCTTATGAAAAGTTGTGGACTTTCCTAATAAGCAGGTTCATTTGTTCAAACAGATCCAATGATGTTTTCTCCTCAAAAGGAACACATCCAAGAAATGCAATTAAAATCTGTTGAAAAGCCATGATTGGGGTGTTTTATATGGCAGTAAGCTTCCTGCTGTAGATAGTCCAAATTAATTCTTCCATTTTTTCCTTTTCATTGCTTTCCATTCACCTTCCTGTGTAGCAAGGCTACCAAGAAGCTCTTTCACTTTTCTTTTTCTGGCTGCATCTCTGTAAAACAGACAATCAGCATATAAAATATTTCAGAAAGATGATATTAGAGAAAATAAGTACACTTAGAGAATAATTATTAATTCATAAAAAGCCCCACAATTCTTAAATTTTACCAACGCACCTTTTAAATAAAAACATTTTGCGTCCTCTTAAACTAGAGAAATGAAACCACAAAGTTGAAAACACTTTAAATGATCTCTATTGAAAATGTTTGCTTTTCCTCAAATTGTCCCATTTTATCTAAATTTAGTATGGTTGATCATTTATGTCAGTCTTGGCACACAGTGAAGAAATGAACACACAGCACAACAACCCCCAAAGGGGTGCTGAAACAAAGGCTATATTACCTCTCCATGATTTCTGACAGTTGCATTCTAGCCAGGTATTGGTTATCTTTCCGAATCTCACGAATGGCTCCTTTAAGTTCCCGTTTATGCCTCTGGATCAACTGCTTCCTTTCTTGCTCCTTCTTGCTGCTTGCCTGCTTTCTTCCAAACTCCAAGCTGAAATAGGAATGAATGTGTGAGCACAGAACACCTTAAACCCACAACTTTTTCATATTTATAAGGAAAGGTTTTGTATGAAAACTAACTCAGAATTTTAATTCCTGCATATTATATGAATAAGTTGCAAAATAAGAAGCTGCCCAATGAACATATTGGAAAAACACTCACCAGACCTTCTAACTGCACTTCATCATCGTTCCAATGAGCACACTTCAATTCTCCATATGCAGCCTGCACTTTGAACAGACTAAAAATCTAGACTAGAAGCATGGAAGACATCTGAAGAAAGATGGAACCTCCCCATACACCTTAAATTTTTGCAGACCTTCTCAGCAGATGCATTTTACAGAAGAAGTCTGATCAGTTACTTGGGGATAAGTGTGTATGGCAGAGCAAAGCTGTCCTCTTCAATTATTAGAATAAATAAAAGTAGACACTTTGTGACCCTGTAGATAACCAATATGGGTAAATAAATCAGCAGCCAATATAAAGCAGATTTCCTGAATCAGAACACTGTTCTGTTATGTACAAAAGTAAATTAGTGTTTTTCACCATCCATCTTTTACCATCATATATTTCATATACATATGAACTACTCACTCTTGTTCTTCTGACTTGAGTGCTTGACAGAGCATTCAGTAAAGCACCTGACCAGATAATAATCATCTAATCATCTTGAAATTTGTTTATTTACAATTCATTATATGGGCAAGAGTTGGCTTTCAGAGCTATTTTTCCTACAAGATAATATTTGCTCTTAAAATTACTTTCCTTTTTTTTTTTCCCTCCCTACCACAGAAATAGATGACCCCTTCTGAATTACACACAAAATCTAGCAGAAAAACAGTTCTGCTTTGTGCTCTGCTTTCCAAATCTATTCTAGCTTGCCATGGTTTAAATGCCATGGTTTAAATGCACCTTTCTTTTGCATCCAGTGTTCTTTACTTACACTTTCACAATTTTAGGAGTATACTGTTTCAATGGCACTGGCTTCTTTTTCTCACATATCATTGGGGTATAATGTTTTATTTTGTTCTCCAGCTCTTTCAGAGCGCTGTGATACCATTCCTGAAAATGCAGAACAAATTACAATTGTAAAAGCATATCAAAGCCACCATAAATCAAAAGCTATTGTAAACTGAATCAACAGTAATGCTCTCCCCATGTATTTCTTTCCTGGGTTAAGTCACAGCTACTCATTAGGACATTGCTAACAGTGACACGCTGTAACCCAAGTTAGATAATTCTTAAAAGCTTTTGGAAGTCTATTAATGGTATCATGAACAATAAGAAAGGTCTGCCTGCTGGTAGTTTCACCTAACAGAAGCAGCAGCAAGACTAAAGGCAGTTGAACTCAGACTCTTCCTTTCATGGCAATTCGAAGAATGACTGGTTTTTTTTATTTTGATGGCAAAAAACATAGGCCATTTGACTTCATCCAAGTAATAAAACTTTGTTCTCTAAGGATGTTTTATGATGCTTCTCTGAGGAGAAGATGATTTTGCTACATTCAGAAGAGACAGATTAAAATTCTGAATCTCATTTCTAGAAAATAAGGAACTGTCCTAAGTAACGTATACTTATGTTCATTTTACCTATACAGTTATAAGTTTTACCTCCCCAGTTTAGTACATGTATTTATTTTACCAAGGTCTTACAGATTCACTACAAAAGTACGAGAGCAACCAGATGTCCATATTACTGCTATAAATTATGTCACTCATGGAATGCTACATTATTACAAGCCAGGTGCTGTTCTCTTCATTTAGATAGGCAAGATAGCATATACAATGGAAAAATATCTTTTCTAAATATTCTCTGTTCTTTTGTTTTTTTCCCACAGGAATATCAAAATGTCTGAATATTGAAAAAATTAATGCTTATACATTTTTTTTTTTGCACACAGATGAAGATCACAGAATTTATTAATAAAACAAACATATTGATTATTTAAATCCTGAAGAATACATACCTGCATTTTTTCAGGATATTCATTTACTGGCATATGTTGTGCAAGGAGTATTCTGACAGGATGCATTATTTCATGGAATGATGGTAAAGATTCATAGAGAGCTGCACATTTTTTAATAAGGTCAAAACACAGAGCTAGACATGATAACCTGTTAATACACAAAAAAATTAACAATTTCACATGCAAAAACTGCAGTGGATTTTCAAATAAAATCAACTTAATTAATTAAATTGGGACTATTAGCAGAATCCATTAAGATTGCTTGGCAGAACCAGTTACAACTAGAAATAGTTGTTAATTCAGACTAAAAATTCCTGTCTCCTAAGCAAATACCAAAAGAATTCCATCAGCAACAAATCTTTATGTCAGTGCACTGAACACAGCAGAACTATCCACTACTCTTGTTTTTACTTCTAAAGAGCACTGTCACTGACATGAAACAACAGATGATCTGGTATTTTTTCTGTTCTACACTTCTTACATACCTGGTATGATTTATCTCTGTTCTGCTGATTTCCTTTAATCTAGTCACCATACTCAATGGCACATTTTGCTTCTCCCAACTTTTCAGATCCTCCTTATCACACACCAATAGCAATTCTAGATTTTTCCCCACTGGTGTAAATGGATGCACTACAGTATAGCCTAAAAAAACCAAGAACAACAGTCAATAAACAAGATCACTTCATGCATTCTTTTCTGAAGAAAAACAGACAACTCATTTTACAGTTTTAATTGTACTACCTTTAAAAATACTTCTATCTATATTAAATTTTTCTAAAACAATGGAAAACACTAGAGCATGGGGACATAGGTCAGTGCTCTAGTCACACCACCCAAGTCACAGAACCCAAAGGCAGAACTTGGATTCTTGGGAGAACCAAGTACTGTCCACTGGAGATGGTCAGGCTTGAGACTAAGGAACCTGAATGTGCTCAGGTCCCTGGAACCTTAGGCATCTGAGGGTCCTGAGGGAGCTGGCAAGATAAAGCTCCTAAACCACTTTCATATTTGAAAAGTTGTAGTTCCCAGTAACTGGAAAAAGGGAAAAACAATCCTCATTTTTTAAAATGGAAAGAGAAGACATTCAGGAAGCTACAAGTTGATCAGCCTCACCTCTGTGCCTAGCAAGATTGTGGAGCAGCTTCTCCTGGAAACCACGACAAAACACACGCAAAACACAGGGGGGGTGCTCTGTGACAGGCAACGTGGCTTCATTAAGGGCAAATTGTGCCTGACAGGTCTGGTGGCCTTCTATGACAGGATTACAGCATTGATGGGTAAGGAAAGAGCAACTGATATCATATACCTGGATTTGTACAAAGCATTTGAGACTGTCCTGAACAACATTCTGGTCTCTGAACTGGAGAGGCATGGATTTGACAGGTGTATGACTCAGTAGATAAGCAATTATCTGGATGGCCATAATTGTGGCCAATGGCTCCATGTCCAGATGGAGATCAGTTATGAGTAGGATCCATCAGGGGGGTCTGTCCTAGGACCAGTGTTACTGAACATCTTGGCTGGGGACACAGACAGTGGGACTGAGTGCACCCTCAGCAAGCCTGCAGGTGACACCAGGGTGAGTGGTGTGCTTGATACTCTACAGGAAAGGGATGCCATCCAGAGGGACCCTGACAGGCTTCAGAGGTAGGACCATGTGAACCTCATGAAGTTCAATAAGACAAACTGTGAGGTCCTGCATGTGAGTTGGGGCAATCCTACACATGGATACAGACTGAGCAATATGAGTGGATTAAGAGCAGCTTTACAGAGAACTCAGGGTATTGGTGGATGAAAACCTGAATTCTGAGCTGAAAATGTGCCCCTGCAGCCCAGAAAGCCAATGCATCCTGGGCTTCAACAAAAGCTCAGCAGGTTGAGGGAGGGGATTCTTCTCCTCTACATCACTGTCATGATATCCCACTTGAAGGAATGTGTTCAGCTCTGAGGTCCCCAGAGAAGGACATAGACCTGGCTCAAGAGCATTCAGAGGAGAGTCATGAAGATGACCAGAGCACTTCCCATTTGAGGGAGCTGGGGTTGTTCAGCCTAGAGAAGATAAGGCCCTGAGGAGACCTACAGCAACCTTCCAGTATTTAAATGAGGCCTACAGAAAAGATGGAGAGGAACTCTTTATCAGGAAGTGTAAGGATAAGATGAGGGGTAACAGTTTTAAACTGACAGAGGGTAGATTTACACTAGATAAAAAGAAGAAACTCTTCACTATGAGAGTGGTGAGACACTGGACTACAGGCTAACCAGAGAAGTAGTGAGTGCCCAAGCCTTGGAAGTGTTCAAGACCAGGTTCGATAAGGTTTTGAGCAACCTGGTCTAGTGAAGGTATTCCAGCCCATGGCAGGGGGGGTTAGAATTAGATGCTCTCAAACTCAAACCATTCAGCAATTTTTTGATTCATTCTGTGGGTGGGGAAAGTTAAGGCATGTAGGTACATGTTTGCCCTGTGGGAAACAGGATACACAGTTAAACTGCAGGTTTGGTCCAGGATGGAGCACTGGGTATGCTTAAGAGGATAGGGCAGGTACAGGACTTTCCATGGGGTCACAAGCAGAAGTCTTGGCCCAGGAGGTGGACATGAGACACAGTGAGCTGGAGCAGGGAGAGCCCACAGCTGCAGCCACAGAGCCTCTCCTGTGAGCCCACAGCAGAGGCCCTCAGACACACTGTAAAGTCCTCTCCTACTCTGTATCTGAGGGGTTTAAAACAGAAAGAGCATGGAACACAGAATATATACTGGAGCAGGGCATATAGAAAACACTAAAGAATCCCTATGCACAGATCACAAGCTGATCTGTGAAAATACTTATACAGCAACATGAAAGAAGCATCTGAGGAATTTCTTGGCTAAGGAACTAAATTTGCATTCTCTGTGCTGGACCTTGGGGGTCTTCCTCCCCCTCTTTGTTTTCCTTATGTCCTGCAAGCTTGCAGTGGAATTGACTTCAAAACTTTTTCAAACTTGAAGTTCAGATTATTTACATGCTCTACAACCTGTACATGGTTCTTCACAGACAGGTCAAAAGACAGTATATTTAAATAAAGGTTTTTAAGATTTGAAACCCAAAGTTGTAAGAGATCATGATACACACAGACTTATGCAAGATCAGGAACTAAGATATGTGAGTTTTATTATCTGCTTTACTTGTGAGGATAGCAGATCTCATTAACAATTCAATTAGCTAAAGCTATCAACCATGACAATACCTTCCCACTCCCTCCACCTACAGCTTTTCTTTTTTAAGGTAATAGTTTTTACTCTAAATCAGACTGTATTTCAGTCTCTTATGAAGCTGTATTCTATATATCTTTCTCATGTGAGAAATTTATGGATCAAGATAATAAAATTAAAACATTAAGAGTTTATTTGCTGACTCCACTTAATGTCAAAATTGAATCCCAAGAATTTTTTTGGTGTGATGGTGCATCAACATTCCAGATAATAATATAATAATCTCAATAATATTATTATTATATAATATTATTAGCTATAATAATAAGCTGCATGTCTGCTTATTTTAAAGTATTCTCTGTTGACAGCTTAACCATCACAACTACCAGAAAAACTTCCACCATGAATATTTAAAAACACAACTGGATACCTTGGGAACTTCAAAACATCAACATTGACTGGAAAGTTCTCAAAGAGAACACTGGGCCTCTTATATATCTTTTACTGAGCTTTTCCTCACTGCTAACAGAAACCAGCAGCATGCAAATTTAACTAGTGCAAAATCATTAACAGAAATACAAAAATATTTTAAACAAGATAACAATTGATCAATGATTACCACTAAAAATTTTTCAAGGTTCTTATCTAATTTTGCAGAATCCTGTATTTTAACTTTACCAAAACCCTCTGTAGATCAAATATTCCTAATATACACAAAGGATTGAATACTTCTAGTACTACGTAACCCACCCACTCCATAACCTCTTCCCACCTCCTTCTAAGGGTTCAGCTGTTGGTGTTCTGAGAATCCAGGGCTTAGCTCTGATGCAGCCCAGCTGTGTAACCTTGGCTCACACTTCTGAGGAAACTGCTAAGCTGTGAGAAGCAGCTGGGGAAAGGTCTGTAGAGTACAGCCATGCCAGATAATAAAGGTGAAACTGCAGTGCTAGATTTGTTGAGAAGGGATCAGTAGTAGCTCAAAAATTCAAATTGGAAAAAAAAAAAAAAAAAAAAGGAAGCATGGAAAGGCAAAAAAGTCCTGAAGGGAAAGGAAGGGAACTGCCTACTGAAGTATTGGAATACTGACAGAGGCTAAACCTTCCTCACCAGACTGATGACTATTTAGAGAACAGACTCTTAAGGATCTTATCAAGAGTGATAAGCATACTAATACAAAGTGTATAGTTCATTAAATCCCAGATATCTTGTGAGTTTATAAAATAATTCAAATTTTCACTTGGTAATATCCTGCCCGCAGAGTCTCCTCCTGCATACTGTGCCCAGACAGATATTAACACATAAATTAGTTACTATGTTCTGACAAAACTCCTCAAAAGTAAATTATTGTCATTGAACTGGTCAACAAAAAGAGCCCCAGAACCAACAGCTTTAAAGACAGAGACTAATAAAAGGAAAAAAAAACACTAAAGAGAGATTGGCAAAATAAAAAAAAATTGCTAACACAGGGATCACACTGATCCCTGTTGTCTGTGCAAACTGTTAAATTTACACACTTATGTTACTAATCCTGCTTGTGGGGATAGCTGTTTTCTATTACACTACTATGAATCCATGTCAAATAAGGGAAGCTTATTTGATATATGCTTTGTGATATACATCTCTCATTTAGCTCTCACTTAGGTGATATGGCTATTAGCTGAAGATTAAGGGTGTCTGCAGCATGAGCTGCTGCCTCACTGTGAGCTTACAGGGTACTCATCAGGAATTCATTAGGAACTCGGAATTTCAGAACACAGTTCAATCAAACAGTCTGTTTAGAACAACAACACTGCAAAAATACTGCACTGTGGCCAACATGAGTTCACTTCCTTTAATAACTTCAGTCCTTTCCTTCCTGCCAACAACACAAGAGGATCTAGTTCATAACAAGATGCCCAAGAATCAAGGTTGTGTTTGGCTGAACTTGCAGATGATTTTGGCCTTTTGTTAAAAAACAATTAAATCAGTGTGAAATATTTGTATTTAAAAATTTAAAATTTAAACATTTTAAAAGATGAACCCCAATACTAAAATGGACTCTAAACTAAATACTCATTTACTCTAAACAAACTCACCCTGGGCCTGGTTTTTGGGTAGAGAGATGTGAAGTACTCCAAGAAGGAAATTGATGAGTTCTGGCACAAATCTTCTGGAGAGAGACACATATTCCAGGAACAAACAGCATATAAATAACCCTTTAATAACATCTTGCAATGTTGTAATGCGACACTAAAAGAAATAAAAAGAACAAAATATTCCTAATTAAAAGTCTATACAACACAAATACAGAATCTCCCAAAAGATGAATTATTAACTACATTTTAAGCATTTGAAGTCTAAAATTACAGCCTTTGATCTTTGATGAGAACCACACTGGCTTTCCCTGGTCCTCAACTGAAGAGTATCTGCAGAACTGAGTAACAGGTTTATCAGAACTCATTTAGCCACTAGAAGGTGCTAAACCACAAACAATAAATTCTTCAGAATTGAATTAGTGAAATAGAAGGCTCTGAGAAACTTGGCAGCAATTGAGCAATTAGCTCAAGACTTTTGAAACATATAAACAGGATATTAGGATAGAAAAATAAGGACATCTTTTAACTCAATGCACTGCATTAGGAACATTTTCAAGGAAAACAAATACTGCCAATTTTTAAGTAAATAACCTCTCTTAAATATGAGGAAATGCAATATATGGAAAAGAAACCACTAATGAATGACTTCAGATTGTATTCAGTCTGTTCTATTAGTCCCATGTAATTTATCATAGAAGCAATTATTTTGTGACAGCTTGAAAAATTGAAGAGAGATGGCTTTGTGAGATGGACTATAGCCTGCAAGGGTGTTTTCCTCTTCACCCTTTCCTCCAATTACTATCTGTGGCTATACCAAACACAAAGCTGTTTTTGCAAGTACACTTCCACTATATACATGAATGCTAACATACATATTTGGAGTCTGAGGAAGAAATAATATATGTGAAGTTATATTCTGAGGTACCACATCGTAGACATACCTTAGTAAGTAGCTGACTCATGTACATAAAAGCAGGTGTTACAACTGGGTGCCAGAAGTCAGAAGTTGGAAACAGTAGAGATACAATTTTCAAATAAATAAGCTGATTGCACATAAAACAGAATAAGGCAAAATATAGTTAAGACATTATTCCCAGGATCTTGACTTTATACATTTGTAACTTTTGAACTAATGACTGCCACACAGTAGTCAAAAATACTACAATATACATAATTTTGAGAATTCTGGTATGATACACAACCTATTTATTAAGACAACTGTTGAAGTTAGATGAGAAAAAGGAATATCCATTATGACAGATCCATTATAGGTCTAATATTGGATTGAGGTAGTTGAAAGAACAGCTAACAAGGAACTCTGCCTCCCAATCCCATTTACTCCATGAGAACCTCTGATCCCCTTCAGCTCACCACAGCCACATACTCTCACACCACAAACACAGGAGCACGTGGCCACACAGGACCTGTGACACCTTTCAACCAGTCCTCAACACAGACAATGAAGTGACCAGAATCCTCAGGCACTGGCACACCAACAAACAGTTGCGGCCAGAAGAACTAAGCAGTGATTAAGTACACTTTTATTGAAGGGGACTTGAGTGACCTGTCAAGATCATATGGAAATGAAACATCAGCTGCAAGGTAATTATGAAAATTATTTAAGTGGATATTTGCACAGTAAAGCAGATGGAAGTAAAGTTTCATTGCTTCCTCTCTGTTCCTCCTTGATTGTGAACAAATAATCTCCTGAAGTGTTTTGGTTACTAAATATTCTGAATTGCAGGCTAAGATAACAGTAGGCATATGAAAAGCTTACTAAGACAGCTGATCTATGGAATATTCATTCAAACAAGTGCTTTGAGAATACAAAGTAATATAATGCCACCTTAAAAGATAATGATGGCCTGCAACCTGGCAAAGTCCAGTGAAGGGAATGAAAGCCAGAAGTGTGACTGGTGTTATAAGGGTGACAGTGACAAATTAAAAATAAAGTTAAAAGCTCTCGACAATACATTTCCTGCAAAACCCAAATATCCTGACTAAAGACTCTTCAAAACAACTCAATATATCTTCCAAGCTGTAAGAACCAAGGCTTCAGTCTATTTTCCTTCAATAGTCTAATTGTTCCATTAGGCAGCAGCAATTCA
Source organism: Vidua chalybeata (assembly GCF_026979565.1). NCBI lineage: Eukaryota > Metazoa > Chordata > Aves > Passeriformes > Viduidae > Vidua > Vidua chalybeata. The sequence continues at coordinate 63,754,980 of NC_071533.1, read as the reverse complement.
TCAAGCTGACAGAAAACAAGTAGCTCCTTCTGAATTAGATTTATGGTTTGTCTTTGAAACTTTACTACAATTTAAAAAATACTCATTTTCCATACTCTCCCTTCTTGAATTCTCCAACAGTCATTTACTTAGACACTGTAAAAGCAATCTGTTCACCTTTAGCATGGCAAGTGAAAATGGGGTATTACCAATACAACAACAAAAGAAATTCTTTCCAAGTCACTAATTCGGCCATTATCATATCTAAAGTACTAAGAAATGTTGTATTTTTATATCCATAATAATATTTTCTTTGTTTTTTGTTTGGGTTTTGTTTTGGTTGGGTGTTTTTTGTTTTTGTTTTTTTTAACCCAAGAGATATTGCAGAGATATCACACTACTATGGAGCACATTTTTTTTAAACATTTGTACTTAACACAACTAAAAAAGTCCCAATGTAACTGATAACATAACTTCTTCCTAAAACTACCAATTTAAGTTTCATCAGGAAAACAAACAATGTTCTGCTATGAAGACTGGAGAGACAATTTTAAGATCTTTTCCCCTTATTAATTCCGCAGTCACACTTCTGTTCTGAAGAATGTGTGTGTGTATTGTTTGTTTGTTTCTTAGGGGTGGAGTTTTTTGTCGTTGTGGGGGTTTTTTGTTACAACTTATCTCCAGAAAAGCAATTTAAAAAGCCTAGAAAGTCATAGATGCTAATAATTCACTACATAATGTCATTTGCACTTATTTCCATTCTGTACTAATGCAAAGAGATTATCCCAGCAATATGGATTTGTTACCGTGTCTAAACCTGGAAATGTTGCACGGCCTTTAACTTCAATTACTTCTTCCAGATCATGTGCAGCGTCTCGAAGGATAAACTTGATACTGTCACTGGCTGCCTCAGGAAACATCTGGCAAAGATTGTACAATGGCCTATTAACAAGAAACTTAAGTCATAATCAAGTTACACCACTGATGTTAATAAAAAATTGATTTTTAAGCACCCATAGGAAGATTTCTTGTGTTCCATCTATATTGTAACAATACCAAATTGACTGCAACAAATGTTTATTTTTTAAAATATAAATTATTACTGTAATACTTTAGTTTACAGAGACATGTATTTTTCATTGGGCCTTGTGAGAATCCCCGAGTTGTAGGTTTCTAAATCTTAGATGAAAAATATTTTTAAACTTTAAAATACACTCCTAAATCACTTGCTATGGTTATGACATGTCCTTCTGAATCTCGTAACTATAGATATTACTTCAGTGAAGTATGCTGGCTTACACTAGACAGCCCACTATTCTAAACACTCTTAAGCAATATTAAACAACATGTAAGGAGCAATGTGGTTAGCAAAATTATTACTGCAAACAAGAAAAAAAAAAAAAACAAACCCAAATACAAAGTTAGATCAGCTCCTGGCCTATGCTTAGTGCCTACAGGAATATGCAGTCTGGAGCCTGAATCTGTTTGGTCTCCCAGCATTTTCAGTGAAATTTGTCTGCAGAGATATTCATATATCCCAGTTCTAAAAGACAATCAAAACATATTTACCCTTTGGTACAAACCATGTGTGACAGTATCAATGGGTCAGAGCTCTTCCTGATGAATGCAACAGAGCAATGAATGCTAATACTGCACAGAACAGATTTTTTAAATCTTCACAGCTTCTCGGGGAAACTAATTTTAATGTTTAGTACCTTTTAAAGAAAAAAATTTTCTCAGAAATCTAATTGTAATTTCCCTTGTTGCAGCTCTTGCCCACTGACTCTTGTCCTTTGCTGTATACCTCTGAGACAAACTTGGCTCTCTCCTCACAGCCTAACTGCCTGTCAGGTATTTGAGACAACAATGCCAAACTGATAACTTCCTGCAAAGTGTTTAGTTGGAACTTCCACATGAGCTTACTGTAACACTTTAATTCTATTTCCATTTAGCTCTCTGAGTGAATTCACAGAACTAAAGCCCATGGAAAAAACAGAGATTGCAACAGAAACTGCATAGTGTCAGTGCAAAGCTTCAAATCCTTTAACAGCTGTCTAAATAACCATCTGGACAGGAGTTTCATGCATATATGGTATTACTTATCCACTACCCACAAAAAGCATCTTGCAGATCAAAAAATACATTCTGAGGTTTTGAAAATCTCTTGGTACAATTAACAGATCAAGTAACACATGAAACAAAGTTAAAACACAAAGGCTGAGAGTTGCCAGCTGCCAACAAGTTCAATAGGATATTTGAAACAAGCTAAATGCTTTACTCTATGTACCTTTTCTCTTTAAACCCTGAAGGAGCAAAAGTCCATAGGATTTAATACTTACAGGACGAGTTTGTCAATTGTTCTGAGCTCTGGTAAATCCATAGTTGCTAACTCTCCAATATATTCCAAAAGGAAGCCAAACAATTTCTGCAAGAAATAAGTTAAAATTAATAAGTTTTTCTTCATTGTACATATTCTTAAACAGTGATACAGACTTAGAAAATGAAGACTATCATGTTAATTCTACTGTTACTAACAACACAGAAGCATGTATATTTTATACTGCTCCCTAAATACTTACTAAAACTTACTCTGGAATCAAGAGTTATTTTAAACATAAACCAAAACATACTTCCAACTTTGCTTTGTTTCCCACTGCAAGGCTTGGATGATTGCATTTCTGAATCCTCTCCAGTATAATAAGCTGTTGTTCTATTGTTCTTCCAGCCAATAAAGACTTAAATGTCTCGTAGGACTCAGGAACTAGAAAATAAAAACAAAAATTGACCACATAAAAATGTCAAACTTTACATCTTTAATTCAAGTGAATGTGCAACAAATTTCCAACCTGAAAATGCTATTGTTCAGAAAAAAAGAGACCATAGATGTTTTAAATAATTACCTTTTAAACAGTAATAATTTATTAGCATATATGCAGCATTATTTCTATGAACACAAGTCAGAAAATAACGTTGTTCAATGCTTAAAATTCAAATCATCCTCTATTTACCATGTATGCTGAGCAGCACAGCTATGTTGACACAAAGCAGAATTAAACCTAAACACACATTCAACCAAAAATTTACCATAATACAGGTACTTTTATGTTTAATTCACACCTAATTAGCTTTTGTGTGAAAAACATCAGGTAACAATATGGCCACAAATAGAAAATTTAAAAAAAAAAAACAAAAACCGAACAACCCTGGCATATATTTAGCTTTTTACAGAAGTCAACATGCTAGAAGACATTTTAACTAGTTGTAGCTTTTTTACTTATTTTAATATAACTGCTTTCTGGTTAAAGCAAATCCTGAATGCAATTCAAAAGGCTTTGTGTAGTAAGTCATCTTCTTTGGATGGAAAAACACAAGCACTTAAGGAAGTTGTTTGAAAGGTTGTTTAATCTTGCAACAGATACTTTTGTTAGAGAAATCTACACTAGGACAATAGTTAGATTAATTATGTACTTAATATGAATGAATGTTTTGTGTACTACTTGAAACATGTCTCCTCCTTCCTGCTAGGCATGGACTCAAGACCAGTCAAACTCTGAAACTCTGAGTGTCTCTACAATAACTCAATGCTACATCACAGGGATTAAACTTCAGAATCCTGTCTCTCCAAGCATCTTCTGACAAAAATGTCAGTCCAAACACCAGAGAAACTGTTTGTATAGATTACAGAATACTGTTCTGGCTTCTCGTATGTGCAACAGTAGCACTTTGAATTGGATAAGTTGGTTGCCTTAAGAAAGGGGCACAGGTATTATTATTTTACTCCTGTGTTTTTATCTTCCAATTCTGGTGCTGCTCAGAGGCACAGAAACTGCTCTGGGATGAAACAGATCTGGTTCCTACTTCTCCAAGCACGATTAGGTTTGCTCACTAAGAACAGCAGCTATTGGCTGCTCTTCAAATAGTAGAAGACAACTATGAAGCAAAACTTCATGAATGAATGTATGACCTACAGGGCAGGGGTTGTTACAAATGCCCTGACAACAAGGGATCTCTGCATCAGTCCTTTGCTTACCAGCAAATGTATAGGGAAGCTCTGATTTGGCAGCTTCTCTCTTTGGATCTAATTTCTCCACATTCTGTGATTCATTTTCATTTGCCTTGTGTTTCTTCTCTCCTTTATTCTCTGCAGTTTCTCCTTCACTCTCAAGATCAGATTCAAGATCAGAGTGACCATCTGCAGCACCATCCTCCTCATCTTCACTTGCAGATTCTTCCTGACCTTCTTCTTCATTCTCATTATCTTCTTCCTCTCCTTCCTCCTCTTCTTCTTCCTCTCCTTCCTCCTCTCCTTCCTCCTCATTTTCAATATTAATTTTTCCATCCTGTCCATAGAGAAAACAAGCCAGTTTAAAACACTGATAAAGTGGCAGTACCTCAACACAATCACCATGCAAAGCTATCTTAAATATTCATCAAGAGAATTTGAGCCTTGCTACCCGACCAGGCAGTGAATACCAGCAGTGCCAGCCAATAAAAGATATTAGAGAGAGAACATACATATAGATACAAAAAAGTAGGGTATTTTCAAGGGGCTGTAAGAAATTGGAAGAAGAGGTAGCATATGAGGAATAAAAGAAACCACACAGAAGGAAAACTAGGAAAAAAAACTTCAACATCACAGGAACATTCTTCATATAAAAATATATTCCTTCTATGTGTTAAAATAGCGTATCAGATACATATTTGGTCCCACCCTGATTTTATTAATCATCAGTTTAAATTCACATTCCCAATTGGTATTGTCTCTTTCAAGGAGAACAGCAGTTCCCTTGTTAGAGAGGACAGAATCAGCACACATGTGCACCACAGTCAGGGGGACTGGTAATATCAACTTTAAGGTTACATTGCTCTGCCACCTTAATCAAAGATATGTCAGAAATCTACTCATCTTCAGACTGAAATTCGGTGGAAGCTGTATCAATATAGTGAAAATTAAAAAAAAAAAAAAACCCAAAAAAACCCAAACCAAAACAAAAAAAAAACCAAAAAAACCAAACAAAAAAAACCCCAAAACAAAACAAAACAAAAAAAACAGAAATGCCAAAGAGCCTCCTCTCTTCAACCCAGCAGGCTAGTGCTAGAGAAGGCTACTCAAGCAAGAACACAGTCAAAAGACTTGACACTTTTAAGACCTCACAGAACACAGCATCCAGTTTTGGGCCTTCAAATACATTAAATGTATTGATAAACTGCAGCAAGTTCAGCAGAAAGCCACCAGGACTACTGGGGGTTGGGGTACCTGCTCTGTGAGGAGAGGCAGACCTGGGCTTATTTAGTCTGGATATTAAAAAACCTCATCACAGTAAGGGCAGTCAGTGCACATCTCTCTGAGCAGCCCCCATTCTTGGAGATTTTCCAAGAACAGACTGGATCTGAGTAAACTGGTGATTTCATAGCTGACCCTGCTCTGAGCAGGAGGTTGAACTTAATGTCTCTACAGAGTTCACTTGCCAACTGTCTCTCCTAATCTTCTTTACAGACCTCTGAAAACTCATAAATTTCAAACCTTACCTTGTAAGACAATAAACGCCTGTCATCTTTATCCAGGATAAAGCCATCAGCTAGATCATCAGCTGACATGTGGCTGGGTCTCTTTTTATTTGCCTCTTCATCTATTCCACGCATTCGACGTAATCGATCTGCCTGTGTTTCACAAGAAATACCACACACAGATCTGAGACACCTAGATCAACAGAACTACACCAAAACTGAAGATCTCTTAAATACTACAGCTAGGAAAACACAAGGGGAAAAACAGTTAATCTGGAATACTCAAAAAGCTGGTGAAAAGAAAAAACCCAGCAACTTGAGAAATTACGGGCAAAAGCTGACATTACCTTTTTTGTAGGGAGCACAGTCTGATAAGAGCACTCAGTCAATTGGATTAGCTTATTTAAAAGGCTTTAAATAAGTTAAAAAATTAGCTTATCTAAAAGGCTTTCTGGGTTAACCAGAAGCATTGTGTTCTCTTATTTTAAAATTTATCTCTTTTGCTTATGGGACATCATTACTAGAAAACAAAAGCTTTTAAAGTGTTTCAGGGTTCTGCAGTGTTTATCTGCTTCACGTGTGTATAACAAGCTCGTAGTGAACACAACCACATCCTAAAAGATTTTTGGGATACAGACTGAGCATCAAACTCTAAGATGGTAAGAGTAGAAAAGAAAAAAAGTATCTCTCTGTTCTGCTATTAGATATTGAACTGCCCTGATGTAATCTGAATGTAATTAATTCCCAGTCTTAAATGTGTTCTTAGTATACCAAAACAAAAAGAAAAAAGTGAAACATTTACCAAATTATTCCATCTTCCCATAAGACTCAGTGCTCCAGGTAACAGAAATAGCATACAACATTTCCCAAGACATTCCTATCCCTCTGCAAAGCAAAGCTATGCACATGCTGCCACTGAAAGGCTCTTGCAACAACAGAAGAAAATAATAAACGACTTGCCCAGTGTATTAATTCAACTGCTGTGCAACATGATACTCCACTAACTTAGAAGCACCTCTCAACTCTGAATAATTTAAAACATTTAAAGGCAAATCAAAGTAACATTACATTTTTATTGAAGGAAGATTGACTCATTTCATAAACTTCCACAGTCACATATTAGGCCTATGGAGTTTTTTTTGGCTGTTTTAATATCAGATTACAAACACAAACAGAAGATTTCCTGAATTCCCCCTCTGACGAATTGCAGTTTAGTACAGCCACTTACAATCTAAGGTCAAGGAATGAATTTAAGCAGTCACTCCCAAAAGACAGGCCCCAAACAATCTCAGCCATAAATGGGATACCTCGAGCTTCTGGAGTCGGGCCTGCTCCTCTTTGGCCAATTCTTCTTCTGTCTTCAGCCTTTCTGAAGGTTTTGCTTTCATCTCAAATCCAAGTTCTCGAACAATCATATCATATTCATCAGGCTAAAGAAATATTTATGCAATTGTTTATTATCTTAAGTTTCATTATTCTGCTTTGCAGCCATCCCTCTGCCAGACTAAAGCTAAAAAATCAGACTGTTAAGGTAAAAGGAAAGGACTGCTTCCAAAGCAAGCTGCAAAAACACTCAACTCAGAATTAAGACAAGGAAGAATGGTAAGAATAGTTGAAGACAAATTCTCCTGGAATTTCCCCCTTCCTTACTTAAGTTACTCACAATTGAAAAATTTAAAAAGAGTACCTTAAAAAAATAACTGGATTACATATTACATTAAAAACCCTCAAAACACACCCAGAATTAATAAATTAATAATTTACATTTCATTTTACACTGTGACATGAGATAAGCCTTTGCTAGTTCCACTACATAGAAGTCTAGCTTAAAGAAAAAAAAAAAAAAAAGGATGCTGATATTCAATAAGCTTCAACATGCCATGGAGCAACTTAAACCCAAAAATCAATACACCAGAGTATGAACTGTTGGTCCAGTATATTTTCTGTTGTACTTTGAGATCAGTTTTAATGCAAGACTGAACTAATGATGTCATAAAATCTGGATTCTACTGCAAAACAGTAAATAGAAATTCATGATGTTCTGCAAGAAAATACACACTTCTAGAAGAAAAATAAAAAAGCTCAATAGAATTCCTATTCTTCCATTTAAAAGTTTATTTCCCTTAGTACAGAATACAAATGATAGAAAAAGCATGAGGCCATATGATACCTATTCAAAATGGAATTATTTTCATTCCCTTTTTGAAAGGGACAGAGCCCAATTTCAACAAGGAAATGTCTACTGTCAAGTACTAGTTGTTTTATCAAAGGAACACTCCAAAGGCACTCAAAATATGTCAGTGTTCCCAACAATTTTAATTCTTCAAGAAAATTTGTTTGTCTTACAAATAAGCTGTAGTCAAAAGTGTTGTTCAGTCTGCAATCTCCCTCTCACTTGATAAGTAAAGAAAAGCAATAAGTAATTAAAATCAGAGAAATCACACAAACCCCTATATTCCTCCAACTAATCAGACTGTTCTAGAACTGTAGCACTCTTTCAATGTGAATAGTAGCAAACGTTTTATGAAGAGATAACTTGGCCTTAGAGTTCAGCCACTACAAATCAAAACTACAAGTTACTAGAATCAAGGAAATTAGTCTAGTCAAAACCTCACCTTGGGTTTCTCTACTTCTTTGTCCTTCCTCTCTGACTTTGGGGTTTTGCGGGCAATAAGGGTTTGGATTTCCTTCCAGTCTTTGTCAAGTTTTTCTGTCAGTTCTAAGGCACTTTCTCTCCGAGTTTGCCTCTCTTGCTAGAAAAATAAAACAAAACCAAATGCAGCAGTTATGTTCAGATGGACATGACATAAGCATTTACAACTTAAAACCAAAACCCTGTCTTTAACAAATGAATTGTTTCAAATATTTAACATTTTGAAGCTGCAAACATTCTCTGTGGAATAAGAAGTATAGAGCTATGGTGACTGGTACAAGGGTTGCATTCAGAAAGCAGGTGTGAACACAAGGGGAGATCTGGGAATACAAATAATGGCAGATACAAAAGTTATATCTAAAATGTCTACAAACTCAGACTTTATTCAAGGAGCTTGGACTCCTCTCAGACAGCTTCCTCCTTTGTTTTGCTATGCCACTATTATTCTATTCTACAAATACAGGAATGTATTTGTAGAATAGAATAATAGTGTAGCTGTAGAAAGACAGCTTCTTAATCATGCTCATTTATACTTCAGGGCTAAAAACTCACCTTTTCTTGTTTAGATTTGGCTATCATCTCTTCGATGAGTTCCTTTCTAGACTTAGGTTTTTCCTCTTCTTCATCCTGCTGCTCACTTGATACTTTTTTACGAAGGAGACCTCCACCCCCTCCAAAGTGAGCAGCAGTTAATTCAGCTAGGAAAAAAAAGCAGGACGTGAATCTTTCAAATCCACACGACTGCAAGAGGGCTGCTGCTGGGACAGTATCTCCTTATTCTTTGAGAATGGGAGCAATTTTAACTATTGATCCAATCAGGCATTAGTCCTACCCCTATGAGAAAGGCCATACCAAAAGAGATTGTCAGACACATAATTTACACTGACAAATACTTGGTATGAGGTAGGATCATGTTCTTCCCCTGTATTTATCCAACAGGTAGGTCCAAAGAGTCAAGAAAGCAACCAGAAAACTCACACTTTAGATTCTGGCCAAAGGGCTCAAAATCCAGGTACCTGTTTATGCTGAAAAGCTCACCGAGTAAAGAAGCTTGCCAGTACTATGTCCCACTTAACCCCTGCTAAAATCCAGAGAGCTGGTCTGTGTGCGATTCAGAAGTAATCAAATCTGGTTTAAACATTCCAACCAAAAACATGATATTCTCTCTCACTGAGAGACAGTACTGAACAAATGATGTACACATCTACCAGTAATAAAATTACCAGTGAAACACCAGCTGGCACTTCTTACCTGAAAGTGTTCCTCTTTCTTCTGTGTCACTGTCACTATCAACAATATCATTTAGTTTTTCAATTTCTGCCAAAGATTGGCCATAGTGAGTCAATTCCTCATCTTCATTAAGATTATAGATATTCTTCTTTCCATAATTTTGCTAAGAACAGTAAAACAAACCAATGAAATATCAGAAGATCTTTAGTTCCCAGACAACAAAATAACAGACTTTAGTTTTAGTGCTAGTTGAGGATATTCTTATTCCAGTGTTTCGCTGAAACTTAACACTGGAATAAGAGCACTGTCAGACCAACATTTTAATTCAAATACATTTTAAGTGAGAGAGTGTCATGTCTCTCTTACACCAATGTACAAATGGACTAACCCAGGAAACCTAGGGAAGCTGAAGTTTTATCTATGTATCAGTAACATCAATTTTAAACTATTGCATTTCAGGATTAATGAAACAGACTTCAACCTATAAAAATTACACTGCTTAATTCTGGAGACTGAGTATGATGAGGCAGAAAGGATAGTACTGCACATTCAACTCACAGTACAGAATGACAGCAAGTTACAGAGTTCTACTCAGCTACTGAATATACTTAATGGTGACCACCTTTTCCTAATTTAACTCCTAAACCAAAGAAGTTAAAGAAAACCAACTAATCAATGAATCTGGCAAAACCAAAACAATACAATGAAAAACATTCTATTTCCACAAAAAAAATCCTTTTTTGGAGGTTCCAAACCTATAAAATCAAAAATAAAGCATTACCCTGCAAAACCCTCTATTAGGGGGTGCTCCCAACCTAAAAATTCAAGTGTGCTTTGTGGTTTTGTATTTGGCTTTCTTTTGTTTGTTTTTTTTTTTTTTTTTTTTTTTTTTTAATCATTTACCTGTCTTTCCAGAGTGAATCGTCTGATCATCTTTTCCTCAGGAGTGATTTTGGTGTTATATTCACCAAAACGTTTATCTTTAAACACATTTGTCTTTTCTCTTTCTTTATATTCTTTCAGTAATGTTTGATTGCGCTAGAAGGAAAAAAGCAAAAGGAGATAAAATTAAAAGAACAGAGAGTAACTACTTCCAAAGCCAATGCAACAGACTGCAGAGTATCCTGTCAACATAATAATCTTTATATTGTCCTCATATCATAAATAATAATTTACCAGAATGCAATGAAAGAGAAGGAAAAATTAACATGAAGAAAAGATGGGAACCTCATACAAGTCATTCAGATTAAGTTCTCTTATAAGCACCCAAGTGAAGATAAAATGTTACACCATATCTCACCTTTATTTTATCACATGAAAAACCTGTGCATTTACACTGCAGAATTCAGATACGTCTCAAGCTTAGTAAACTAAGAATAACATATTAAAGAAAGCAAAAAAAGCCAGCAAAAAAAAAGTCAGCTGAACTTTTTTTGGTCATTTCTTCTAAGACATAAAAGCCTCGAGTGGATCCACACATCTAGCCCTGTGCTTGTTGAGCATGGGGAAGTCAAGCATCAAGTCAGTAAAAAGAAGCTTATCACACACCTATACAAGGAACTTACTATGTGCTCTACTTTTGGAACAGGTAAGGAGGCAGGTTTACTTTTCAGTGCCAGTGACCTAATTCATGACAAATATCTGATTTATCTTATTATAAAATAAAACCCCAAATGTGATGTACAACATTCATGAAGTTTTCTAAAATCTTGATTAATAATAACAAAATCTGAAAGCTAATTTATAGTTTCATGCTGAAAAAATATATATAGTTTCTAAAAAAAAAAAAAAAATGCTGGCTGTGTCTGCTGGCTGTGCTATTTCAGAAGAAATATCCATTTTTATTTAAAGCACATTAACTAATTCCTACAGAAAAATACTGTGTCATTCATATTACCAGAATCTCACAAACTGCTGCACTAAAGGAAAAGGCTGGGTTTCCTACTCTAGACCTCTGCAGCCTCACTGAGCATTCACAATTTTCATATGCTGCTGTAAATTATACATATGCTGTAAATTATATATATGTAAATTTTCATATGCTGCTGTAAATGATACTACCTTCTATTTACTTCTTACAGTGATCACTATACCTATTTATAATATGTATATATTTATAATGTATAATATGTACATATTTATCATGTATAATATTAACATTATACATTGGTGTATAATGTTCATATACACTGTCTCTATAGCTGAGATACTGTATATGAACATTAATACCGCTTAATACATGGGTATCAAAAAGCATTTCTGTGCTTTTTTTTTGTACTCAATTATTTGATTACTTCTATTGATAAAAAAGAAAATACTTAATGCATAACCTTTCACACTACACATAACATGATAAAATATCTCTTTGCTTTCACTGCATTTGCCCTTCCAGTAAGCGCTTTAAATTCTGTTCAACAACAGCATGTATGCAACACGTCAGAGAATCTCAGGGACATACTTTCAAATTGCCCTTTTTTTCAGCTTTAACTTAACCTACACAGGTTTAAACTTTGCTGGTTTGTGTGAAGTGACAGACCACTGAAAATTCCTGTGTTTCACCCAAGAATAAGGTAGGCTGCTGGAATTTCAGACGGAATCCCAGTATGACACACTCTCCCTTATGCATCACAGATTTTGGTCAGGTAGCTACTGATGGCAATAGAGAAAGAAAAAGAGGCATTTTGAAAATGGTGAAGGGTTGAAGATAAAAAAATTTACTCTTAAATTATATGGTCGACAGCAGGGAACAGATCATTACATTCCAACGTACTTCTACAACACGACTATTCAGCCTGTGCACAAAAAAATCACCTGCATTTGTTTTCCAGGTCGACAGTAGTTTCTTTGTAGCTACACATTTCTCACTGTATCCCGACCTTAAGGCCCTTTCAATCCTTCACTATTATACCAACGTTACAACATTATCAAGAAGCTTAACATCCTGTGATGACCAGAACCGACGAACGTAGTGAACACTGACTCTGGTCCAGTACTTACTCGCCGACAACACGTGTCATTGTATTCTGGCCCTGGGTAACTTGAGGAGAGAACCATTCCCACCAAGCAGTAAGGAAGAGCTGTACTACTGAACCCTGCGGGTTGCGCTGGCCGGAGCCATTGCCCGAGCGCTCATCACCCCCTGAGCACTCAGAGGTGACCGGCCGCTCCTCCTGGGCGCAACAGAGGTGATCGCTTATTTCACCTGAGAGGGCTCCAGCCTTATCAGCTCCCCACATCAACACATACCATTCTTCCTCCCTGCTTTGGATGTCCTCTTACCTTCTTGATGGCCTTGGACCGTGAGACACCCGGCAGCCCCACATCATTTTTGGTCTTCCTCCCCAGAATATCAAACTTCTGCCTGTTGACTTTCACCTCAAAGGGGTTGCTCTTGACCACGGCCATCGCCGACTTCACGGGGCCCTTTGCTGTGGAGGGCACTGACACCTTTTTCTTCCGCTTCGCCGCCTTCCCCATCTCTGCTCCGGCTGCCCGTGGGGACGCGGAGGGGAGGCAGCGGCTCGGCCCTCAGTGTGCGGGGCCAAGACTGGAGGTGCGAACAGAGCGAGCAAAATGGCGCCGAGGGGGCGCAAAACCCCCCGAATTCCCCCTTGGCTTGACCCCTGCCCTTCGCCACAGCTCCGTGAGAGCCGGAGGGGCGTGGAGCGGAGGAGGGAGCGCAGGAGAGGCGGGAGAAAAGAGAGGAGAGAGCAGCGCGGCCCCTGCGCCCCTCACCCCGCCGTGCCCAGCGCTACCACACGCGCACCGGCAGCTTGCCACCTCTCGCGAGAGCCTTGCCCCAGTACCGCGATATTTACCGCTCTGCTCCCCGCCTGCTTTGGGACGAGGCCGGGGAAGGTTTGATGCACTACATATCCCAGCAGGCCCACGAGCTAGCGCGCGCGCGTGTCCCCAGCGCACACCGCGCTCTGCCTGCTGGGACTTGCAGTCCCGGTAACGGTGAGGGGGTGGCAGCGCAGGGGCGGTGCTGCCTGAGGCGGGCGGAGGAGCCATGGCCGGGGCGGGAGGGCGCTGCCTGCTCTCCGTCTCCGCCCTCGGGGAGGGGGAGTGCGGTGCCGGGGCGAGCAGCGGGTGATGGGGAAGAGGCGAGCGCAGTGCTGAGGTCCTCTGGGGCCGGATGAGCCGAGGCTTGGCGCCGCGGCGCTGGCGGGGCTGGAGGAGGGGGCGAAGGAGGCTGTAGGGGCGGCCCCCGCTCCGGCTGCCCTGAGGGGAAGGAGCCCCCGACCATGGAAATCGAGAACATCGTGGCCAACACGGTGCTGCTGAAAGCCCGGGAGGGTGAGAGCCGCGGGGCGAGGCGAAGAAGGAGGAGAAGCGGGAGTTCGAGGCGGGGCGGGCTGAGGACGTATGTTGGGGGAGGAAAAGGGTCTGAGGTGAGGGGTAAAGGGGCCCGCGAGGAGGGGGAGAGGAAGTGATGGAGGAGAAGAGGCTGGGAGGGAGGAGAGGCTGCCGGGCAGGGGGTCTGGGCGGGGCGGGGACCCCTCGAGGTGGCGGCGGGAGCCCTCCCGGGGCGGGCAGTGAGTCCCGGGCTGTGCCCTGAGGCACCTGCCCTGCTCCTCCCGCGGGATCTGTTTGGAGTTACTGGCTTGTGGCTTTGCTTCTGAAAAAACGCCCCTTCCTCCTTCCCACTTGATTCTAATAGTGTTTTTACCGGATGTTTTAAAAAGGTCGTTAATCTGTAAGTTCTCAGTTCGTTTATAAATATAAATGCATATGGATAAAAACGATAAAGTGACATAAATCTCTGGAAAAACCTTGCACTCCATCTTGCTGAAATTCCTGCCTGTGAAAAATGTAGCTGTTGAATGTGACCTGTACTTTGCAGTCGAATATTTTGTCTTATCCTAATACGTAAGTGTGCTATTTTCCATTAGATTAACACTTATAGTTTGACTCCTCAGAACACCTTGAGCTGAAGATTCCTCCCCCCAGCTAACAAACGTTTTGGGTAGATAATTAGTTTTAGTATAGCACATGGTTGCTGTTTAAAAAAACATCTTGAACTAAGATTGTCCTACTGCTTTTTTATGTATATATCTGTCCACTAAATGGCCACTTGAATGTCTCCCTGGATTACTAGTGTACGTTGTGCAGAGTATATTTTTCAACTTTGAAATGTGCATATTCTTTTTGGATTGGATCCTGCTTGTCTTAATTGTGTTGAGAAGTCCCATTAGTTAAGCTGGAGCTGTTTAAAGTGAGTAAGAGCAGCAGAATCTGCCTCTGTATGTTTTGCAAGTTCCTCCAACTCTAAATGGGTTTGGCACTTACGCCATATGCGTATCCAGTTAAATTTGCCTTAAGCAGCAAGAGAGGAAAATCAGCTTTTTGACTTTGAAGTGGGGTTTAAAAAACAGAGCAGTGATCACAATTTTGGGCCATTTTCCAACCTTAGCTGAAGAGACCACCTCAAACTAGAGGACATGTTTTGGCTGGTTTCACTGACGGTAACATGTCTGTGGTAGTGCTGCCTGAATTTGGAATTTGCATTGAAGTGATCTGAGAAATGAAGGGAAAGTGGAATCTGGCTCAAAACTTTACTGTGCCCAAACCCTCGCCACAAAGAGCGGAGTGGTAATCTGCAGAGGCTTTTAAGTGGATGCTTAATGTCAGGCTGCCTCTTTAGTTAAGGTTTCACTATGTTTAAAATAAATTATAGTGGTAGAACTGACCAAACAAGATATTTTAATGAACTAAATGAAAGTGTGAGAGCAGCTGATGTGAAGATCAGTTCAACCTGATGTGAAAATTAAAAAAATAATGGTTATAATCTGTTATTCTCTTTGTACCTTCAATTGGCCTGGGCTCTGTTGTGTAAGCATGCACAAAAAAAAGTGAATTCTGGCTTTGAAACTCTAGAACTCCATTGATTAATAGGTAGAAGGTCTTTTACCTTTTCAAGTCACAATCCCTGTGCATGGGATACTTTTTATGTCACATTTTTCAAAACCCTCCTTCAAATGAAAGTATTTTCTGTCTCATGCATGCTCTGGCTGGTCTGGGAATGTCTGGCTTACTCCATCTGTCAAGACTATTCCATAAAAATCTCTGTCCCAGCTCTGAAGTGCCTGATAGTCTGCAAGGCAATGGGGTTTGTGAAGTTAGTGTGTGAGATAGATGTTTTAATATATTCTGTGCTAAAAGGGCCTTGCAACAGAAGAGCAGACTTTCAAATTACTTTCCTTCCCACATTTCTATTACCACACTCTATAGTGTATGGAGAGGTGGGATAGCATGGAAAAGTGCAGAATTATTTCTTGTGGAAGAAAGTAAAATCCAAAGCTAATGTACAATAGGAGCTTCACTTATTTTCATGTATAGGCTTTAGCTATGTCAGCAATCCTTCTCCTCAGTGTTGGTGAGAGAAGGTGTTCACCTGGATAAACATATCAGTTGTACAAGCAAATAAATTAACTGTGTTCTTATTCTTTGTTTGCAGTGCATGTCAAAAGAAATCATTGTTATGGCATGGGTCAGTCTAACATGAGACTCATCTTCTGATGAAGATGAGAGTAATAAAGGTTGTACCCTTGAATATATCTTACAAAGTCTTTTAACCCCAGAAATATGTAATTTTCATTTTGTAAATATAGAAACAATAAAAGATGTGTACCTGTCCACTTTTGGTGAAAGAGTATGACAGGTGCCTAATGGGAATTTAGAAATTCCTAATAAATAACACCAGATCTTACCTGAGCACATAAACCAGATTTGTACCCACACTTTTCCTCTAGTTTTAGGTGCTCTAATACTTCTGGATGTGAATGTTGATAGGATGTGAATATCATTTGGGTTTTACATTTATAGGTATGCAGAATCAGCAGACCTTGAACAGCAAGGTTCATGTCTACCATTTAAATCTGATTTGATACATAGAAAGTAAATTTGATCTATGTTATTAGAGAGCAAGGAACTCAAAATGAATCTCTTCTTGTTACTTTCTTCTCCTATACAATAAAAAATGAAGTGCTATTGCTTTCTGTTTCTAGACTATCTACCTGCTCACTCAGTCTTGGCTTGTTTCATTAGAGGTGTGAATCTTCTAATTCAATTTGTGTGAGGATAACATCTGTTTATAGGAGTTTACTAATTCCATTTTTTCAGGTAATACAAAACCTCAGTTTTCCCCCAGCATCAAAACTTTGTCTCTAAGAGGATGTTCATAGTTTTTAATAAAACACCATTTTAATAGAAGCCTATCTCTTTTCATTAAAGACTTGTAATGTCTCTGTAGCAACTGCAACATTTCTTTATGATAAGAAGGGAAGCCATCAGGATTCCTTATCCTCTTTTAAAGCCACTTGGTAAATAATCAAATGCCAGTTCTTTGCACATGTGGGTGTCAGTGATAACATAATATATGATTCTTGAATGTACCTACAACTAGAAGATGTTATGATGGCACAAAGTACTCTTTGGTACTCCATGGATGAAAGACTTGGGAGTCAGGGGCTGTACTGGGAGTTTTTCTTTCCTTGTCCAGTTTTTCAGTTGACCTGCTTGTGCAAGAAGCTGGCCTGTCCATGGAGGGATTCGCCTTCAGAGGAAAACTGCAGTGCAAGGTGTTTTGGGATTCCCTGTCCCAGTTGCCTGGGCAGGTGCCTGAGGATTAAGTGGCCCTCTGTGTCAGTCTTGCTCTTTCCTCTTGTGATACACTACTTCTTGAGAGAAACCTGTATGTGGGAAAGAAAAAGGGGAAAACTTCCTCTTAAGGTGAACCCAATGGAGGAACAAGCACAGGTGACTCAGTAGAAAAACAAGAGATTATGAAGCAAACTCAGAGTTGATGTTATGAGTGCTGAAGTGCAGGAACTGAGGTACAAAACCACGTAGGTGTTAAGTGATAATGATGTATGAACTGAGATTGCAAGCTTTCACACCAGATAGTCCATGTTCTCCTTACTCAGATTTGTGTGAAAGAGTAGTGTACAACAATATGTTTTCTAGTTGTGTACAAGAACAGAGAAATTAACACATTCATTTTTTTCCCCAGCAGAAAAATATTTGAAATTAGTTTTACTTGAAGGACATTGAAGAATTTGTCCCACAAATGGAGAGAAATAATAAATATAAACAAAGTTTTTCTGAAAAACAAGAGTTCCACCTCCAATTTTTATTTTATGTTCACTTTTCTCTTTATATTCATATCTTATGTTTTTATTTCAGTCACTCTCAGTAAATCCTTTGAATATATGTAAGCCCCAAATTCATTTCAGCATCCCACACAGTCTGTGATGTTGGGAAGGAAAGAAATTAATCCCTGTATGTTTTAAATTGCTTAGGAGTCTTTTTTCATTGCCTAAAGTAATAATCTCAAAAAATACACCCAAAGGGTAGATGCATTGTTCCTTTGAAGTCAGTGGCAGATCCAGGTGAGGATCTATGCCAAGAGAACTTTTTAAACATACCTGGTCCATTTGCATCCACTTTAAAATTCATTTATATTGCTATGGCAGGAGCAGTTTGGGAATGAGAATTGGATCTGCTGTTAGGCATAGAATATCCTCTGATATTATCATTGTTTTTGGCTAAATTAAGGTCATGCCTCAAATAAATTTCCCCCTGGCTCTTGGTTGTATGGTTCTAGCCTGTGGTTGCAGAATGGGTGAGGTAGTTTCCAGCTGGATCCATGAACCAATCTAGGGTATGTGGGTTTTTGAGGTGGTTTTTTTCCTTATGTTGCTGGGTGTTTTGGGTTTGGGGTTTTCTTCCCAAAATTGGTGTTCAGATGAATCAGTAAGCTCCTGCAGATTTGATAATTGCTAAGTGCAGTCCAAGGATGGATTTAGAAGGAAGGAAACTTTCAGTAGCAGAATATGATCACAGTTTGGCTTAAGTGAATCCTGTAAGATACTTGTTTCAGAATAATTATCTTAATGATGTATTTATTCTTCACAGAAAATAAGCAGTCCACTCAAAGAGTGAGTTTTATCTGTCTGGGCTTGAAAGCAATTGAAATAATTCTGGAAGCAAAATAAATCCTACTTTTGCTTGCAGTATGAGGTAATACTTCAGTATAGTGTTGATGATAGAGGGAAGGTATCCTATTTTGTGTGTGTTTGTAACTAGAAAGATAATTCTATGGAGATTGCTCAGATCAGTTTGGGTATTGAACTGAACTGAATTCTTTCATTATTTCAGGGGTAGGACAAGTGGTAAGGCAAGGCACACTGATACCCAGAAAGTCTACCAGCAGCAAATACAAATTTTAACATTAGAGTACTCATGGTTTTTGTAATTGCTTTCAATTGTTGTCAGTTCTTCCCTCGTTTGCCTCCTATGTTCTATTGCACTCTTATTGCATTGTGCTTTAAATTGCTGTAAACTCATTGTGGCAGGAAACATGTCTTCCTGTGTTTGTACAGAATTATGCACAATGCCTGCCTTTTTGTCCTTTATTTAATGAACTGTAAGGAGAATGCATGTGGGCAAGTTGGAATCTTAAATAATTACATTTACTAAATAAACACAACATGAGAGGTCTAGTAATTGATACACGCTGCTGCTTTGCTTATTTCAAATGTGGCAATTACAATAGAGGTTTCACAATCAGCTTAAAGGAATGTTATTTCTGTATTATCTGTTGCACTCTTAAGTGTACTGAAATGCTAAAACATTCCTTGTTTGTTGACTGTAAAATCGCATCATTCTGGGTGGTTTTTTTTCCCTTTGTAAACCCTGTTCATTGGCTGGTTATAGACCTCTGGAAATGTATCCAGAGATGTTACAATGTTTGACTTCGAGAACAGATTAGTAAATGTAAGTCGTCTTAACATTTATTAGAGTTGATACAAGCTTTCCATTGCACACCTCATTGGTGAAGCGCAGAGGCTGCGCAGAGGGCGTGCTCTGGCATTCCTACGAGTGCACATGATCGCTGGAGCTAGATAGAGAGCCCATGTGAAGAACCAGTTGTTCGAGTGGTGTTAGCTGTGGGAACAATCAATGATTGTGCACGTAAACAAACGGCACAAATGTTCGCGGGGAGAGCTGGGCTTTTAACTGCCTGCTGTGTTACTGCCTGACAGTCAGATGAGCAAGAGCACTCGAGTATTACCTTGCTGGAGTTCAACTCCATGTACTTGAATCCAGGAATGTGAGAACTATTATCTTATAAATGCTGTAATGATATGTAATCTATAGATACATTTTGTTTATTTATTGTACTACTTGCATTTTTTTCTTCTGTTTGCATTCAGAAGTACCTTGGCCTTTGTAATGCTGGTGAGTTAGGTGCTAACCTTCTGCCAAAACCTGAATTTTCAGCCAGGTGATTCTCATAAGTTTACTGAGAACCAGCCAGATTGTATTTATCATATGTCTGGAAGGGAAACAAAAACAACAACAACAACAAAAAACCCACCCAAAAAAAAACCCTTTTGGCAAAGAAAAGTGTTGCCACTCTGTTTAATGTAGTTGTTAAGCTATGGCCAGGCTTGAGTTGATACAAGCTTGTATTTTGTCAAAATGCAACGTGATGCAAGTTGTAGTTTGTCAAAAAGTACATCTGACCTGCAGAATGGAGAAAGTTGTTGTGAACCCCCACATCAGTACCTTATGAGCTGTCTCTAGAACTGGAAGCATGATAACGTTCCTCAAGTGATGTTAAGTGTGAGCTTATCTTCTAGTTTGAACTTGGTGCTATTCCAGTGTTATGGTCTGATCTGAGGAGCTGAGGTATTAATTCCACATTGTTTTGTTTCTTGAAGGTGGATTTTGCCCAATAGGGACATAAAAGCAAAATTTCTTACTCAATGGGCAGTGTCTATAAATGCCTGTATAGCATAAGGTCACAGTTAAACAGGAGTGTTTTGAATTTTTTTTTTTTTTTTAGTGAAAGATTTTAATCCTTATTGTGAGTAGTTTGAAGAAAAATGTGTCTGGAACTAGGAGAAGATTTGAATTCACGTGAATTTTAAATCTGTTAGGAAACTTGCCTGCAACTGCCTTTGCTGTGGGAAAGACATATTTTAAGGCAGTGTATGTACTCAGCTTATTTTCATGTGTCTGTGTGTAGATGATGTAGAGCTCCTGCATCAATTGTTCTGCATTTTTCCTTGAACCAGTTGATTTGATTTGTACACTAAAGGCGTGCTGTAGGTTGTCATCTTGTTGCAGTCTTAGGCATTCAGAGTTTATCTGGGTGTGGTCTAGTGTGAATTTCTCAGCTGGTATCTGACAATCTGGTTTGTGGAATCAGTTTTGCAAGAATGAAGTTGTAGCAATCGTGCACCCCAGTGCTACAGAGCTGTGTGCTGCTCAGCCTCCCAGTGCTTCTCAGCCTCAGATACATGGTGCTTGCCCTGCACAGGCAGGAGAGCTGGGGCACAGGGGTCCCCAAAATACTCTATGCCAGAATCTCAGTGTCAGTGTAGGAGCCAGTAAAGAAGGATTCTGCATGACAGAATCCAAATTCATTGTCTCAAGGAAAACTGATTTAATGATGTTTGGTGAACATTGTGCTCAGTGAAATGAGAGTCAGTCTGCAGATCAGGTCTGCAGGGAAGATCTCTGTGGCTGTGAGAAGTGCATCTGAGCACTTAAAACATATTCTTATTTCTTGACACAGGTTGTGGCCACAGCAATTTCATTTTTTGCAACTAGTTGTGGTTTTACTGATGAATAAGCCAACTGCATTGCCTTACATATATTTTTCAAATATTTCTCTGAAGGTTAAAAATTTTTTTTTTAAATAAAACATCTAAACATTTTGCCCATACCATATTCTAGTGTAGTGATCTAACTGAATTTAGTATATATCTTTTTAGGAAGCAAAAATGAGGAAAAAATTAAATGTTGAAATTGTAACTCTAAGAAGTAATCTGGGGAGAAGGAAAAGGTAAGGTTCTTGTGTACCTGAAAAAGCAATTGAAGTTTCTCCTCACTGTAATGGTGTATTGCTGCATCCACCCTTCTCTTTGTACAAGATGAGTTTGCTTCAAGCTGGCCATTGCTCTTAGCCATGATTCCTCCTGGAAGAGGCAAAGGCAGTAATTCATCTGAGCCACAGAGGTCAACCAGAAAGCACCTTAACCTAATGGCTTTCTGGCTCTGCTCTTGGAAAGTGAGCTCTTGGTCTTTCTGGAAGAATTTTATCTGAAGTGTTTTAGAATGAGATTTAGAATAGAAGCTCTGAAATCAATATTAAGACACTTTCAAACCACAAGTGTTATAATTTGATTTGATACTTCTTTTAAACTGCCTCAGAAATGGAAAAGGATTTTGCAATTAGGGAATAACGTGACAAACAAATTGGCCTCCTGCCATAACTTTTACCAGAAATGGCTCTTTACTTTACTGGGACCTACAGACTTTTACAGTTGCATTTGCTGTAAATACAAGAACATTCAGTTCAGAGAAAAGTGAGAGCACATTGATTTAGTTGATACTGCTAAGCACTTGATTCTTGTGTATCATTAATAAATTAATTATATGTAGGCTTTATTGACTTCTGTAGCATGGTGAATTCAGTCGCATTCTAGCATGTGTTCTCTTTCTGCAAAATGAAGTTCATAATGGTCACATCATAAGTAACTGGCCAAATATTTGGGCAAAATACAGCCCTTTTCGTGTTGGACTAGAAGTAAAATGCACTAGCCATCCTCTCCTTTTTTTGGGGTTGGGATGGGTTGGGTTTTTTCTTTGACAGTGCTTCAGAACATGGTATTCTTGATATAGTCTTGATATATATCACAGTTCATTGTATATTTTCCATACAGCATTGTGATATGAATTTGGGTTTGGTTTATCATTCTTGATCAGTACTGATTGTATGGTGTCCTGCACAATTGAGTCTTTCTGGGCAGTTTCTAACAGAAGAAGTTTAACTTCTGTGGACCTTGCAGCTTAGTATTACATGGCTAAACCTGATACTTCTATCCGTTGTTTTTCATTATCACATAATCTATACACAGGCCTTGTTCAATGTATGTGTATAGACTATCTATGTTAATATTCCTTGATTGTCTTTGTGTTCAGTTCTGTTAGAAGGGCTTTATGTTTTGTGTGATTTGATTTTCTTCAAGCATATATTCAAGTTCTTTTTAAGATAAAAAAAAATTTGTTAAAATAGTCACAGTTTGTTTTAATGATGCTGGTAATTACAACCTCATTATTAGCTCTGGTACTGCTTGAAATATGGGATGGGAAGTAGATTCCATATTTTGTGTTCTAAAACTTTATGGAAGGCAAATAACCTGCAAAGTGATTATTAGAGAATGAAGTGCAGAAGAAGTTTGCGTTGTTTTAGAGAGTAGGTGTCAGTTCAAAGAATGTCCACAAGCCAACGTTTATAGGTGTTTAATTCCTTATTTTTTTACCTTTCTAGGGATACTAGAGTTGAGAATGTTTTGTTGCAGCAGTACAGTAAGATGTCAGTATTCCTGTTAGCAAGGATCATGTAAATTTGGTATGAACCAAGGTACACTAAGCTGGGACTGGTGTAATGGTTCAAGAAGCTGTATGTTTAAGTAAAGAGGGGATTTAAAAATACATATTTTGTTATTCTGAAGATGTTAGTTCCTTTCACCCTAACGATTTACTTCTGAAAGAGTTTGATACCCTTTGCTGCTTAGTTTCTATTCAGGTTACACTGGGTAACTCCCTTCCTTTTTCTCCCATTGTGGTTAGCAGTACATATTGCTTTGTTACGGTGAGAAAGCTTCTGTGCAGATTTGCTGCTGCTCTGTCATGTGGAAATGCATCTGGTGATATACCTTAGTAAAATCTTTTAAAGTCTTTTACAGCACTAAATTACTCTTCAAACACAGAAATGTTTTGGATCTGAAAGTGTGCATATGTTCTGTCTAGCTCTGCTTTTTTGATAAGTATGCATGTCTTCTGTAAATGAAATTGGCCAAGGTAATGTGCTGAAAGACCAATGTAACATAGAAAATGTAGCACAGATATATTTTTTAGAAACTGAGAAAAACATTGTGGTAGTTTTTAAAAATCAATACTAATTCAACACCAGTGCTGTGAAATCTGAAGCATGGAAAATATCTAAATTTTACAACAGCTAAGTTCTCCTGGTATCCTTGTATGATCTAGAGTAAATAGTGTGTATTTGAGCTGTGCCCTCACATTTATTAGTGGATCTACTCTTACTGCTATTACTGCCCTTAAAAAGTGAATATTTATGTACAACTTTATTATTGAAAAATGTGTTTAAGAATTTTGTTCTTGGTATTTTGTTACTCAACTTTTTCTTCCATTCTTTACCATGGTTGAGAGATAATTCTCAAAAGTTTTTTTGTTCCATCTTTGATGTTCCAGTTTTGTTTGTGATTTTCAAAATACCTAGCTATTTGTCTTTTTTCTGGAGAGATATTCTACATACACAGCCAAAATGAGAAATATTTGTCTTGGAAAAGACTTTACATGAAACATGAAAAAAATGCATTAAATTTCTTTTGTATCACATTTGTTATTGGTTTGGATATCCTTCTCGATGGATTTCTTTCTAGACACGAGAAGTAGTCTGACGCATCTGTGTAGAACTGACCTAATTTTATGCTACTAATGTTATGTTCAACTTTACTCTGACACAGTATTGTGTTTTACATTATTCATATTTTCTTCTAGGCAAACGGAGTGGGCGTAGTAAAAAATGGAAAGAGATGCTGAAGTTGCCCCCTATCAGCCACTGTGAGGGTATTCGGTGCTCCATCGGTGAGTGTCCCTGACAATAAAAACTCTCCTTTGAGAGGGAAGGATAAGAGTTTGGTGCTGTTAATGGAAAGGTTTCTATCTTGCTTCTAAATGCTAAATTGCAAAAAACAAGCTATTAAACTTGTAATATGATGGATAACTTATGAGAAAGTAAAATTTATGAGAAGATAAAAAGTGTATCACAGTTCCTTGTTTGTTAAAGGAAACTGTTCCTAAAGAATAGATTTATAAAGCCTTGAATTAGAAAAAGGAATCACATTATAAATTGATGGTAATATATTTTACCCTTTTCCTTCATGCCTTGTAATAAATTTTTTTAACATTTTCTGTTATTATCTTGTATTCCCTCTTTCCAAACAACCTTGTTTGCTTTGGTATTGCTGTTTCACAGTATGATTGCTTTTTGCACCCTAACCTAAATTAACCTTAAGCATCTTAATTCAGTGTGTTTTTAGTAAATGGGATGGTCAGTAGAACACAGATGTGACTGAAGAGTGTTTCACTATTTTTTGGAATCATTGCATATTTATGGTATCTTTGATAAATATGTTAATGTAAAATCTTCATGTTTAAATGATGTTTTTCTGACCTCAAATAGGAGTAATGACCATCCTACTACAAAAATAAAAATTTTAAAAATTATTTATCTTTTTTCCCAGAAAGAGACTATAACCAGCTTTGTGACAAACAGCCGATAGGAAGACTTCTCTTCAGACAGTTCTGTGATTCCAGACCAGATTTGAAAAGATGCATTGAATTTCTGGATGCAGTGGTAAGTAGTGAGAAATGGATGATGGCTATAAGTAGGCAGTGTCTTATATATTCTTGT
Source organism: Vidua chalybeata (assembly GCF_026979565.1). NCBI lineage: Eukaryota > Metazoa > Chordata > Aves > Passeriformes > Viduidae > Vidua > Vidua chalybeata. Next base: position 63,730,090 of record NC_071533.1, on the reverse strand, counting down.
ATGTAAATATTGCATTTTTGTGCTGGTTTTGCTGAGATAGAGTTAATTTTCTTCATTGTAGCTCATTTAGTGCTATTATTTTGGATTTTAGACCAAGATAATGTTGGTAACAAGGATGTTTTAGTTCTTGCTGAACAGTGATTACACAGTGTTAAAGCCTTTGTTTTCCTCATGCTGCCCTAAAAGTGAGGAGGCTGATGGTGCAAGAAGTTGAGAGTGGACACTGCCAGGACAGCTGAGCCCAAAGAATATCCCATACCATATGTTGCTGTGCTCAGCAATAAAAGCTGGGGGAAAAAAAGAGGAGGGGGAGGAAGTTACAATTTGCCAGCTAGCTGTTATACATGAGAATGAAGCCCTGCTTTCCTGGGAATGGCCAAATATCTCCCTACCAATGGGAAGAAATGAGTCAATTTCCTTCTTTGCTTTGCTTGTACCTGCAGCTTTGCTTTATCAAACTGCCTTTGTTTCAAGCTGCAAGATTTCTCACTTCTGACCTTCTGGTTATTAGTGGGGGAAGTGAGTGAGTGCATGTGTGGGGTTTAGCTGCCTGCTTGTTTTAAGACACAACCATTTCATTAATTTTCTCTGTACACCTCTGCTTCCTAATGCTGTGTACTTGAAAACAGAGTGTGAAAACATAGTCTTTGCTGACTGTAAAGCTGTAACTTCTGATGGATGTCAAAAAACCATCTCTGTTACTTAAAGGAAAATGTTTAGTGTTTACTATGAAGTCTGCCATCTTGGTATGGTCAGAGCTACAGAAATGGGCATGATGGGAAAGAGAGAAGCAATTTTAGAAAGACGTGCTGCTTGGCTTCTAGAGCCTGAAAGGATGTCTGTATTATGAATATTATTTGCTATACTCAGGCTTCAAAATGTTATAAACATAGACTTAAAATTGTTGCAACTTGCATGAAAGCCCTAGGCTACACAGCATGTGCTAATTAAAAACTATATAATGGAGATGGAAATTTAGAGAACCATCTATGGAAGGAGAAAAAAACAATTTTTTTGAGACTAAGGGAAAAGGTCTTGATATATTTACATCTTGATATCTAATGCTGAAGAACAAGAGAGGAAGGAAGTGTGCCCACAGCTATATTTTGCTAAAAATTCTCAGCCCAAAACCCTCTTGGGGAGGGGGAAAGTAATGAGGAGATTAGGCAGGCACAAAACAGCCCTTAAGAAGAGAGGAGAACAGCTCAGAGCTTTTGATTCTTTGTCCCTCACAGTTAATCCAAGAGCAATAAGATACAGTCTCAAACTGAGATTGCTGGTAAAAGAACAGATTTTTTCATTCCAGTCATTTTTGTTCTTACATGCAAAGAACAAATGACCAAAGAAGACCAGAAGTAGGGTAGTTCTGCTGCTTGCATGCATCCCAGACTACAATATTGGAATGCAAGATGGCTCTGGAAGAGACAGGGTGTAAGGAATGTTCATGGGATTATTGCTGTGCCTCCTATTCCACAGTATCTTCCTTCCCCTTTGGTAATAAAAACTGAGGCAGCTAAAAAGGAATTTTAATGTCAAATAGGTGGAATTGTTTATATTTGTCAATGAATCTGTGTGCAATTGGGCTTACTCCCCAGGTGTGTTTCACTTTTGTGACTCCCAGGAGCTGTTTGAGCACCAAATTCCAGAGACTAGTTTGGAGACTGACTGGATTGAATGGAAATCCAGATCAGTGGAGCTTTCATTCCTGACGTGAATATAAACCTTATAGCTTAATGAGTGCCATGCACTGACAACTGGGGATTTATCCTTAATGGTTATAACTTCTGCACACATTTTAATCCTTGTATCTTAGATAAGGAGTAGCAGAGTCTTTGGCAGCACAAAGGAGAATGAATCTTAGGCATGACTGTAAGGCAGGTGTGTCCTTCCTCTATAGATGTCATTTTCAGGTAAAACTGTCTCTAAGAAGTAACTGTTTTTCACTAACTGAAAAATTTGAAATGTTTTGAAATATGCAACCTATAATGTTGTGTGAATTTCAACACTTCTGTGAATTAACAAAGACTGGCATAGCTGAAATAATCTGATGTAAGGGATGGTTTCACAATTTACTTTTTTGTATTTGTTATTTTAACTTCTGTTTGAAAAATCAGGGTGAAAAATTATTCTTGGGAATCATTGAAACAAGATAGCCTTTGGTGACTCTCATGATCTGAAACTAACATCCTATCTTGATCAAGGATGTGAGATGATAAAATACCTACTATCTCTTATAGATGGTTCCTGAGTTAGGCTGATTCCCTTTGTGGACTTCGGCACCAGATTTCAGCAAGCTTGTTCTTTTAGGGGTTGAGGGTTTTTTTTGGTTGGTATTCTTTGTAAGGCAATACAGGAAGCAAAAGCTGAGGCTGTGTGCTTTTTACCTTGGTTTTTGTCAAGTTTAGCTTTTTAAAATGTTAAAGAAATTTTAGACTTACTCTTTTGGGAAAACAATTCCCAAAATGAAATGTCATAGCCTTAAAAACCTTGCATCTTAGTTAATAGAGTTTTCTGACTCTTTTACATGAAGCAATGTGATTTCAGCAGTGTGATTATTTCAGGAGTCCAAAATCAAGGTAGTACCAATAATGGGCTGTCTACCTGTACTGAATGCTGAGTCTGGTGAGGTCCAATTCTTGGGAAGGCGTGACCTAAAAGTCTGGAGTCAGCTTGGCTTTACAGAAAGAAGAGTTGTGAAATAATTGAATGTAAGTGACAGAAGTTAAAGTGAGGAATTAGTTATCCAATCTAGTGACTCATTTCACTAGCTAGGGATGGGGTTACTCACATATGAAAAGGAGTAAGTGGCAGTTCAAACTTCCCTGTAAGTAACAGAATTATTTGGAAAGGCCACCTCTCAAACTTCCTTTTAAACTACACTATCCACTTAAAACAGTATGCCTAATTGTATTAAATTAGTGTTAAAGGTGCTAAGCACACTGCTGAACTTTAGGTTGATAAATTTTTCTGACTTGCTCAGATTAATTAGCAGTTGCAGAAGAATTCCTGACCATTAGACTTTTTGTTGTGGAATTGAACAGCAGAAATTATGGCTTGCCTTTGGATTGATGGATTTGAGTAGCATGCTGAAGAGGGTGATACCATCATGTCTCAGTAGAAAAAGATGTTGATGACTTAGTAGTGATGACTTGAGTCAGTGTTGATGAGTTGTCATTGATGGCAGAACTGGAAATCAGGAATTCCGTTATTTCTGTATTTGTGTGTGTGTTTGATTCTTAGACTGTTATTTTTTAATGTTCTCGTTTTCTTTATAAAGGTAAATAACTTCTGATGAAATCAATTGCTTGTAATTTCCAGTGAGGTTTCTAATGATTGTTGTCCCAATATGACCAACTGTTGTTTGATACAGTCCTCCACTCTGGAAGTCTGCCATGTATTCTTTGTTCCTAAGTGCATGAATTTGCATCCTGAAATATGAAATGAACTTTGATTGAGTTGGCCCAGCTAACAAACCTAATACAGGTTGCTGTTTGAGATGGCTCTTTTCTAATTCATCTTTCCCCAGATTTTGGGTTTTCTTTAAATCTTGTAACTTCTGATGTCTGCTTCTAGATTATTCCATAAAATTATTATAGTAAGTAGTTCTTGGAGTTTTTCAGTAGTAGTATCTGTGAGGTGATTTGCTGGTTGTGGTTTTTTTTCCATAAGTAGCTACTTCTGGAGCTCTGTTCAGCTGCCAGTTTATCTGCAAAATGCACTGTGTTACATAATTCTCTTTTGGTTCATCTCAGTACCAGATGTTACTAAGTCAAAAACTTTCAAAATTTGTATCCAGTCAATTTTATTTTTTCAAAGAATGGTGTAGGGTTTGATTTAGATCTCATTTATAAGCTTGTAGAAAGTAGTTTTATCCTGGTCTTACCCAAAACTGAAGCAAAGAATAACACATGAAGGGAAAAAAGTACAGTGAAGAAAAAGCTAATTATTGTACTCCTCATTATTTTCCATCTGGGTCATTCTGTCCTACAATACAATTTCATTGTAATTGATCTAGTTTAACCTCTAGGATGCAGTTACTGTAATTGCATTTAGACTAGTTGTTAGGTTTTGTATATATTTTCCAAAGATTACATTCCATATGCTTTGTTTTATTCCTTAGGACTGTTCTTCATGCATGTTTCACTATATAGCCTTCTGTTATATTAGGAGTATTGTGTTATTCATGATAAAATTTACCTATCATCATGTAAAAGATGCCAAGTGACTCTGAACATAATGTAATTTCCAATTCCATTCCTCTAGGCAGAATATGAGGTATCTTCAGATGAAAAGCGCATAGACTGTGGCCTCAAAGTTTTAGAGACCTACTTCACTAATGGGGTAAATATATTGCAAAAGATTTCCTCAAGTGCTTTCTTTGTAAGTGTCAGCTAAATAGACAGATCTAAGTGGTTGCATTGTTTTTAGTAAATTGACTTTCAGACTTCATTGATCCCATTTTTGTCTTTCTGAGAGGTGTGCTGTCTTCTAAAATTCTGCTCAATCAACTTGAGCAGAAACCTTGACTGATCTCTGCTTTTATATAACTACTACAGTTACAACTTATTGTCCGTTTAACACCTACAGAAAACTTAAAAACAAATTAACTCAGGATATCGTAGTCTGAAGTCTTTTAGACTTGTGGCCTAGTTTGCTGTAAATTGTCAGAGTTGCTGCAGGTTTTCACAAAATGAAATGCTGTTTTCTTCTGAAGCATTCTGTTACTTTCAGTTTTCCATAGTAGTATCATTAATAGCTGATTTTTTGTGTTTATCAAGTGTCTTTTTTTTTTGTATCCAGTGGAAGCTTTTCTGTGGATATATAATTAGATGTTTGCTTTTTATGAATAGATGCTCCTTCTGCTTCTCTTGCTTTGGTCATCTTATACAAAAGGCCTTGAAGATGCCTTAAAAGCAGATAGAATCTAAATTTGCACGTTTTTGACAATTTCTTTGGGACTACCATAATTCACGTGCATTTTTCAAAAAAACCCAGGTTTCTTTGATCTGGTTTAAAATAGTTTCCCAGCCTGTGTTTGTGTTTCTTTCTTCTTCTTTCCATCCTACCAAGCCAAAGAGATGACTCGCTTTTTTGGTGGTAGACTTATGGAAAGAAAAAGAATTTTGACTTATTGCCAAGTTTATTCCCCCAGATACTGAAATAGTAAATAACTGAAATAACTTCCAATGTATTTTTCTGTAACAGAAAATAAATAAAAATTTCACTAAAATACAACTTTCTTGATTTTCTCTTTAGTCAAACTGTTCCTTTCCTTTAACCATATTAAAAACTTTAATTTATCTTTAGAAAAACTAAAGGTTTTGTATTCATCGATTTACATGCTTTCATTGTTGCTTTCCTTTCTTATTATGTGAAGTCTGCAGCACACTTGCCAGAAATACCTCAGGAAACAGTGAATGAATGTAAAGCAAGACTGGAAAAGAACCCTTCTAAGGATCTTTTCATGGACTGTACTAGGTAAGTTAAAAATGCCTAGTGCTAAGTTTGAGAATTACAAGAGTAATTTGCGTCTTTCTAAGGAAAGTGAAATATGAAGTTGTTACACCCAGAAGTATTGAGTCCCTGAAATGAGTAAAGTAAGAAACTTGGAACAGATTTATTAGAGGTCTATGTTTCCTTCAGATGTGATTTAGATGTTCAACTTTTGCAGAGCTTTTTCTTCAATGCTACTTTTGCATAAAATCATACTGTTGTCTGACACCAAGAATTCTGTAAGATAAATGGTATTTCTCTTTATTGTATTCTTACTTTTTGAGAGACTCTCTTCCATTATGAAGGTACTCAGAAAAATATGAAGTTAAAAGTTGAAGCTTGAAAGGTTTCTGAACAACTTTAGACATTTTAGGTTCTTGAAAACAGAGGCTAACACTTATATGCCATTAAGATGGCTGATTTGAGGATCACTTGTGATAGTTTAGACATAACAATACAACTTGGTTTTGTTCTGCAGGCATGGAGTGATATTTCACACAGTTAGTAGCAGGGGAGGCTTGTCTTGGAGGGATGGTACATGTTTATGAGTGTTACATGTCTTTCTAAAGCCTTTATGTTTCTAATATTTCTGGTTCTTCAAGGCATGCTTGATCATGTCTGAAGGATGACTACAGGTTTTGTCACTGCTTGGGTCATCTCCTTGGCAACAGAAATAAGCATGCTTTGTAACAAGTTGAGATTATAAGATTGAAAGGGCTGTGTGAGAACACCTCATAAAACATGTCTCAAATGGAGTGTCTCATGTAGGTCATCCCCTTTCCCTTGTCCAATAAATACCTGACAACAGTTTGAATTACTTGTTTCCCTCCCACCTCCATCTTGGTGTGTTGCTTCTAAGGGAATGATAAGGTGCTTGGTGTTCAAGGCTTAGATAAGTGTTTAGTACTTCAATTTCAAATCCTAGAAAAAAAATTATTTACCAGTCTCCAAAGAATGCATGAAACCCTGTAGATACTTTCAGAGGTCATATTTGCAGGGTCATACATGCATAAAAAGCTGCTGAGAAGCTGATGTTTAAGATGTTGACGACAATAAAAATGCAGAGGTCAAAGTATCTAGTTCCTATAAGCAGCAGTAGTTTGGCCTTCACAAGTGCTTTGACAGGAAGTTTTCTGTAGCAGGCACTCACTTTGTGAGACACTTAGGTAAAAACCATTGTAGAGCACACTGGCAATGTTTTTTCGGTTTACAGCTTCATTGATAAGTTTAAATATATGTCTGTAGATTGATAGCACCTCCTGCTTCAACAGTCTTTTCCAGAATAAGATGGATATTATTTTTCTCTTTATTTTCCTGCTAGAATTGTCCATGAATACCTAAGCAAAAGACCTTTTGAAGCTTACCAGGAGAGTGTGTATTTTTCCCGTTTCTTACAGTGGAAATGGCTGGAAAAGTAAGTTTATTTATAATGTTTGCATTATAATTTAGCTTTGTTTTATGGCAAATTTTGATTTTTATGCTGGAAATGCTGTAGAGCTGAATGCTAAATGAGACTGCCTAAGAAATTATGATCTGAAAGACAAGATGTAAAGGATGATGTTGATGGACAGCAGGAGAACTAATACTCCAATGGAACCATAGCCTTTAAGTGGTAAATCTTAAGTCTTTAAGTGGTATTGGGTAAATGCAAATTCAGAAGTGTTTGGCTGTCAAGTGTGCAGTACCAATCTTTCTTGGGAATACTATCACCCTTTAGTTTCAAACTTCTAATTAGTGGTTAATAAACAGATTAATCTAGTATTATAACCCACTGGGTAATGGATAACTACTAGGTTTTTTTAGGGTTGTACAGATACAAATCTAGTAATTACAAGATAGCAAGATTTGCATACATGTATCAAAATCTCATTTGGACTTTTAAATCAATACTAGGTGAGTGTCCAGACTCTTTCAGAAAGCTGAAATTGTTACAAATTGATTCAAATTCAGCCCTCTGGGTATGGTGATCGCATATTCAAACATTAAGGTTCTTGAGCACTGATTTTATTGTAAATTCCAATTATCCCATGTCTTTATTTTACTGAACTGGTTGCAATAGCCAGTAGAGAAAACTAGGGAAGTTACTCAATTTTTTTACTAAATGAACCTCCACTGTTGTCCTGAGAACAAAGCTACAGTAACAGCGAGTGCTCATTTAAAGCAAACACAGGAAAACCCACTACCTTGTAATAGCCCTTCTCTGACTCATATAGGAGAGTTTTAGCATAGAGGGATCAACAGCTCTACTGCCTCTAGTTATCTGTTCCTCCTCTGCATCAATACCCTAACAATTTGGCTCTTGAACAACTCTTTCTTTAGTAAAAAACCAAGTGAAATCAGAAATGGTTTACCTTTTAAATGCCACACTGTAAGCATAATCCCATTGAAATGCAGTCTGCATGTCAGCGAGTCAGTTAAGGGAGGCAGCAGGAGGTGAGAATGGCCTGTGCTGAGAACACGGGCTCGAACTGTGGGCAGCAAAGGGCCGACCTGACCAGCTTTTCTTCCTGCTATTGGCAGTACCTGGTGACCACATGAGGGAGCCCACGTTTCTCAGCAGAGCACCCCTTTCATTTGAAGTTCAGTTTATTATAGTATTTCTACACGAGGTTAAGGCAACATTTGCTCAGAAATATATTAGAAAAGAAAGGAGGAAATTAAGGCAGACCTCGGGGTGGGGAGGGATTACTAACATTTGTAATTCCTGTTGCAGTAATTGTTTTTTCTGTTAATCAGGCAGCCAGTAACCAAACACACATTTAGGCATTACCGAGTACTAGGCAAAGGTGGATTTGGAGAGGTGAGTACAGAAGTATCTTGCTGCAATGCAGTTCTAAAAGGATAAAAAAAAAGGGAAGTCTGTTTAACTCTTGTGTCTATCAATCTACATTTGACACATCACCTGGCAAGCTGTTGTCAATACAAACTGTTTTAATATGTTGAAGCATTGTAGGTCATGCACAAAGCTGCAGAAAACTTGTAGCGACTGAAAACAGTCACTTCTCTTTAGAAATTTCATTTGGAAATGAGAATTTAGTTAGAATTTGCTAATTATGTAGAAGATTCATGACCTTTAAATTAAAATCTATAGATTTTAATAATTCTGTTTGTTATTTATTGAACTGCCTCCGTACATATTTTAACCACAGCCCTATATGGAAGGAGAGTGCTACTAAATTACCATTATGTTTCTCCTGTTTGATTGTGATGTGAATATTTCTCCTTAACACATACTAGGACACTTAGCACTGTTGCTGTAGTCACTTGTTTCACTAACAAGTGGGATCCAAAGTTTTACTAAACTATTCAACCCCAAAATAAATGTGTCTGCCTCTGTATAATCACTTTTTCTACTTCTCTTACAGTTTTTGTGAACCTTTAAAGTTGTCTCATGAGTGAAGGCTCTGTATTGATGCTTACAGACCATAATTTGACAGTGTTAAAGAGTTTGAAAAGAAAATTAAATTTAATCTTCTTTATAATAAAAATTCTAAAAAACCTCAAGCATCTCTGACACATCATCCTTCTTTTTGTAGGTATGTGCCTGCCAAGTACGGGCAACAGGAAAAATGTATGCTTGCAAAAAGCTAGAAAAAAAGAGAATAAAGAAGAGGAAAGGAGAATCAATGGCTCTAAATGAAAAAAGGATTCTAGAAAAAGTGAATAGTAGGTTTGTAGTAAGTATCTACTTCAAATCTATTTTCAGAAATTTATCTTGTTTTGTTTTCATCATTTCAGTCTCTTCCAGGAGCTTGTGGGCACAAAACTCTTTTAAAAATTGATTTAGAGAGTGCATGAGAGAAATGATTGAATACAATAATAAATACATTTTGTGCGTGATTGGGAATAGTTCTGTGCCAAAAAAAGGATTTTTTTTGTCCACCTGCTTTATTTCTGACAGCCAGAACATTAGGCAGTGTTTCAGCATGCTGATGCCACTGAATCTTTGTCCTTTGTTTAATAGTTGAGTTTTTATATCCTGAGGTATTTTCATAGCATTTGTTACTCCGTTGCTGATATATTTTAAGATAAACATGACATTTTAATAGTGTATTGATTCAGATTATATTGCTTTGCTGTGTACCAAGACTTAAAGCTGTATCTTGGATGTGAAACAATTAACTTTTTAATGGAACTTCCACGTAATGGAAATCTTAGTTTTAATAGCTAAACCTGATGCTATTATGTAAATTATGGTCTGTTAGTAGTTCTAATTACAGAGCAGTGAAAGAAGTTAAAATGTTCAAAGATACCAAGTAAAACTTTCCTCAGGTAATGTTTACTTTTTAATTGGAATGCTATTTAAATGTTAATTTCAAATGCATTTTGCTTTGGTTTGAAATCCATTTACTTATAAATTCTGTATTGCTGTTCAGAGGATTTAAAAGTACCTGTTTCAGAGGATAGTGACAGTTATTTATAAATATATGTATATAAAATATGTATTTTCTGATAAGTTTTATGTATTAAAAAAGCCACTGTAGAAGAGTGCCAGCTACAATAAAAATGAAGACCTTGCTGGCCAGATACATTAATATTTTAAAATATTGTAAATTATAGTTTTGTATAAATGTGCTTATGTTATTTTTGCACAAGGCTTCTGGGCTTAAATTGATTGAAACTGAATCCAGAGAGTACCTGAATTTATCCATAAATAAATAAAACAGTGAAACTTCTATTTTTGAGTAACATTTTATTCAGGATAAGTAAATGCTGTAAATCAGTAACTGATCCAAGTTGAACTTGAAATTGCTTTATAAAATTGAGCATGAGTTATTTTCCTCATACTATCCAATGGTGGCTTTTTATGCAATAGAGACGATCTAGCTCTAGCATTTGCTGTAATACTGGTTTTGAAGTGGGTAGATAACTCTGTCACAAGTAGAGTCATAAATAGCTGGATAAAAGCCACAAAATGGGGATCTGTGCCTTGAGTAGCTGATTTCTGTATTTATTTAGTTTTATTATTTAGTATTGTATTAGCACTTCTGAAGGAAGAGTTTGCATCTATTACTGAATTAAAACAATTATTTACTTGTACTGCATTTAAAATACATTTATTGAGTCAAAAAAAACCTTGCTGTTTTTTTTTAACCTAGCTAGTTTACTTAATGTAAGCTATGTATATATTTGAATTCCCTTGCTCTTAGTACAAGTTAGGTAATTTTGAAGATCTTTCCAGATGATAATCTGCATAGCATAGCCTTTTCTATTGAAAATGAATTTCTAACTTAAGCAGTTAAATTTGTGGTATATTACATTGTGTTAAATGGGGAGGGGTTTTTTAGATTCACAAGTCTAGTTTAAAGCTTTAAAAATGCACTTTAAAAACTTTTACCTAAAAAAAAGGTAACTTTTACCTAAAACAAAGGTGTTTGTCCTTGCCTATCAGCTCCACATTTCAAGTACAGTGAGAAGAAATATTGTAAGGAGTTGTACTGAGTCTTTACTGTTGGCAAGTTCTAAATGAGGGAAATATGCAGTTACTTGAGGGGGAGGCAGGGGTAGGGAATAGAAACTACACATTTGATTTAAAATAATTTGAGTTCCTCTAGGGCAATTTTGAGTCTCACAGTTCAGGAAGATGGTTTGGCAGTGCATAATTCCTGAGATAGTCATAAGACAAGGAATATGCTCATGCTGTTTGGACAAAGAGTAAAACAAGTAACATGCAGCTGAGGGGCATCATCAATAACTGTGTTTTCTGGGTATCTAAACAGATCTGCCACTAAGCTTTTGTGTTGTGTGTATGGTTTGTGTACACAGGCACATTAGTCTGAATTCCTTTGTGTCCTCCAGTACATTGCAAGAGTGATTTTCCACTTGCATGTTTCGCTCTTTTTGCTTTGAAAAAGGATTCATAAGTTGATTGTATTGGAAAAAAGATCTGTGACTTGTTTTGGGGTTTATGAATGAATAATGGTTGTGTTCTCACCCTGCCTGTTTTTAGGTTAGTTTATCCTATACATATGAGACGAAAGATGCCCTGTGTTTAGTATTAACCATAATGAATGGAGGGGATCTGAAGTTTCACATATATAACATGGGGAATCCTGGCTTTGATGAAGAAAGGGCTATTTTCTATGCTGCAGAACTCTGCTGTGGTCTGGAGGATTTGCAAAGGGAGAGAATTGTTTACAGGTGAGTGTCATCTACAGTTACTCGTACTTTCCCTGTCTCTTCAGCATTGAACATACTAATATTTTCCTACTAAAACAAGTTTGTATTTTAATTTTGTAGGAAAAGAATAAAAAAAAATTGTTTAATTATCCTTTTCATGGCATATCCCTAGGAATATATCTCTCATGTATTCTTGCTGTTGATTTAGGTCTTGATGATTGATATATTTTAAAACAGTATAAAGTTGATTCAGTATTTGTTTGTAAAATGAAATTAAGCTATGATTTACAAAGCAAATCAGGATTTTAGTGTTGTGTTGCCTTTGTTAATGTAAATTAAGTAGTTATGTTAATGTAAATTAAAGAGGATTAAAGAGTTCAGGGACAGTGGATCTAGTTCTCTGGTTAAATTATTTGTATTATAGACCATCAACTTCACAGCTTTTTTTTGTTTATAGGTGCAACTGGAAAAATTGCTTCAGTCAGAACCAAGAAGTCTTCTGTTGTATCTGTTGCACTTAATGGCTAATAGTTTTGTCTTTGTTTAATTCACATTTCTGTTATTTAATTTGTAGAGACTTGAAGCCTGAGAATATACTTCTTGATGACTGTGGTAAGTAAAAATTAAAATTCATTTTGAAATCAGGAATTATATCTCTAATTTATACCAAAACAGAAATGTAAGGGATTTCTTCATAATAAAAGAGACCTCATTGATGAATCTTACTTTAGCAAAGAAAATACTGCCTTGCTTTTTAGAAAGCAGGGGAAAACTTTGGAGGTCAACCATTATTTTGTTTGAAGGATTGATTTTCTACAAATGGCTACTTTTTCCCTTTTGCTCCTCATTTTCCCCCTCTTCTTGATTTAGGATCACTAAAATTTTTATATGGATTTGTTTTGTTTGTCTTTTCTTCAACTATGGAAACATGATTTGTTAGATGGGGGGGCAGAATTTTACTTAGTAAACCAGAGTGTTTAGACAGTAAGAAGAAATCTGAAGTATTTCTGTTTTAAAATTTCAACTAAAAGAAGTCTGATGGTCCCTGATGCTTATGTGGCTGGAAGGAATCAAGGAAGTACAAACAATATGAAGAAATATTTGTAGTCTTTTGTTTGTCAAAAGCCAAATTAATTCTCTTTATTGACTTTGTATGCAAGTCATTACCAGAATCTTTTAAATTGACTGTGGAACATGTTCAGGAATTTTCTTCTAAGCTGTGGATGAATATTACAAGTTTGTTCTTGTAACTGCTGAGCATTTTAGTTGAGGAAAAACTGTTTTTGAAGTCATTAGCACAGTGGTTTTTTTAAAGTCAGCATGTTATGACTGATAAATTTCAAAAAAGATGATGCTTGAGAGAAGTCACTTTTCAAGAGCTAAAGCTCTGCTAGACATCAAATACATTCTTTAATTTTTCTCTCCAGCAATGTCTTAGAAAAGCTGAAGGCTTCTTTGAGGAAAAATTGTAGCCTTGCAGGACTGCACTAAAATGCTTCCTGTCTGCCAGGGATATTTTGATCTAGTTCCAGAGAGCACAGGAGACTAATTAGAAAATCGCTTCAGGAGCTCAGATCGTGCACTTGAAAAGGGGTTCATCAGATGTTAGGGAATACAAGAACATCTGAATGTATTTAAAATAGCATTTCCAACTCCAAAGCATTACCTTATTTCCAGCCACTATATAGAGTGGTACTTGACTTTCTCCTCTCTCTCTCCATCCTCTGATTATCTAATGTACACATGTACATAAGAAATTAATATGCTGTAAACTAATATTGATGCTGTGGAGCTTTTTGAATGCCACAGCATATATACAGAAAGGTTAATTGGGCATTGGAATGGGCTACCCAGAGAGGTGATGCAGTGTCCACTCTTGGAGGCTTTCTAAATCAGTATTTAAAAAACCTTGGACACTTTGGGCTGCCTGCTTGCTCAGAAGGTTTTAGTAGAGACCTTGTGAAGTCTCCCTTCCAGCCTGAATCATTCTGTGAGTCTGTGATGTTTCTGTAAACAACTGTATCCCTGTCCTTATAACCAGTATTAGAAATAAGTGTGGAGTTGGCTCTTTTTTTCCTTTTTGGCAATGAATCTTTCTACAAAATTGTTTTAAAATTGAAAATGTGATTGTCCTTTCTTCTGTCTAGACTTTAACATTTTTATTAGGAAAGTACCTTATGTGTTTTTACATTAAGAAAGTACCTTATGTGTTTTTACATTAAAATGTCGATACAGTTCTTGCCTTGAAATGTCTTGAATGTGCTTGAAACAGTTAATGAGTCTATGCAACAAAGAATGGGCATATCCATGGGAATGTAAGGGAGAGTGGGGTGGGTTTATTCCCATTGCCCTCCTTGGACTGATATCCCACTGAGCAGTGCATGACATTGCCAGATGATTTCTGTGTTAGAGGTACAGCTCTAAAGGCCACGTGTGATAGGGGAATGTCATCAGCTTGAGACATTTGGCTGATAAAGTGCAATAGAAGCTGTTATCCACTTAGGAGTGATTCATGAGAAGAGGAAATCCCAGAATTGAACTGACATGTTACAATACAAATAATTCTGAGTAGGTTATTGGCTGGGCTGCTCCTGGTTTGGGGTGGGAGTGGGGATAGCAATTCCAAGTAATCACGTATGGCATTATTGGTACTTCATCACAGGAAAACAAGCTCTTTCAGTACAGGCTACAGTTTTCTCACATTTGGAATAAATTCAGTTAATTTTGAAGTTTTACTAAGAAGTCAGAAAGCTAAGTACTTGTGGTGGGCATACAGAATGGAAAACCACAAATGTCTGATGCATAGATGCAGAATCTGAAATGAGCATTTCTATTTGTCCAAGAACAGCAGCCTATGCCAAAGCTAGGAATTAGAGTGCTTAGGAGTAAAAATATTTTTGTACGGGAAAATCAGTTATATCTTCAGAAAATCAGTTATATCTGTGCCTCTCTTTCTTCACAATTTTAAGGAGGAGCTGAATAAAGCACTCTTTTCAAGTTAAGTTAAATAAACTTAGGGCTGTATGAATATTTTGATACTTTGCAGTGGGGTTTTTTATGAGGTATGCAATTGAAATTTTTTGTTTTAAAAGTGATAATACTTCATTATTTTACTTCATTAATTAGCTGACTATGTATACTTTATTTTAACATAAATAGGACATATCAGGATTTCAGATCTTGGATTAGCTGTGCAGATTCCAGAAGGTGAAACTGTCCGAGGACGTGTTGGGACTGTTGGTTACATGGGTATGTAAAGCATCCTTTGATAGTTACATTTTACCAGAAAATTTGCTTCTGTGAATATAAGAACAGATTTGGACCTGGATTAGTTACTAGACATATTATGGGAAGAAGAAAGGTTATAATATGCATTTGTAGATGTTACTCAATTATAAGCCTACTGATAAACTTAACTGAAAACTCCAGCTTTAGACAGAAGTTTAAGAAAGCACCTAATTTTTTTCTGAGATTCAAAGAGATTTATGGTCACAGGTAAACAGAGAAATTACTGTGACAATACATTTCTTTACATTCTTTGGAAAACTTAATTCTCAGGGTTTTTTTTCATTCTCTAAAGAATACTAGTTTTAAGCATTAAAGAAATTAAGTTTTTCTCTTGAATATAAACAGAGTTCTTACTGTAGAAATTGAAATTTCTTCAAACTACAGAGGAGTCACACAAACATGTCTGCACAGAGCCCAATGTTTTGGGCTCTGAGAGTTTTTCCAATACACACAATTAGTCAATTTAAAGTGAAATGGTGTGGGTGTGTGTTTGTTTTTGTTTTGTAGCTCCAGAAGTGCTCAAAAATGAGAAGTATACATTCAGTCCAGATTGGTGGGGTCTTGGCTGTTTGATTTATGAAATGATTGAAGGACAGTCTCCATTCAGGAAGCATAAGGAAAGAGTTAAACGGGATGAGATTGACCGGAGAGTAAAGGAAGACCAGGAAACATACTCAGACAAGTTTTCAGAGGAGGCAAAATCCATCTGCAGGATGGTGGGTGAAGAGACATAGAGGTTTGAAAATTAAATTTCTAATCCTTTTAAAGAGACCAACTACTTTATTTTAAAATCTTGAAAATTTTTCAGAAGTGGATTTCTTAAACCTTTCTTTAGTTCACATGAAAGTTTGTGATTGTTCATGAACTGTTCAGTTTTCAAACTTCAAGAATTCAGAGCATTTCTCAAGATGAAGGAAAGCTGCATAAATTGATTATTGGTCACATGAATGAAATGGTCTAGTACTGCTTGGACCACGTATTATAGATGGAGTGCAATAGCATGCTCAACTTGGATACTGCATGGGAAGAAGTGGCTGAGTAGTACACCAGTTTCTTCATCTAAAACATTATCTACAAGACAATGGCTTTTTTTTCCCCTATCTTGCCTGTTCTTAAATTTATCCAGAAAGCTTCACAAGTTTTCTGTACTAGTTAATGCAAAATATGTAAAAATATATGGAAAAAATACAAGTCTGTATTTCTTGAAAGAAAAGCCTACTGCAAAGTCTGCACTGTAAAGTCTTCTCAGCATGGCATCAATTAAAATATTTTCATATAACTTTAGGTATAATCTTCAAATCATGGGCTTTTAGGGCTTCATTTGTCTGTTGAAAATATATTTGTTCCCAGAATGTTGTTGTTTGGGTTTCCAGTTAATTTTGATACATGATAAATTTACCTAATAAGAGGCCAAGCAGCAAAATAAACTGATTGGAAGATATTGTATGTAGATACACTACACTAGTTGTGGGATTGTATCATGGATCACCTTTTTTTCCATGTATCTGCAGTTACTTGCTAAAAATCCAGGGGAACGACTGGGTTGCACTGAAGGAGGAGCTGCTGTTGTAAAGCAACATCCTATTTTCAAGAACATCAACTTCAAGAGGCTGGAAGCTAACATGTTAGAACCTCCATTCTTGCCAGATGTAAGTAGGTGAGACAGATTTGATTAGTATCTAAAAAGGCAAGAACTATCATAATTCTATGATAGTTAGCAATAGTTAGCATAATTCTATGATAGTTAGCAATCATATGACCTCCAGAGAAACCTTTAAAGTTAGTTACATTCATAGGAGAATGCTGTTGTAGCTATTGATGATAACTAATTGTTTTTTGGTGTTTCATCTGAGATCACAAAACAATTTACAATAGTGGCATTTCACTAGGGAGCTTTGTAGCTGATTTCTTACCCTTTAAAAGTCCCCTTCCATTGCTCAGATGCAGAAGAAATGAGGAATAGCTTTGAAGAAAATACTCCAGAATTGAAAGGAAGGTGACAGAAGATGAATGAAAGTGAATTACAATAATCATTGAGATCCAGACAAGCTGTTTCTGGCTTTGATATTTCTTTTCTGTTACTTGCAGGATAGATAGAATTGCTCAGGTGACTTATGGAAGAGCATCTTTGTATTTCTGTTCCATAGAATAATGTAATTTGATGATCAGCAGTGTGAAAAGTAAAACTGCAGACATATTCCTCCCTTTTGCTCATCTAGGAAAAATAAAACCAAACTAAAAGTCCCCAGATCCAAAACTTTAATGAAGTAATCTTGTATTGTACTGCAGCCACGTGCCGTTTATTGTAAAGATGTCCTGGACATTGAGCAGTTCTCAACAGTAAAAGGAGTGAACCTGGATACCACAGATGATGACTTCTATTCCAAATTTGTGACAGGTTGTGTCTCGATCCCTTGGCAAAATGAGGTAATACACATTTCATAGATTATTTTCTTTAGTACAGCAGTGTAGAATATTTAATGAAATATATAATGATTTTCTCTAGGAGATGTGAAGATATTTCTGCTTTAGACTTCTTTGCTGAGAGGCTTAAAAAAAATCCAAAAACATAAGGAACTTGCTAAAAACTGAGATTTATGGTAAATGTGCATAAACAAAGTCTGGCATATTGTCATCATAGGCACAGCTTACAGAACAGTATTAGTATCAGTAGGGCCACCCTTTCCTTGTTCTTCAGGCACATGTTATTCAGTACTGCTGTTCACAGAAAAGGGATGGAATGTTATTCCAAGTGTTCAAAACCAAATAGGTGCAGTGCAAGCTGTTTGTGTATAGCCTGTATATCAATAGAGTGTCCAAGTGACAGTAATACAGAATTGCAGACTCACTTTTCTAAAGGTTTCAAAACAAACAGTTCAATATCAGTTGAGTCAGACTTTCTCTTAAGAGCTTTTTTTGTGTGCCTAGTGAATGAATATTCTAGTAGTCTGCATAGAGTACTAGAATTTTGCTGCCTTTGCATGCAATTCAAATCCTCTTTACTGTTTCAGCAAGAGCACTCAGTAACAATTACTTAAAATTGTATTTCTTGTTATGAATGCCTTGTCCCCATTATAATTTATTCGTGACTTTCTTAAATTACTATTGTCTTGAATTCTGCTAGTGTCATTTCTCTCCCAGTATGATTGTATTTATAAGCTTGAGCACAAAAGATGAGCAATTTCTGAACAATTTGAAGGAAAAAGTACATTCTCTTTTGTTTTCCTTTTGGGTTTTTTTTGCATTACACTAAGAAGGATATTTGAAAAGGTGTCATTTGACATAGAAAGTTTTCACTGAGAAACAGTGAACCTTGGAGAAAGAAGTATTCCCTATACTACTTTGTAATTCTAAACTTCAGAATATGATCTAGTAATTAAAAAATGCACTGCAGCTTAACTAGCTTAACTAGGCCTGCAGAGAGGGATAAAGTTGGAAGTAGTTGTGGAATTCTTGTGATGGCAATTGCTTTTCTTCAAGGAAGAACTGCAGATTTCATTGTACATTTGTGCTTATTTTTTCTTTCAATTCACGTTACTGAACTTTCCCTTAAATTTTTGCCTCTCAAGACTTTTTCTCACCATTCCATAATTTACCCAATGTCCTGGTTTACAACAAAAGCAGGCTGCATTTCTTCTTACTCCACTTATGCCCTCTCTCCCTCTACAAGGTATATTCACAGTCTTAAGTTGCACCAAGGGAAATATAGGCTGGATAGCAGGAAAAAGTGTTTTACAGAAAGAGTAGTAAAGTACTGGAATGGTCTGCCTGAGGAGGTGGTAGAGTCACCATCCCTGGATGTGTTTAAAGAAAGACTGGATGTGGCACTTGGTGTCATGGATAATTGAGGTGTTAGGGCTGGGTTGGACATGATGATCTTACAGGTCTCTTCCAGCCTCGTGATTCTGTGATTCATTTGGCTGCTTGCTGTTGTGACAGATGTGTACTGGTGGCACTTACTGGCAAATGCCAACTGGATTTGGGCATTAGCCACTCTCCCACTTCTGACCTTGCCTGTTGGTTACATTTTGGCATGCACTCTTCCTGCTGTCCTTTCTGTACCCAGTAATTGTGGCTTTATTTCTTCTGTTTCTGTGTACACAGACAAAGATTATTTCAAAATCCCTTGCTTCTCTCCAGAGACCCATCTTCATGATACCTTTTCTTTCCTCCCATGTCATGTTTATTAACTAAGTTCAGTCCAGGGCATAGAGATACTACATTTTTTTGGCTGGGCTGCTCTAAAGTGAACAGAATACCTGAAAGGCAAATCTGTTTCTGGTTCTAAAAGCTTCTCTTTATTGCATCATGAGCAGAAGAAAGGGAAGAAGGCAAAAAAAGCAAGGGAGTACCAGACACCTGTGTTAGAGTGCTCTCATTGCTATTCTTTAGTTGGTTGAGTGTACAAGGAGAGTCAATGTCAGCTTTGTGCCTCCTTTTGGAGACAGTGGTGTAGTTTGGCTGATTAATTTTTAAGTGTTAGGAGTATCCAGCCAGAGTAAATAGATAATACCTGGAAGTTGTTTGAGAGGCTTTTATGGATATTTCATTTATATTTCATATGTTTCAAAGATGATTGAAACGGGATGCTTTGAAGATATCAATGCATATGAAACTGATGGTACTGTGTCACCAGACAGAGAGAAGTCTCCTAAGCCAAAGAGAGGCTTCTTTCACAGACTTTTTAGTGGAGAGGTAAGGACATTTCTTTTCTTTCATAAGAAAATTAACTTCCATTCTTTTTTTAAAATTTAATTATTATTAATTTGTGATAGGGAAACCAAGTTGGTCACTGCATACTGAAACTTATGAAATCTGTTTTGTTATGGCTTTGCCCCTCCACCACATTTCAGAAATTATGGCAATCCTACAACTGCAGGAAGTTTTCCTGCCTCAGCATTCTGGCCTTCTCTAGTTACCTGGGTTCTGTTAAAAGCTGTGCTATAGACCTTCCTTTGCTAAAGAGGTTTATTTGGGTCTTGCTTCTTATATATTTTACCATTTGTTAATGAAACTTGTGTATATATCTTCAGAAATAATTGAGGCCCTGTGTAAAAACTAGTAATAAGTAATTTTATAAGCAAAAATAAGTATCTATCCAATCAATAAGTAAATAAGTAGAAATATCCCCAAAATAAATAAGAAGCACCACAAAACAAATGTTAAAATATCTTAGGCAGTTTAATGCCGTCACCAAAACAATGATCTTTACATAGCTGATAATACATAGCCTTTTCTTACACACAGACTTCTATGCTTTAGTAGAAGAATTTCCTGCTCAGAGAATCGAGTGTTTACCACCTAGAAGACACATCATGTATTGTAATTGTCTACAGGATGTAAGAAATAGACTGTTAGTAAAGGTTTGCAGTTGAAGATATGAAGATGTTATTTATATACAATTCTGCTTGCTCAGTGTGCCTGCACTTAGAGAGGAATTATCTTGAGAAGCCTGAGTATATTCCAATAGTGAACACTTGGGTAGAAATTACATTTGCTTTCAAGCAGAAATGGAATTTTAAAATGGCTAGGTGCATATTGTTAAGTAGCCACAGCAGGGCTGTGTATTAAAATTGCATGAAGAAATTTTTTGTCTTCAGCTGGCAATTCACCTTTCTAAAATGGTACAATGCTAATGGAATGTATAATAGTACTGTCATTTTTAGTTCATCTTTCCAAATACACTTTTCCCCCACTTTGAGTAATGGAATAGAAGGGATGGTTGAGTGTACTAATATTCTCACATAGCTAAAGTTAAAGCTTATGTCTTACTGTAGTCTTTTCCAGCCACAAATCAGCAGGATTCATACTGTCCCAATATATGGTTCTATGTATTGAGAAGAAATCCTAAAAAATTAATATGGTTTGACAGTTTTCAGTTGGTTTTGAACAGATAGGATTGCAGTTAATTGTCTTGTGAAAAATGTGTCTTCCTAAAAGAAGGAAGGAACTTTAATTAAATTTTAACAATTTGAGATTTGGAGTTGAGATTGTGGATTCCTTTGAGTTTCCCAAAGCATTTAGTTAGGATGGAGAAAAATGTGCTGGAAAAAGACCCACCCTCCCAGCCTTTCTGTGCCCCATAAAACACACAAATAAACAATAGTATTAGTTCTGCAGCTGACTTGTCTGTTTGTCTTCTCTTGCAGGTCTGCTTTAAATCTGATTGCAGTGATGATGAGCAGGAGTCCTCCAGACTTTAAATCATTTTATGCTCATCAGAAAGGATGAGCAAACATTAAATGTTTTATATCTCTGTAGCAAATTGTATTATATATATTTTTTATCTGAGTTCAAGGATTTTTGTACATTTGTACTTCATTTGTTTTAAGATGTATATTTTCACTAAAGCTTAATTGTACAAAAAGCAATGAGTGCCAGTTGAGTGAGTGTGTTTCTGTATGTATTTGATTTATCTTGATTATTTTTTTCCCAGTGGAATGAATCTAGAAATACTAAAAGGATTTTAAAGCACAGAGATAGTATCTATGGCATCACTGTAACTTGACTTTGTATGCTCCTGGTAAAACTCTTCTTGATCATTAGGATCTTTATTAGCAGTTTTCCTAACTGTAAAGTTGATGTACTGATAAATTTAATAATTCTGGTATTATCCAGCAGCATGGCAGTGCTATTACCTAATGTATCTCTCAAGCGACTGCTAAAAGAAAAAAAGGAATTCAGTGCACTGTGGCCAGCTATTAGAAATTGCTCTTTATTATCAGGCTCTGTAGAATCTCTTTCTGTATTTCTGTATAAAGACAACTTTGAACATTTAGCTTAATCCTGAAGCTGAATTATCCCATTCTTTTCTACCCATCTTACACATCCTCTCCACAGAGTTTCTTGGCATGAACCATGCAAGTTGACCTATGCCAAAATTTTATAACTATATTTTTACAACTTTGTTTTCTTTACTGAAAAGATTTCTTTTTACCTGTGGGGACACAGTTTTATTTTATTTTCTGTAAATGAAATTGTTTTTAACTCCATGTAGGATGTTATGATTTTACAATGGGTTAAAAAACAAAGCATGGGCTCTTCTTACTAATGTCCTCTCTGCTTATGTTGTAATATGCAATGTTCTAGGGTTGACAGTGATCACTGCCACTGGGGGAAGGGCAAGGTAGCATTAAGTATTGAATTTAATTCTGTAAGTATTTTTTTATAGCCTTTTAAAACAGAAACATTAAAATATGTCTTTAATGATTGTTAATACAGATGTGGAACTGGTATTGAAATTTGTTATGATTACCTGATCTCCATTAGTAAAACTGACAAAAGCTGCTTGAAGGCTAGGCAAACATCCATTCTTCTGGACTCACTGTAGGTCAGATGCTTTATTTTGTAAATTTCTAGTAAGACTATTCATCTAGGTATGAGAGTCAATTTAAAGAGCACATTTCATTAAGAGCCTCTTCTGTTTTCAAAATTGAGTTAGGTACTTGGAATATAATGGAGTTGGAGACATGATTTTAGTTTTGTATTTTGTTCTGTATTCTGAAGATTTGTCTCAACTATGCATGCATTCAGATCTCTGGGGCACCAACCGGACCACACATGTATTGTACACATAGAGCAGCTGAACAGCCCCCCCACCTCAAAAAGGTCTGTCTTGTGATCTGCAGACCCACTGGAAGAAACTTCAGCTGCTTCTGAGAAACTCACAAGATATATTCAATATTCAAGCCTATCATCTGGTTTTAATTCACGGTATTTGGTTTCTAAAGACAAAGTTTTAATGGATTAGAATTTGAAAAAATTGGAAAACCAGTGTGTTGCAGAACCCTACTGGGGCTCATCTGGTGCCTCTCTGAAATTGTTCCTCTTGGCTACTGTGCCACAAAAATGAGGAATGAGACAATTTTCTGTGTTTTCAGTGCGTTTTTCCTCCAGTCTAAAACAGCACACAAGACAGCAAAATTATTCTTTCAGAGAATACAAAGGGAAGAATTGGCAGAGGGAGAGAGAGTTTGAATGAATTACTGGAAGATGGTCTGATGTAATAGTGAAGGGATGGGAGGCTTGACAGAAATATCTGAAGTAAGGGTGTTGGCTAGAACCATTATGTGTGAGACAATGAGCTGGCAGTCTGACCTGACCCTCTTTATTTTGTACCACAGCAATAGAACAACTCTAAAAAGATGTGAATGGAAAAATGGGGAAGTAACAAAAGGGTTTTATAAATACCTACATGACTGGAGAAGTCATTATTTCCCTGATTAAGGGGTTTGAATTTTTAGAGATCTTAGGCTTACTGTTCTGAGGCAAAGGTGACTGTAGATATAATGTCCATGTAGAGTAACTTGAAATTTGGGCAAGAATAGCATGGACACAAGCTGAGTAATTTTTATGAACAAAATACAGGAATTGGTTTTAACAGATTAAAAAGAAAATCTGAAAGTCTATTTATCATGTATTTCACGTTTTCTTTCTGTATGAGATGGAGAGGAATCTTAACTTAAAAAAAAAAAAAATCACTTCTCTATTTTGGAGTGTTGAGGCTTAACATATATTTTCCAGGAATCTGTGAAGAAAGAGGGCTAAATGAAAAGGGAAATTGTTCCGAAGAAGTGGTTATTTAAATGTCCGCTTCTTTGGAAAAAGGAACTCCTTGTAAAAAAATGAGAATTTGTTTTTATGAAGTTTTACTTAGTTTAATTTCACAAGTTTTTTCTTAAGTTCAGAATAATACTATTGAATTGTTTTTGAGTGAGTACATGTTTGCTGGATTATGACATAATTCTATTGGGTTTGGGGTTTGGCTTTTTTTTGGTTAGTTGATCGGTTCTTCCCCAATAGGCTCAAGATGGCGTTATTGTCCTATAAATTTGTCCCTTCTGGCTAGAAATACAAGCACGTAATCATGACTGCATCTTATCTGATGTGAATCCCCTGGAAAATTAGAAAAAACAAGGAACTGGAAGGATCAGCAATCAGCATAAGTTTCCTTACACAGTACACGGAGGGGAAGATGTTATGCTGTTTAATCTAAGGTGACTGCATTGGTTAAAGGTCTTTACTTGGAGGTGCATCTTGAAAGCAGGGAAAGGCTAAGGAGAGGGGAGAACACCTGAAAGCAAAATATCACGGTGCAAGAAATTTAATATGACCTTAGCTCTTGATTTTTTTAGGACAAAGCTGGGACAAAGAAGGGGGAAAATAGAAGGTTATGTTTACTGATTATGTAGCCTTTTACTTCCATGAAACTGTTGGGGTGGGATGGGGGAAGCCAACATAACTTCTTGTAATTCAGTATGACTTCATTCTCTAGACCCATGTGTTGGAAGGCTTTAATAGCACTGAGACAATCCAATGTACTACTGGGGCAAGATTTGGAAAGACCCATGGAATTCCATGGAGTTACTTGCATGAGATCAACCCTCCTTTCCTGTGGCGTGTGTTTCCAAGCATTTGTGTATGTGAATCTTCATGTTTGCTTGCAAGTACCTCAAACATCTCTATTTAGCTCAAAATTCAGAAACTGTGAAACAATGTTCCAGTGTCTTATTGATTTACTTAATGCTTTTCAATGTTGTGACCAGAAGAATAGAATCTTCATGCCTCAGGGTTGTTTTTTCTATTAAGAAAGCTGTCAGCTTCCCCCTGTCCCCTGAGGTGTGTTCATAATAGAGATGGTGTTGTTTCTGGATTATAAGAACAACAGAACAGTCTCAGCTGAAAAAATGAGCACTTAAAACTAATAGTAAGTAGGAAAAAAACCTGTGGTATGTCTGTAACAATAAGAGCATTACTGACAAACCTTAGCCTTTAATATCTCTTGTCTCTTTTTTTCCCCCTAATCATTCTTAAAACAGTAGTCCTGAATGTTTTTGAGTACAAATCAAAATAAAATAATCTAGTTTATAAATCAATGATAGAAGCTATTAAAACCAACTAACAATCCATTATTAGAATGCACTTCAATTATTTTTCAAACTACACTGATGTAAGAATTTCTTCATTGCCATTTGTACAAATGGAGAATACTTGTTTACAAGTTACTAAAATACGACAACAAAAATGATATTTTTCCATGGTTTACAGTTTAGCATTATATGAATTTAACATTGGAATTATCATCTTCATTTTAGTATAGGGTTTCAGAAAACACTTCTCTTTAGGAAGTGAAATTCGTATTATTGGAAAGTATCTTTAAGCTGAAGTCATATTTACTTTGATTTTAATTACTCGCTTGGCTTATTTGGTGATGATGATGTCTCTTCTGCTGAATGAAACATTCTTTTTTATTTCATAATTGTTCTTATGGTGTAACTTAAGTTTTGCACATGAGATGTAGGTAACTTTTTTCCATGATCCAGTTGTGTCCAAAACACCAGAATTCTTTCCAGGCATAGGAAGCTGACTGTTAAATGTGATGTGTTACTTCCAGCATCTCCAAACCACTGACTGTTCATGTGTGAGCTATTTTCCTGGACGTTCTAGCATTGTAATTCCTGAAATAAAAGCAAAACACTGCCACATATCTCAACCACATGCATTACTGTCTAATGTGATTTATTTACCATGTCTATCATGGTAGCTGGGGATAGAAAAAGAAAAATAAAGAAAATTGTAATTAAAATAAATTTTCGATTTCTTGAAGCAGAAAATATCTCCTGCATAGTGTAAGCTTTTTACCAGTGTAAGACAGTCAAATCCAGGAAAAATGCCCCAGTTCTGCTGTACTGGCTCAATTGATACCTTATCTCATAGTCTGGACCTAGACTTTGGCATATATTTCCATGTGAAAAGACAGAATTATCGGGTTGTGCTGTTTTTCATTAGCACATTTATTGTAATTTTATAACATGAGTTGAAGGACAAAACCCCCAAAAGCTCTCCAAAAGGGTTTCAAATTAAATGACCTTAAAACATACAACCGTGCTGTGACATTGCAGATGATCCGTGCATATGCCAAACCACGTGGGCCAGCAGTCTCACAGAGTAGTACCAATTACCTGCTGAATTGTTCATGGAAATGCAGAAATGCTGGCCAAAGTGGGATTTCAGGATAGAGTGAAAAATACTCTTGACATGCTCACCTTAAAAACATTAAATCAAGAGGTAACTTAAGAAACAAGGTAAAAGCATGTTTCTTTTCTTTTCTCCTGGACGCTAAGATTAATTAATTGTCATCTGCTAAATTTCAGATAATCTTTTAGGTATGCACTGTTAATTGGAACTTCATTTTTCTTTGAGGTAATGTTGACTTTACAAAAACGCTTCTTTAATCCTGCCTTGCTTTTTCTTGCCCCTTACCTGGTTTACATCGCTTTATTTTTGCCAGTGTGGGTGTTTGTGGGGCAGATCAGTGACGTGATACCTGCAAAACCATGGATCAGTCAGTTTGGGCTGGGAGAACCGACTGATAAGGTAATCACCAAAGAAAATCCTGATAGCTTGAATTACCTTCCAGTTAGCTCACAGCTAATGAGCCTCTCAGCCGCTGGAGCTAGGAAGGACAGGGAGAACAAAGAGCACTGAGCTTGTGGGCAGGCACTGCCTTGGCGCTCCTGCTGCTGAGTCAGCAGCCCACAGGGACTGGCACACTTTGATGGAAAGCTTCAAAATAGCCTTGCAAGGACGGGCTTGGTTGGTGGCTTGTTTAATCTTTGATAAGAGCTTATGCTCTTTTTACTGTCCTTACATTTATTTCAAAGTGTGGAGTGGCACATGCACAGAGTGTGCAGCATTCCAACTCTGCTGTCATTTTTTATCATGTATCACTTGCTAAATAAAAAATTCATGATTATCCACATGTTCCAGAGAAACGTTTCTGCAAGCTTTATCATAAAATAATCAGGAGAAATACTGGTCTTACCTTAAAAGCTCACATTTTGTAGCACTTCTATAATGAAACAAGGTTTTGCTTTACGTTGAATTGCTTTCAGGACTAAGGTTAGGTTTCCTTTCGGAGGACTGTTTCAAATAGTTTGTCTTTTATTAACATGCTAATAAAATTAACTGGTAGAGAGAGCACTGTTCTAGTGAGTATTTGACAAGAATGTTATCTATGACTTCTGTCGGCCTGAATATTCAGAAGCATGAGCAGACATTTCTTCATGTCTGCTAACAATAACCAAGTTGAATTACTGGAAATTTATTTTCTTAGAATTTCTAAGAGCTGTTCTCCATTTTTATTGCTGAAACCAGTTTCATGTGTTTGAGATAAGTTGAATTGCCAGTTCTTATCAGCTGTCATTTAATGTCTGTATTAACAAGTAGATATATTAAAATCAGTGGTTGCAATTGGAAACTTCACAGAACAGTTGGTTTTTTCTAAGTGTTTAGTAATGGAATCAATGATCTAAGTATTCTATACTGTTTCTCTTATATCCTGTATGTTTTAATATGTGCGTGCAAAAAGTATCCTCTGATAAAGCAGGTCCACACTCAGGAAAGGAGCGCTGAAAGGCCAGCAAGTAAGCTGCCAAGTTTTAAGTGTCCTGTTCCTGTAAGAGTCTGTGCAGCCTAAAATAAAACCGGAGTGCCGGCAGCGCCTTTGGCCGCCACTTGTGCTGCGGGGGCTGGCGCGTTACCTGCTGTGCACCCGTGACGTGCGGCCGCACAGCGCCTGCTCTCGCCCTGCTGGGGCGCTCCGTGCGGTGCCGCTGAGAACGCGGCTCCCCGCGGGGCAGTGCCGGGGCCTGCCAGAGGCTCCCAGGGTCGGCTCCCAGGGCCAGCTCCCAGGGTCGGCTCCCAGGGTCGGCTCCCCGCCCGCGGCACCCCCGGCACCTCCGCTACCCCCGGCCCTGCCCGGAGCCGAGCGCGGCCCCGCGGCCTCCCGGGCGCCACCGCCGCTGCCGCCAGGGGGCGCCGCAAAAGCCGCGCACGGCCGCTCCGGCACGCGGCGAGGGGCGGGGCCCCTTCTGATTGGCCAGAGCGCCTGTCGCTCTGGCCGCTGCCCCGCCCCGCCGCGGCCCGCGTGCCCCTGCGTGTTCCTACGGAAAGGCGCGCGTGACGCCAGGCCGGGGGTGCCGTGTGCGCACGCGCAGCCGAGCCCCGGGCCGTGGCCCCGCTCCAGGAGGGGCGGGGCAGCCCCGGGGGGCGGGGCCCGCGCGCGGGGGCCGACGGGACGGATCCAAGATGGCGGCGGGGCGGACGGAAGGCGCCCGCGGCCCCGAGCGGCGCCCGCCCCATTCATCGCGGCTGTGACGGGCCCGGGCCCGGCAGAGCGCCGGCAGAGCGCCGGGAGCGAGCCCGGGGGCAGCGCCAGCGGCAGCGGGACAGCACTCGGACCCGCCAGGCGCCCGCGACAGGGCGGGTCGGAGCGCGGGTCGGTGCCGCCGGCGCGGGCGGAGCGGACATGGCCACCATGGAGAAGCTGACGAAGGCCTTCGAGTCGCTGCGCTCCTTCCAGCAGCAGCAGGGCCCCGCTGCCCTGCCCGAGGAGCCGCTCCAGAGACCGTGAGTGGCCCGCGCCCGGGACTCGGGGGCTCCCGACACGCGTGTCCCACGTCCCGCCCGGGCCGGTTCTGGCCCCGCGGACGGCCCCGGGCCGGGCCCGGGCGCTGCCCTGTCCCTTGGCAGCTGGCGGCTCCCGCAGACGTGTGGCGGTGCTGCTGTCGGCTCTCTGCCCAAGTTCAGACGTGGAGTAACTTTGGGGGCAAGTGCGTTTGAAAAGTCCCCAGTGCGGGAAGTGAGCGGGAGGTACAGCAATGCTGTGTGGGTTTCACGGGCTGGTTCTAGGAAGGAAAACCTTTTTTTCACCTAATACACTGCTGCAAAAACGACAACAACCCTTAAGCATAACTTGAATGAAGCACTACTTTTCAGCATTTTCTCTTCTGATAACTGCTGAAGTGCTTTTTGTGAGACCTTGTTTTTCTCTGCTTGACGCTTTCTGCATGAGTGTCCTTTCTCTGAACGCTCTGCAGCTGATCGTACAGCTTTCCTGAAATGAGGGTTCAAGGCTGAGCAAGACATTTCTTCCACTCCGTTATTCACTTTTCATATCTTTAAATGTTGATTGTTTTTCAGTCTGATTTCTTCTTTCTTAATAGTGCCCTGAAAGTTCATGTTGAAGTTAAAAACAAGTTTTGATGTTTGTAAATTGAAAATTTAAATAGAGTTGAAGTCTGAGCTCTGATGCTTTCAGAAGGAGTTGTTGTGGATGTCTGTGACAAAGTTCATTGAAAGTCTTGTGCTGTGATGTGCTGCACAGAGACTTAAGTTAATTTAAACATATCTAATATTTTTTTCCTTTCTTAAGTGTAAGGGATAAATGTGTTGGGTCCGTGAGATATTCAAGTTTCCGTTGGGGGCATTACCGGGTGCAGCAGGGCAGGGAGCTGTTCAGCACCGCGGTGCTGCCCCTTGCGTTTGCACCCTCTAACACCAGCCTTTACTGAGCAGGTGTGAGGGCAGGAAGGTTTTTAGGGACGAAGACATGAGTCACGCGAATACTTCTCCTGCTGTTGTGGAGAAGGGGGGAGCAGAAGAGTTGAGGAGCAGGTAACTTCTAACTTGGCAGTTTATGGTGCTGGCAGAGGAAGTGGAGCAGTGGCTCTGGGCTCTTGGCCACCTGCTCCCACTGCACTTTCTGATACATTTGCCAACTCAATTATCAGGCTTGGTGTTGTTTCTCTCTGGAGAGTGATGTCTCAAACAGTCACAATGCATTTCCACACTTCTGATGCTTAATAGGTGAGAAAACTCATCTTCTTCATGAGCTAGTTGTTCTTAGGTGCCTTACTGGTCTGCAGGGACTAATTGCTCTGTTGTGTACTTTGTGTGACATGGATGAACATCTGTTTCCAGTCTTTCTATGTGCTGTTCAAATTTCTGTCCTGAAAGTTACTGATGAGAGAGGTCATGCTGTTGCAAGAGAAAATCCTTAGTATTATTTGTGATGCTTGTGATATGCTTGGTTTGATGGTCTAAATTTAGGCATGTTCCACTGTAAACATTAAAAAATTAGTGTTGGAGTTGTCCTCGTTGACTTTGCTTTGTGTTTAAAAATAGGCTGTTTTCAGAAAGCTGATGGGACTGTATGCCCCCAGGAACTGGACAAATTCAGTGACAGTACTGATCCTCATAAAAGCCAGTGAAAAGCTATTGTGGCAGCCTTTGCTGAGGCTTCCCAGACTTTTAGTGAAATAGCAGGTGACATATTGAATGTAATTCACAATACTGTCTGCATTTATTTTCTCTTCTTTGTAGTAGACTGGAAAGGAAATTTGTCTCTGTGTTTGGAGAGAAGTGTTCATCTTTGTTGTGGGTCTGTGTAAATAACACATACATCTCTTGTAGTTCTGTGTAGTAAGTTCCTATCATCCTACTGAGTACTCTCTCCTGCTATGAAATGTTTTAAGATCAGAGAGATTGGGGTAGAGAAGAATTAATTGTTTACCCAGTAGGTATTTATATCTTTCTTCACTTTATTGTAAGACAATGACTCCAGAACTTTTGATAATACTGATATCCTTCCTTTTTAATTAAAATATTAATCAAATCCAAGCTTTTACCAAGAAGATAATATCTTTTTCTGTT
Organism: Vidua chalybeata; assembly: GCF_026979565.1. NCBI lineage: Eukaryota > Metazoa > Chordata > Aves > Passeriformes > Viduidae > Vidua > Vidua chalybeata. The sequence goes on along the minus strand of NC_071533.1, from coordinate 63,699,694 downwards.
TCAAGGGATTTTAATCAGCAATGATCATGTGTTATGCTTACATTACGCCTTACAGTCAGATGTTAGTCTCTGGTCCCCTCTTTCTTGTCGCCTGTTGGGTTTTTTTTCCTTCTATGTAAACTTGAGTTCTCTGTCATATTGCTTCTATACATTTCTGCTTAGGCAACTAATTTTCTTCCGTATATTTTTTCAGCTTTTTCTGACTGACATTTTGTTATAAATTGGATGTTTTGTTTTGGATCACAAAGCTCCCATTAACTTAAAAGTAAACTTAAAAGTTTACTAGTATGGTATAAAAATTTAGAGTTTGATTTGTGAATCCAAAAGTGGATTCTTTACATTTTTTCTTGTCAATTTATTCCAATAGTTACTTACTGTCATTGTTTTCAATTTTTTTACATTTGATTCTAACCATTAGCTTTATAGCAAAAGGTACTGTAAAAGCCCAAGCAATATGCTTTTTTCTATACTCTTCAATTTTTCTGTGTCTTTTATGTTTGACTGATGCTGTAGATTGGTTTGATCAGTGCTATATGGAGGCCTAGCATTAAATTTTTTGTTTTACTGGAGATCAAACAAACTGCATGGGTATTACCTATTGCCCTGCTTGTCAGAAGTGGTTCCTTGATAGTTTTTTGGCATTACCATGTCTGGGGTATTTAGTAGACAAGTTCTGGTTAATTTGACCATCCATCACTGCCTGCATTACTGCACCTTGTTTCTGGTATCCCCTATATTTGGACTGAGTTTGTTTCTTGATCTGATCCACTCATATTTCTGTTTGTTATTAAAAGAATAGTTTTTAGTTTCTGTTATTTTTGTCAAGATCAATGTCAAGCCATTTGGTTTGGCCTTTTTTTCTTACCACAGACTCAGCTTTAGAACTTCTGTACTCTTCACATATTATTAATTTCAAGGTCTAATAAAAATGAGCATTGGTGAGCTGCATCTCCTTATAGTCAGCTCACCTGGACTCAAAGGGCAAAATTATTTGGTCTTGCTGGTTTTCTTACATTGTTTGTCGATCTTCCTGGTCTGTAGAAGTACACAGGAGATTAAACTCCTCTGTAAGTGAGATGGAGCTTTCCTGTTGATAACTGCTGCTTCTGTATCTCCTGCCTTCTGTTACTCATCAAATGTGTCTGATTGATTCATCAAATGTGTGATGCTGTTGTTGTCCCCCTGGGTATGCTCATCAGCAGTTTGCCTGTGGACTTCATGATACTTCTCAATAGAGCTTTGTTTGTTTTTTTGAACTAAAAAAATCATGTTTTTTCTCTCTAGGTACTGTTCTGTTACCCTTTTCCCTCTTTAAGCACAGAAAATACGTGCATGTACATAATATACATTAAGCATTTTCCTTCCACTTTTCATTTCTTTAAATTGTTTTTCTGGAAGTTATATTTTCTCTAGCCAGGCCTTTTTAAATTTTGAAGTTACTTATTTCAGCAAGGTGTAGATGATGTGTTAGTGGTGCTCTCTGTTTACAGAAATTTGCCCAAGAGATTGATCTCTGCCAGTGTGAGCAGTATTGAACACCACTGCCTGCCTTGCTCAGGGCTATGTTATGTGTAGATAATAGAGAACTTTATTCTGGAAGTAATCTTTGTCAGCAATATTTTCAGTAGGTCTTGTATCTGAAATAGTGATCTTATGGGCAAGTTCAGATGTGCCTGTTCTATTTTTGGGTTGAATATGTATTGAAAATGGTGCTCATAAGAGATTGGGACTGCTGGGTAAAATTAGCATGAAAGTTTAAATGATTTAATCGTTTTCTGAGGTGCCTGCTCACGCTGGTGGTGCTGACGTTGCAAAATCAGCTGGACATCTTGGACAGTATTTGGTTTTTTGTTAGAGATGATCTGAAATGCTGCTAATGACTCTTAACATTTTTCAAGATGGAGAGAAAGAAAGGCATTGTGTATCTTGAACAAATTCAGATTGTCTGCTCATATTCTGCCAGTGTCTTAAGTCCAAGAAGAGATCCTCTTGGCTGTTTAGCTTGCCTAAATAAAATACTGCCAAACTAAAATAGAAAAAAATACTTTGTTCAGAGCTATTCCTTAAACTTCTACTTCTTTCTACAAAAGTAGAAAGTATTTCTCGGGTGGGATGATATTTTCTTTGTGAGAAAAATTGAGATCTTCAGAACACAGACTTTTGAACCCCTCACTTCCAGCCTGAGGGAAGAAAAGGGACAGGGATACTGGGATGACTGGGATACTAATGACTTTTTTTCAAAACCTCTACTATTATTTGAGCTGAAGTTCCTAAATAATGCAGTGTAGTTCTTTAAAAATACTTGTCTAACACTGTATTTTGAGTTAGCTGAATTTAATGTGCTATTGGCTACTTGCTGTTGGCCCTTGATGTTGTGTTACTGCTGTTAATGTAACTCAAGGCTGTTCACATTGTTTTCCAACTTCTACTTCAGAAACACTGTTTTGCTGTTTCATGATTTTTGCTGTATTTTACGGAGAGAATTAAATACTAAAAATGATCAGTTTTCACTTAGAAAACAAAAGGGAAGATTCTATGTGAATGTGAGTGAAGAAACTGGTAATTCTTTATTGTGAAACATTCAGGAGAGATACCTTTGGGTGGGTGGTTTTGCTCCAGTATTGCTACTGGTTAATTATTTAAAAGTAACATCTGCTTTCCTAGAAATGATTCTGTGTCAGTAAAGTTAGGAGTAGGAGAGATTGCAGACTTAAATAAAATTTCACAGTCAGAGTTGGGACTCTGTCTCGCTCTCTTTTTTCAGTTCCTTTATTGGGGGTGGAGCAGGGAAGAGCTGCTATTCCAGGAGCTTGTATCATGTTGAAGTGAATGTTAAACTCATTTTGCAAAGGAGAAGCTTTTCATATTGTGCTCTCTATTGTTTGTAAATACACATTCTTTGTTTCTGTGCATTTTGTTCTTTTTATTGTACACTCAGCTTGGCCTTTCCTGGCCTATACCAAGTGTTACTATAGGGGTGTTATTCTCAATGGGCAGACTGTGCCTTGGGCTTTGCTGTTTTTGTGATTACCTGTGGAGAAATGCAGTGTATGATGGCATTGCTTTGTCATCATTTGCAGTTCAGATGCAAATTGTCCATTTAATGCAGCTTGAAGTTTCAAGACATTGGCAGACAGAAAAAAATCTAAGGTGATGGTATGTAGGAGGAGGGTCTTTTTAAATGAGCTATTTTTTGTTCTTTTGCCTTATTTTCTCCAACCTTTTTCTTTCTATCACTTTCTTTTATTTTTGCTTTGTTCTAGGACTGCCTCATTTTTTCTGTCCTTTCCCTTTACTCTTCTTCATTCTTCAGTTTGCATTCCCAAGCATTTTCTCAGTGAAAGTTATGGAATTAATGTGATATTCCCTGTTAAATGATTCATTCTATATTCTTTTTCTAATATTTCTCCTTTGCTTGTGTGCCCATGTGTGCTCTCAGCAGCAGCTGCAGATGAAGTCCTGGGTCTGCAGGTAGTAGGTGTACAGCTGTTTATGGAGTGACCAGAAAATGCAAATGCATCTTTTTCTTGAGTTATGATTAGACACTACTTTAGCAAGTGTTCGGTCACTTTTGAACTCTTGTCTTACACTCATTATCATTTTTTTCTTCCTTTAGAAAGAAAGAACTTTCAGCTACCAAGAAAGATCGAGTGAATCATTGTCTAACAATATGTGAAAACATAGTTGCTCAGTCACTAAGGTAAGGCAATGTCTTTAATGTATTGATTATTTGTTAATGTCTTTAATTCATTAGGATTAATAACAACTCTAGAGTGTTAGTTATTGGGAGGATTCCTTATAATTGCTGATCTTCCATTTAAAACTGAAATGGTGTGGGTTTCTTTTTAACCAACTCAAAATCTAAGAAGGACTTTTATTTACCTGTTGGTGGAGTGGGCACTTTCCTTCTACTGCAGACAGAAAAACTTAGGCACAGAGGTCAGATACCTTACCAGGTTGTGCAGGAAAGAGTTGGGAAATGATCTCCCAACTCCTAATGAAGTGCTTTAGTGCACTGAATGCCTTCTGCTCTTGCGTATGTATGTACAGTATATATGAAGTTGGATTTTAAAACCCTTTCAAAAACATCATTGATGTTCATTTTCATGGTGCACGTTGTAATTTTCTAATGATTGTTTATTTAGGAATTCCCCAGAATTTCAGAAACTGCTGGGCATTGCTATGGAACTCTTTCTCCTCTGCAGTGAGGATGCAGAATCTGATGTCCGGATGGTTGCAGATGAATGCCTTAATAAAGTTATTAAAGTAAGAGCTTTTGCTATCACATTTTGTGTCTTCTTGATGCAGTGTCCTGTCTGAATATCCCCTGATGTTCTTTTAGTTGCCTTTCTTACTGTTGATAATATCTCATCATGTAAGAGGGCTAAGTAAGCTTCTGTACTAAATTCTCTATGTGCTCTTTCTCTCTTAGGAGAGGTTTTTATGCCCAGATCAACATATTTAACTTGTCTTATGTAATTCATTGTTCTGATCTATTCCTGTCTTCAATTGTTCATTAACTTTGTTCTCTACAAGTTAACCAAAACAGGAATGTGGGCTTTTCTGAAATCGTCTTGTGTGGGAGGAATACTCCTATTATTGTTCTGTAAACATAAAGACACTTAACATGAGGAAAGGTAAAAATATTATTTAAAAACTGATTGAAAGGTAGTGTGGTTTCCTGAGACTTGGAGGAAGAGATTTCAGGCAGTAATTAGAATAAATATGGTATTCTGGAGATTGTTTGTTCCCCTGCTGTGATCCAGAATGAAGAGCTTGTTGGAGAACAGCAGATGGGCATTCACAGGAGGTCATGCAAGGTCTAAATCTTGATTCAAAATATCTTAAAATTAACCTTGTGAGTAATTTGTAGAAACTGCTGCTTCCAGAAGAGGCTTGTGTTCACTTCCCTTTTTTGTGTTTGGTTTTTTTCTGAAATACTTGAACTTTAAGACACTGTTATGTACTTGCATAAGTAATGTAGTTGATGCAAAGTGCTTAAGTTTACAGATTGTGTAGTGTGTTCCATAATGATAAGGAATGAGGAAGTGCGAGTTCCTCGATTTTTTTGTTTTGTCCAACAGCACTTTGTTCTCTTCACTTTGAATGTTTTTCTGTTGGAGGGAGAGTGCTCTATGAGATGCATACATTATTATTTAACTCAATTTGCTTTAAAAGCTGCTCTGAAACAGTCTTAAAGAATATAAGCTTATTTCCTACTTTCCATGGAACACTTGCATAGGCTTGGTATAAAATTTACTTCATAAATTCTCTAATCTATTTAATATTGTTGCTCTCTGGCATGTTTCAGGGTAACTTGAAAAACCTAATTTTTCTTCCAAATGTTTGTATGGTAGTTTGTTTAGTTTTCAAGATTAAAGTGGTTTTAAATGACAGCATCTTCTATCAGTCATTAAGCTTACCAGTTGGTCTCAGCTCTGAAGTGGTAACAGTTGTGATATTTCACACACTTGGATGTATCAGACTGTTATGGAAGCGAGGTGTACCTTGTATTCTGTTTCTGTGCTTTATGTTGTGTGGAAGCAATTTAGCAATTTGGGCAGACTCTTGTGTATAAATGCAGAAACAAAAAAATGTCCAGTTTTATTTTTGCTTGTGCAAATACCAGTGATGCTTGTGGTAAGTAGAACAGAGGTGTTGGGCCCCTAAGCTTGCATTTTAGTTAAAGTTCAGCCTTTTTTTAGTATCTCAGGCATTTATAGAGGCTAATTCTTTTGCTAGTTGGATGCTTTGTAGCTTCTCTTGAAATAAAAACTATAGATGTAAGCATTACTTGTGTAACTGTGTGTCTGTCTGGAGTTGATGCTCATTACTGTAACTAGAAAATGAACTCTTCTGTGCAGACAAGGCTGAACACATAACTTTAGATCAACACTCTGTAAGTCATCTGCAAGTATCACTACACTTACCTGTCAGAACCTCAAAGACAGCATAAATGGCTCAAAATTTAAATAACCGTGGTGATATCTTTAAAAGAAAAAATACCAAGTTGGGACTTTGCAGGTTTCTGTGGATAAGGTCAAACTGTCCTGTCTCTAAAGCTGATGCATGATGTTGTAGTATTCTCTGTGCTAATGATACTGGTGGGACTGTTCACACAGATTGCAGTACAATTGGCCTCAGTAATTGGAATTTATTATTGTAGTTAGTTTAGAGCTGACTATGCTTTTTTTCCAATGATGACATTATAGATTCTAGCCTGCTAAAAATATAGCTATACACTAACAAAAAGAGTTCCTGTAGTTGGGTGTGTTGTAAGGACAAAGCTTCAAAGCCAAATAATAGCTGGGGTCTTTTTGTATTGCTTGATATCCTCATATATATATATATATAGGTGCAGTAAACTTCTCATAAAAACTAAGTCATGTGAAGTAAATCCTACCTGCTCCTGTCATGGCACCTGCAGTCTGTAGTTGGGATGCTTATGTTAATATAAAGATACAACCCAGGTAAGGTTTTTTTTGGGAAGGCAATGCCATTGTATTGTAACAGGTGTAATTGGGGTGAATGGAGTTTTGGAGCATACAATTTTGGCTGGGGAAGTCATGCTCTGGAGGAACCACAGGCACTCTACTCACTGTGCTGAAGCAGTTGTGACTTCTAGCTCAGTGGGTGCCAGCAGATTTTGTAGTCGTGAGGAGTAATCCTGTGAAGATGTGAGTTTAATGGTTAGTAGCCAGGAAGGCAGTTAGAAAATTAGAAATGGAGAAATTATTAGGCAAGGAATAAAAAATTAAATACTCCACAATATAGCACTGTATGAATTCACAATGTAGGCACTTTCAGATTGTATGAGGGTCTCATCTCAGTGGAGGAGGAGCTGATGGAAATATTCATAAATATACCCTAGGGAAAATAGAGGAGGAAGGGTAACCATATATATACAAATTGTTCTGTATGAAGAAATTATATTTTCATATCTTCTTATTCTCCAATACTTTGAAGGTAGAGAATGACCAAGTTGGAGTGAATAGAAAATTACTGCTTCTCTGTGCTTACTTCATTTCATGTACACTGGGTTTTAGCCAGGCTGCAGGTTTGAACTCTGTTGCTGTGTGCTTGATTGGATCCTGGGATGTGACACTTCTGGTATGCAGAACTCCTCGTGAAGTGTGTACTAACTGGATGCAGAAAATTGGCTGATTGATGAAACAAAGGATTTTCAGGGGCTTTTAAAAGTAATGGTACAAATACAGCTTCAGTTTGAGAAATAGTAGGAGTCTAGTTGACAATGGGGGAGTATAGCAGGGAATGCCTTTTTGCTGCTTGTGAATGCTATTCTTGTGTTTTAATGTTCTGTTCATGAGTACCTGTTCTGGTGATTGCCAGAAAGCACAAGAGGTCAGCTCTGCTTGTGGACTGATCTCATATGGCCTTTTGCAGGTAGAGTCAGAAATCTCAGTATTTACTGCAAATAACTGTTAGAGTTTGTGGAGTTTGTCCACATTTGTTTGAAGGATAAAGGTGTCTCTTCTCAGTATTTATCACTTCCTTAGTTATCTGTCAAATACAGGGACCCTTAGATAGTTCTGTGCCTGTTTTAAGCTGTTTTACTGCAAGTGTAACATTTTTCCTGTAAAGCACCTCCCCTCTGATACAGTATGATCTCAATGCATTTTATTGCAGGCTTTGATGGATTCCAATCTTCCCAGGTTACAGTTAGAACTCTATAAAGAGATAAAAAAGGTGAGTGATTTTTCTTTCATGTTCTTTCTTCTGAAATGTGCTATTTAGTATGTGTTCTAGTATATTGGAATGTAGCATTAGTGTAACTTAGTAGTTTGTCTTTTAAGACTGAGGTAAAATCTTCATTTTTAGAAGGATTTGTGATTGTTTTAAAGTATTATTCTACTGAATTCCTCACTGCTGTCCCCCAGTGTTTTGATTTAACCACTCCTGAAAGTTTAGCTGGCAGAAAATGTGTGAGCATTTGGTTTGAAGGCAATCTGAGTTAACCTTAGTGACTCCCCACCCAAAGGAATAATTCATGATGTTTACTCCACTGACTAAGCTGGAAAGAATAACTCAGACCACCAAATAGGTGATGAAAAGTAGATGGAGGACAGTGGCATTCTTAATTGACACAACCTCATGGAGAATTAAAGCTTGAAGTAACCTGATACAACTACTTTATGAATGTATGATGTATATTTACAGATTCTTACAGAGGCATAGGGAAAAATACTGAAGCATCTCTCTAGCTATCAAAGGTACAATATAATTATGTCCACAGGAAGAAATTTAGTAATAGCCTTTTTGAAGTTTGTAACTGCAGAAAAGAAATGCTATGTTTAGGACAGTATCACTGAAATTGTGTCTCTTGCATCTATAAACATGTGGTCAGGCTTGTATAGAGAGAAAATAGAGGTGTTACTTGTCAGACAGTAATGATACTGGGTTTTTCCATTTTTGGGGGGAATAGAGCTCTAGAATATAAGTCACAAAACCAATGTGCATAGCTTTTCCTCTGTTAGATGTAGGGCCATGTATGGATATCCTACTGTACTGCTGTACCTTAATGTCATGCAGTATTTTTGTGGGTGTGGAAATGGACATTACCTAATTAGCGGAAAACAACCAACATAGAAATTGCTCTGAAGTTTCTGCACATTTATTACCAGGTGTAGGAGGAAATAATTTGTCATTCAGTTGGCATGTACTTCTTGAAAGGTGCTCTTGGATTCATGACAAGTGAGAGAGAGGCAGCATGTGCAACAGGAGTAGCCAGCAGACTGAATTTTGTTTGTGCATCAGGATCACTTCAGAAGCCGTGCCAGAATCTGTTGTTTGGCTGTGAACCTGAGAAATGCACATTTTGTAATTCAGATGCAAGTATTTTTTACTTGTCACGCTAGCAAGCCTTTGATATACCAGCTGAAGAAAGTAATAAGGAAATGACACTTTTTAAACATCTCAGCTTTGTCTTCCTTCACGGGACTCAATTTGAGAAGCATTTTGGTTGGGTTTGAGCTACATTAGGTAGACACCCTCCTAGGCATCTATTGACTTCCACAGTTTTCTGTATTTCCGACATTAGGGAATTGTACTACATCCCTAGACACCAATGTAAGGGTATTCTGGTTTAAGTTAGGTGCACAATGGAAGGTGTCAGTCCAGGCAAATAGATACTAAACTTCAGCTGTCAATCCATTATCAGTGCTGCAGATCAGTATGCTGATTTTTCCTTTGGTGCACTCAGAACATGAATGTTGTTTATTTGCATATCTTCACTGCTGTCAATTTTATGCTTTATTTATATCTCTGCAAGTGTTCCAGTGATTTTCAGACTCTCATATCATCAGTGTTTCTTTGTTGGCTGATGCCTTTCTCTGTGGTATTTTAAGCAGATTTCAGCAGAGCAGAGATCTCAAACACTTCCTTTTCTTTTGTGGTGTTCCTTATTATTAATTTTAGATTACTCAGAAATGCCAGCTGGAAAAATGAAGGTAGTCATGGAACTGACTTGACTTCCTTTGGCTAGAGGAAACTTATAATTTCCAGACACCTTGTATTTTTATCTATTTAAGTAAAATATACACTATTGTATGTTATAGGCAGTTTTTTTGTAGGGAATGGTTTTGCATGATGAAATGTGATAGTTATATACTCTGTCTAGAATGGTGCTTCAAGAAGTCTGCGTGCTGCACTCTGGAGATTTGCTGAGCTTGCCCATCTAGTTCGGCCTCAAAAGTGCAGGTAAACACATTCTAATAATGAACTTCACAAAGAACCTTTAAAGAAATACAGATGTTAACAGAATGTTACTGTTTGGAAGTTTTAAGTATATAATTAGGAGGTTGGAGGAATTGCTATCACCTTATTCTCTCTGAATTTATTTCATCTGTGTGTTTTTTAATGGAGTTTTAGTTCTATGCTATGCATTACTGTAGGGGGAAAGACTTGTAAAGATAATGACTTGGATCTTTTAAGTGTATTCTCTTGCATTCTGAAGTCTTCATTTTTTTTTTCTATGTTCTGTGTAGCTAACAAGTATACATTTTTGTATGATTTAGTAATACCACAGAACTAGAGTATGAGTTATAAATACTTAGAAGGGTACAGTTGTTCTGATCTCACATCAGTTTTCCTCCTGTGCCATACTTAGGCCGTATTTGGTGAACCTTTTGCCCTGTCTGACACGGATAAGTAAGAGACCCGAAGAATCGGTACAAGAGACGCTGGCTGCAGCAATACCCAAAATCATGGCAGCCTTCGGCAATTTTGCAAATGACAATGAGATTAAGGTACCTTTCTTTACCCTATTAGTGCTCCCTGTTATATCCCAAAGCATGGTGAGTTATCAACATTACCAGTCAGATGGTACAATAGCTGCATGTTTGAATTAAGGCAGTAGTTGCCTTTGCTTGATGTGCACGAAGTAATGCTTTGAATAAATGAAAAATAAATTTACTGGCTTCTTAGTTCACTTCTGATAAAAAGTTAAGTGAGGTGTCTTTGTTTCTAGGTTTTGTTGAAGGCTTTCATAGCTAATCTTAAATCCAGTTCCCCCACTATCCGTCGAACAGCAGCAGGATCAGCAGTAAGCATCTGTCAACATTCACGAAGAGCACAGTATTTTTATGCCTGGTTATTGAATGTGCTTTTAGGTAAGATTCAGAGCAAAAAAAAAAAGCTTTATGTGTAAGTAACATTACATGTTTTTCTGAATATGTAAGAATATGTATCACTCTGTATATGTGAAAGGCTTTCAGGTAAAGGAAGGATACTTCGGCTACCAGTTACACTGCTGATACTTTATCTGATGTTAATTTAGAGAAATATACTTCTAAAGCTGTTTGTCTCTCTCTCTATGCTTCAGTGCTAGTAAGTAATATTGAAAACAAGTAGCTGAGGCTTGGGAAGCAAGTAGGTTACTGGAAAAAGAGGTCTAAGGATTCTGGGTGAATTTGCACAGCATCAGGAGTCTGAAGACTTGCATGGTCCATCAGCTTGGTTGCTAGTGCAGCAGGTCTGAGGTGGAGGGTACCCTGCTCTGCTCTAGGCCATGATCACATACTCTGTGACCTTTCTTAGAAGGACCACCACATAGATTCTGTTATAACTTAAAGCAGAATTTGAGGTTTTTTTTATTTAAAGTGCACAATTTTGTATCAGGTAATACTTCCTTATTTCTTCAGCTGGGAAGTTTGCGTGGTCTTCAGGCTATTTTGCAAGTCACGGCAAGAGGCGTCTCTGGCTTTCAGTGGAAACTTGCCTCAGTTTTGTCATTGACAAGGGGTTCTTTACTATGTAGACTGTCTTGCAAAAGGAGAGATAAGGGAGACCAACAGATACACGAGGTGTTATCGTGTTAGCCTTGCTGCTTTCAAGAAGTGTGAAAAATTCAAATGCTACATTGTGACTTTCCTCCCTCTAAAGTGATGTGTGATAATGTCCTTGGCAATGATGTAGAATTCAAACAGAAACACAAATAGGAACTCTAAGAATTGATTCTGATTTTTTTTTCTCCTCCCTGGATAGAAGGTTGTGTTTTCCATAACTTATATTAGTTTGTAATATGCTTTGGGTTGGTTGTGATTACCAGGTAGGTATATGGAAGAAAGTTTCCAAAACAGGGCAATGTGCAAATATATTCATTAGGATAGTAGTGCATCTGTGAGCAAGAGAATTACACTTGAATGTAAGCTGTCAAGTGGAGAGAGGAGGCAGGTGAGAGGAGCTTTCATCATTTGATGAAAGCATCAGCTATTAAAAAGAATGAAATTTTGTGGTTTTATGGAATAAAGCGTGGAAACAGGGAAGGTGAGACAGGGTCCTCTGATCATTCTCCCATACTGCTTAATTGATTATCAGTAGTATAAAATACATATTTTCAAATGTTTCTACATTTGGAAAACACTCTTAAATTGCTGCTAGGTTTTGGTTGCTCTGTTTTGTTGGGTTTTTTTAATTTAAAGAAGCTGTTATATGGACTACATGAAATAACATTGTTTGTGTTGAAACTAACCACTGTCAGTAAGTTATTTGGCCACTTTGTTTCTCCCCTCAGGCTTGTTGGTTCCTGTAGAAGATGATCGTCCTACTCTTTTAATTCTGGGTGTTTTACTTACACTAAGGTATCTCATACCTTTATTGCAACAACAAGTAAAAGATACCAGCCTGAAAGGCAGTTTTGGTGTAACAAGGAAAGAAACAGAGATTTCACCTTCACCAGAACAACTTACACAGGTAAAATATGAATAATAACCTTAATAACTCTTACCTGAAGAGTACTAATTGGGAGGGAAATAAATAAATAGTGATCCAGCATTTGTCTGATACTGAACACTCTGAATTCTCAAATTGCTCTTTATCTTGATAAATGATAGTTGATCCAGTGAGGGGAATTATTGATAAGTAATGACCAGACTTCTACCAAAAAGGCAGTTAAGTGGCTACAATCGATTGACATTTCCCCCTTGGAAGATTGTGGTGAAGATCATATATACTGAGCATCAGTTAGTCTTAATTCATTTCTGAAATTTGATGTTGTATAGGGTAAGACACATAGTATGTTCTGTCTTCATAGAGACTTATTCCTGTGCTCTGCTGCCTTTCAGGTTTATGAACTGACTCTGCACTATACCCAGCATCAGGACCATAATGTTGTGACTGGAGCTTTAGAATTGCTCCAGCAGCTCTTTAGAACACCCCCCCCTGAACTGCTCCATGCCCTGACTGCCTGCGGGGGCATTGCTCAGGTCAGTGTATCCAAAGATGAACCTGCCAGCAGGAGCCGCAGTGGGAGCATAGTGGAACTTATAGGTAAGCTCTGCTTTTGGTAGATGTGGTAAAAGGAAATGAACATACATCATCAGCTCTAGTTCTTCTTATTAGCAAAAGAATGAAGGTTAAATGAAATGTATGCAGCTATGCATGGCATTCTTTTTTCCCCAGGTACAGTAGAAGTTTTTCCCTCCTTCTTTTAAGTGGGTATATGTTCATTGATTAATGACAAGCTTCAGAGGTTTTTTTTTACAGTTTGTGTTGATGATTTTTTTTGTTACACAAAGCAGTTAAATATGCTGACTTTTTTTTTTATCTCACAAAATGAATATTCTTACCAGTCATCTGATAATTGTGATTCATAAAAGCAGACCTAATCAGAGTTTGTATTAACTGAGAGCTCCTTGCTGAATACCAAAACCAGCATGAAATTAAAGCATGACTTAAGCTTATCCTTAACTGTTAAAACCAGTTGCCAGCTTTCTTGTCTGTGGAGTGCATGTTCTTGAAATTCTCTTTAACTTCTACATACCTGTTTCAAAAGAATCAGTCTTTGATTGGATTTTTGTAAGGAGTCTGTATTGAAATAATGGGTCAGCCAATATTGCTGCTTCTGGAATGTAAATTATTAGCTGGAAGCAATCATAGCAAGAAAATTTAAAACACATTTTTGAAAGCAAACTACACACAAGTGGCTCAGAATACTAAAAGAAATTCGGTGTCAAATGATCAAAAAACCTTGGACTTCAAAAGCAACAAGTTTGCTATTTCTTCCTGGCTTTGTTTTTTTTTTCTGTTTTTGTGGGTTTTTGGTTTTATTTTGTTTTGTTTGGTTGTTTTTTTTTTTTTTTTTCGTTTCCCACTTGTGGCTATTAGAATTCCTTCATGATTTCATTAGCTCTGTCTATGCCCTGATGTATTACTTTCTGTGATTTGCAGCTGGAGGGGGGTCTTCATGCAGCCCTGTTCTTGCAAGAAAGCATAAAGGTGATTATTTTTGAAAACAAATCTTTAATCGCATTCCTTCCTTATTTTTTTGGGGTTGTTTTTTTTCCCCCTCCCCATTTCATTGTCTTGCTGAACTTGGGTCTTCATTCACAATTGCCTGTCTTATCAGCTGAGCTTAATCATTATAAATAGTGAAAAAATTCTGATGCAATTTCTGACATTGCAATCAAGATATTCTAAAATAATTTTAAAAATACAATTTATTTTTACTGTAGTTCACTGGAAAAGTTATGTTGATGATTATGATGCAGTTTTAACTTCTTAAGAGCACATGGAAAAATAATCTCTCTGAACAGGGCATTCTTCTTTTTCATGGTAATACTTAACCATTAATGTAACTTGCAAAATAGTTAACTTTCCTGGTTTTATTAGGCCTGTTTTTTTCTCTGTAATTTACTAATGCATGTGTATGTTTGCATGCTTCAATATGATGCTTTTTTATTTCTTTTTCTGTTCTTGATGATTAATTCTATACATTTTTGTCTTGGCTGTGTAGATTTTTTCTTCAACAGGTAGTTCATTTAGCAGGATTTTAAAGAGTTTAAACAGTTTCTTCTGAAGTATTCTTTTCCCAGTTTGTGCATGAAAGTACTTAATATTTAGTTGTATGTTTACATTTTGATTTAAACCAGTCATGTCCCTATGACAGAATCAGTCTAGGTACAGCTGTGTAACACTTTCATCACCTGCATTAGGTGAGCAAAATGTTTCTATTGCAGTGAAACTGTTTGAGTGTAGTGTAGTCACTGCAAGCATTAGTAAGCAAGAGATGTGCAATGCTGAATAGAAAAACTCAAGGAAAAGTAGTTCAAAACTAAATGAGATTATATAAACTTGAAACATCATTACAGCTTAGACTTTCTCCAGATGTTCTTCAATCTTCATGTGCAAGGAATCTCATAATGCTTAAATAACTTTATCTGTATGCTTTAAGGGTATACCAAAATGTAAAGTAGTGGTTAAAGCTGAATGAACTAGTGCTTACAGACACAGTTATCATTTCTAGTTTAGAAAGGACACATTGAAAGAATGGGTGTCTGAAAGTAGATATTGCTGCAGCATCTAAAGGTGAGACAGAATGCAACAAATCAGAATAACAATGCATATCACTTGTAAATAAAAAATAGTAAATAATCATTTAGATTGCTTGTCTTGTTGGTAGTCTTCAGTGTAACTTTGAAGTATTAATAAAATACTGTAAATTCAATTAAAGTACTTGTTCAAATACTAATCTTTCACTTGGTGAGAAAACATGTATGAGTCATCAGCTGTCATCCTTTTTCAAGATTATGGTATGAAGATTTTGTGGTCTAAACAATGGCATAAACAATTTGAAGAAATCACTTCACAGTTCTGTGCTTTGTACAGGTTTGTTTTCAGATTGTGAATTGTTCATTTCCTGTTGTAGAAAGGAGGGAAAATCCAAGCCTATTCCCACTTCCTCCTTGAAGTCATTTTGCAGTCATACAGAGTAATGACAGTGGGCAATGGATGGGACTTCTCAAGCTGTGATGCTCCTTTGTGTGTAGGGGTGTAAAGTGAGGCTGATCTACAGAAATCTCTGTTTCACATCTTTGTAATCTTGCTGCATCAGATCAGCTTCAGTTCTGAGCAGCTGGCCTGCATTGGTTCGTTTATGTTTCAACTTCAGAAGATTATTTGCAAAAAAGGCTGAAAATTCCTTTTGAAATCAAAGCCTATGTTTTGAAAGCAACTTAACTGGATTTTTTTCTTATCAAATAGAGGGAAAGTATCCTGCGGCATGTGTTATATGCTCATTTAATACATTTAAGCATACAAAACCAAATGTGCCTAATGACTGTTTTTCAGTGTTCTCATTCTTTCACTTATTTTTAGAAGTGGTCAGCCATAGAAAACAGAAGAACATCCTGGTTTGTTTCAGTGAAATGGATGTAAATGTGAAAAATAATAGAGAAGAATATATTATATTTCATGCTTTTTGTTGGGAACTTCTAGCAGGATTTTAATCATTCATTCATAGGAGTATGTAGTTCTCAATTACTGTCATTTTACATAGAAGGAATATGGAAATGCCATGTTTGCTTTTCTGCCTTACTTACAGGTTAGAGTATCATAAATGATGCTTTTCAGAGGAAGGTAATTTTACAGTGGTACTGCTATGTATGAAAGCAGTAGAGAAAAAGAAATTAATACAAAAGTGTATTAATGCTATTTTACCCCTAGTTAACTTGAATGAAGTACAAAGGTATTCACCCAGAGCTTTCTAAATATTAGTTTCTTGCATTATGAATCTTAGACTACCATTGCAGCTTGGTGGTCTAAGCAAAATGGTCCTTCTCACAGCACTTACTGCGAATCCCTGTTTCAGCAAGGGACTTGTAAGGCGTAGAAGGATGAGCTTAGCAGCTCCCTCTGCACTCCACGTGCTGTCCCGTGGACAGACTTTTCAGTGCAGTTGTGTCCTTGGTTGCCTTCCAGGCAATGTGCATCTACAGTATCTTTCTCTTTCCACTGCCTGTAATATAAGCAGATAATCCTCTGTGAGTAAGAGGACTCTGTGGTGGTTGGGTTATGTTAGAAGTGGTTCTCAAGTTTCTTATGGCAAAAGCATCTCTGAAGATTTTTTTGCCTTAGTAATCCTTAGCTCTCCATGGTTGTCCATGGTTCATCACCCTGTCCCATCTCTGTTGTCTTGTGCTTCTAGTCTGCACTGCTCTTCCCCCTGGGCTTTTTCTGTACTGTTATCTTTGGAGTTTTGAGCAGCCTTTGATAATTTTTGTAGCCTTGAGGAAGAGGTTATTTATTCTATTACTTGTGGTGTAATTAATGCCCTTCTGAGTTGAGGGCAGACATCCAGATCCTACGTATCAAGTCCTTAGGAATAGCACATACTTGATGAAATTAGTGGGATCCTAAATTTAGTTCAAAAAAATAAACTAAAAGTAATAAGGTTGTAGATAGTTCCCTGAATGGTTGCACTGGTAAATAAAATTACTTAACTCTGTTTCCCTATCACTGCTGCAAGTTTCTTTCCTGATGAATTAGTGAGGGACTGGATGTACACTTTATTCATTCCCTTCTTTCTTTTGTCTGTTATCTGTCATAGCTATGAAAAATTATTTGGATAAACATCTTTAAAAATAGGTTTCACATCTGACTTCAGCTGTTCAACATTTCAAACTGACCATAATTGTTGAAAACTAAAGGTTTTTCTTATATCACTTCTCAGGTAAAGTACTTCTTGGTGAAGAAGAAGGCTTGGATGATGATTCTGAAACCCGATCTGATGTCAGTGCTGCATCATTTGCAGGTACCTGCCTTTCTTTTTAGCAGTGCAGCCAGCAAATACATTCTGTTATTGCTCTCTGCAAAACGTGCAAGTCATTATGGTGGTGAAGAAGTGTATGGGCATTCAAAAAGCATGGTAAACAAAACTGAAACCATAAATACTGCTGAATGTCAAACTTAGTGAAGTTGACTGCATTCTTTTTTTAAAGAGATGGGGTGGCATCTTTATAAGATGCCTGTTTTCCTGCCTGTAGTTTAACTGTTTCATTACACGCTTTCCTTAGCCTAGTTTAACATGTGGTTTAGCCTGTGTTTTCATGTCGAGAGTGAAACACAAATTCAAACACTGGATTGACTCATAAATGCCTGTGTTTTGCAGCTTCTGTGAAGGGTGAGATAACCAGTGAACTGGCTTCCTCATCAGGTGTGTCGACAGGCGGGTCAGTGGGGAGCTCGGCTGCTGATCCCACGGGACACGACATCATCACGGAGCAGCCCCGTTCGCAGCATACGCTGCAGTCAGACTCCGTGGACCTGGCAGGTTGTGATCTGACAAGCTCAGCTGCTGAAGGGGAGGATGATGAAGTGCTCAGTCGGAGCTCCAGCCAGATCAGTGCTGTCCAGTCAGATGCCACTATGGATTTGAATGATGGCACACAGGCTTCCTCACCAATTAGTGATAGCTCTCAGACTACTACAGAAGGTCCAGACTCTGCTGTAACCCCTTCAGACAGTTCTGAAATTGTAAGTGTGCAGCGGGCAGAGGGGGGATCTCCTTCTACTGAGGGGCCCGACATATCTCAGAGCTCTTCCATGGAGGGCCCAGACTTGGATTCGTCTCCTTACTCGTCTTCTACTTTTCAATCCTCAGCTAGTAACAGTGGAAAGGTCAGCAGCTCACACCTCCATTGGAGAGCTTGACCTCCGTTTAACACTTTCACTTCAGCAATAATGAAAAACTACAAAGCTGTAATCAGTGTGTTCTCTGGGTAGGTCATGTGGAGGCATTACAGATTTCACTCACTGAAAGAGTGGCAACATCAAAGTCTTGACATAAATATATCCTCTTAGTAGTATATCCTTAATTTTGTATAGATATATTAATAATTGTTTTGGTGCAGGTGGGTTAATGGAAGTGTTAAAGGGTGAACAGTTTATTTGCAATGTTAAAGGAATATTTTTGGAGCACAATACTTCACACTGCCTTCTGCCTGTGCTTTTACACTTGGCAAGCACAACTCATCATTTTTTTTTTTCCTTTTTATTCCATCTTAAGGATTTCTCCTCTAATGGGTAAATGCTGCATGATTTACAAATGTAGCAGTTACATATCTAATAAACACCTGAAATGTGCATACAGTATATCTATTTTAGGACATTTGTCTCTCTTGGGCAACTGTATTGTGAGGTTGTAATAAAACCGGCAAAAATACAGTTACTGGGAGCCAGAGCAGAAAATTCAAAAGGGAGAAAATTTAGAACTTCTTAAGACTTTTTCAAACATTATCAAACTTTTGGCTCTAGTTTTCTTGTAGCAATTTGGAAGAATAATAGTCTCTTAGCACTACAAAAAATAGTAAGTTTATAATCATGCTAAGCAAATACTTCTGCAAGTGTGAGAATTCAAGAACCAAAGGAGTGATGATAAGTGCTCTCTGAATTAAACGAAGGCAGTGCAGAGGCCAAAGTGAGCAGGCATTTATTGACAAGGTGTGTTTATTGGCACAAGGTGTTTATGCAAATCCTTGTCAGTTGGCATACTGTTTACAAGCAGTAATTACGTGTAAAATTATCCTTTCATAATTTACAGACTAAGTGGTTGTTCAAGTTACTGACACGCAAGATTTTTAATTAACAATTTCCAGATGCTTTTAAAGACAGGAAGTAACTGAAGAAGCATCCTGTTTTCTGATAAAATTAGTGAAATTGTTCTTTTTACTTCACTGTCATTGATCGTTATGATTAATTTTTATGGTTATTTTTCCATATACCTACTGCCTATATATTGCCTTGGTTCCAAGGGTCAAACTCTCATCCATATGAGTCCATTTTAGTGGTTTCTGGCTTTGAATGAAGAAATTAAAATACTTTAAAATTATTTCTCCTTTTTTGTCCTACACAGTGTGTTTTGTCCTACACAGTGTGTTCTCAGTTTGACTTCACATATCCAGGACAAGTGAGGTTATGGGGGAGTTATGGGCCAAGTTCAGCTTGTGGCAGTAAAGGTGTTGGTTGTGATTTGTAACTGCTGAGAGAGAAACATTTGTGATGAGGGAGCAAGGGGAGCAATGGCCTGAGTGTTTTACTTGGTTCCTGTTGGTAGCCAAGTTCATAGCCCAGCTGAGAGACTCTCAGATGGAACTGTGGCCTCCAATAGCCCAAGAGTTGCAGGAGGAGGGGAAGTGCTTTGGGCTTACATGCAGCTGGACACTAACATTTATCAGGCTCATACTTGCTTCCAGACTCTTTCTAGATTACTAACACTGCATGTTTCAAATTTAATATGCTGTGTAAAGAGAAATTATTTTAAGTCCTATCCTTGCACTGTGTAGGTTTTGGAGGGTGCTGAAGGACAGTATTCTGGAATGCAAATTGGGCAGCTACAGGATGAGGAAGATGAAGCTGCAAATATTCTCCAAGATGATTCTTCAGAGTCCTTCAGAAATTCTTCTCTTGGTATGTCGATAAATACAGGGGTGGGCCAGACAGGTGGCACCATTAGACAGGTGTTCAGGTGCATCTGCACTTGAAGGGAGTGAAGACTCGTGTAATGGATACAAAAAACAAATAACTAGATGGATATGTGAAATAAGAAATATATTTCAACACTTGTGATCAATCACTTGTTTTGATCACTGCTAATTTGTTTTTCATGTTGGTATAATTAAGTTTAATTAAGTGCTTTTAGTTTGCATCTGAAATGATATTTCATGAATTTTCTTTTTCTAAAGCTCTTCAACAGTCTCACCTGCTGAAAACCATGAGCCATAGTAGACAGCCCTCTGATAGCAGCGTGGATCGATTTACATCCAAAGAAGATGCAGCAGATGCTGGTGATCATGAGAACAAGGTGAGGAGTAATCACAGTGGTCAGTTTTAAAGTTCAAAACAATTAAGTTCAAAAAAAATTTAAAATTACAGTTATGATGAAGTAAATTCTAGTGGTAAATGTGGGAAGCATGTATATGTGATGTACCTCATTATAGGTCAAAGAACTCAGGTTGGTAGGGAATCTGAGTTACAGCCTGAATTTAATTTACCATAGGGGGAATATCTAAGTGTTGATATCTTAAATGCAATCATCACCAGCAAAGCCATATCAGAACACCCTACTGAGAACACAGACCCTTTTTGTCTGTGCATTAGTAGGCTACACTGATACTTTCTTACTTGAAATATCTTTGTGCTGATTGCTACCTGTGTAGGTAACTTCATGATCTCCTCAGAGATTAGTCTTTGAGCCTGGTGCCATTCTAACTACAAGTTACTGATTTCCTCTTATATTTTTTTACTTTATCTTTGGACATTGTTCTGAGCTGGGATGAAAGTTTGATTTGTGGCAGGCAGAATTAGATCAGCTTGGACTATTGGGGAATTCTAAATGTGAAACTACAGAAAACAACTTAGAAATAATATGCTTTTCATACAAAGTTTCCATAGTTTGGTGGCAACAAGTGGTTTAGTATGCTCTTCACATGCAAATAGCAAGTCTAGGTAGTTTAGAAAAATCTACAATAAAATATTTCTGTAATAAAATTGAACCAGTTCTGATACAGGATATAAACTTCTCCAAAGCATTGCACTTTGAGGCCTTTTTTTGGAATATATATTAAACTTCATATGAATATTATATACTCATTTTGTATTAAACCTTTAGACATTTGAGGATGTGCAGTATTTCTAAATCTTGTGCTAATATTTTTTTTTCAATTGAAGATGATTTTTTTTCTCTGTATAAGCATTGTGATTTGCCTTCAATAGCCCTCCAGGGTAAAAGGGGACATCGGGCACTACACTGACAGAGACTGTGCTCCTCTGGTGCACTGCGTCAGGCTGCTGTCGGCCTCCTTCCTGCTCACTGGGGACAAAGGAGGTATGTTTGTCTTTGACCTTCATTGGCTCTCTGTGTCTCTCAATGTAGGAAGCTGGAAGTGTGATCACTTTGCTCTGTCTTGGTTTTGATCTCACTTTATTGGAAATATTGGATGTTTTTGTGTGGCAGTCCCTAAGCACCACATCTGCAATTTTTTAAAATGCATCCAGGGATGGGGCTTAACCACATTCCTGTCATGCTTTATGACTGATTTAAGGTGTTTGTTCTTTTTCCCTTTTCTATACTCTTAATTGCTCACATGCCCATATAATGTATTGGTTTTGGAAGGAGGTGAGCTGGAAGTATGTTATGGCTGTATTAGAGTATTTCAAATATATTTCAAATGCTGTTCATTTGAGGAAAGTAAAAAAGCAGCCTGTATATCACTGCTGCCTCTGACAAACTGGAATTGCTTGCTCTGCCTTCATATTTTTGTACAGGCTAAGCTATTTTATTTTATATAGTGTTATTAATTAAATTTAAAACAAGGCAGGAAGCTTTTAAAGACCTTCCTTTTAATAATTTTTGTTTCTTCCCCGCAGCTTTAGTTCCTGATAGAGATGTGAGAGTCAGTGTAAAAGCCTTGGCAGTAAGTTGTGTTGGAGCAGCCGTTGCACTTCACCCTGAGTCCTTCTTCAGCAAACTGTATAAAACACCTCTGGAGGCAATGGGAGAAGAGTATGGTATGTTGCAGTTCACATATCCCATTTTATTACTGTATTTGGGTTTTCAAATAAGTGAGGCAGCATCTACCCTGAAAACTCCAAACCCAGTTTGGTATTTGTGAACAAATACTGCACAAATTGGAATGAATGTGCTGTGCATGTGGTGAGGTATATTTTTTGTAGTAAGATTTAAGTTTCAGTGGATGAGCTTGCTTCTGACAAGGTTAAGCTGTTTTAAAACAATGAGTATGTGGAAGGGGTTTGTTTTTTTTTACAAATGTTTTCTTCCAATTTAATTTAGTCCATCTTATAGATGGTTTCTAAGCCATTAGGTTCATTTTTACAAATGAATCACAGGGACCTGAAGTGTGCAGCTGCTTTGATACATTGACCAAAATGCTTCTTGTTTCCTTGGAGCATTTTGTGTACAGTTGAAATAAATCACTAGTGTTTTTAAATAGGTGATCATTGGTCTGAATGGTGTGATTGATGTGTAGATTGCATGCACAGAAAGGGATCTCAGAAGGGGAGGACTAGGGTGGGCATGTTTTGGATGTTGATTGTCCAATAGTTGAGACCTCCACTGTAACATTTTTATGAATCAGTAAAGTCTAATACTAGTATTTTTAAAATAAAGTAGTTGTAACTTATTTTCTTAGAAGAGCAATATGTGTCGGACATTCTGAACTATATTGACCATGGAGATCCCCAGATTAGAGGAGCTACTGCCATTCTCTGTGGAACAATTGTCAACTCCATTCTAATTAAATCCCGCTTTGATGTGGAAAAATGGCTAATAAATGTCAGAAGCTCAACAGGTAACATTTTATTTTATGGGTATCTTTTTGTCTTTTAATGTGACATTGTAATGTTTCATTGCTCAAAATTGTTTTTTTTTTCTTTTTTTAGGAAATCTCTTTTCCTTGATAGACTGCATACCTCTGTTACAGAAAACACTGAAAGACGAGTCCTCTGTTACATGCAAACTGGCTTGTACAGCTGTGAGGGTAAGCATTAGGAATTTATTTGCACCACCACAGATCAGAGTTGTCACTCATTACTGGGATGCTGCTATGCACAGATGTCTAAACATTCAGCATAAAATGATTTCTTCCTGAAGAACTTTTCTGGCCTTGCAGGGTACCCAGCTCTGGTTCTTATCCTAGCTCTTATGCAATAATTTTTTTTAGAATTCTAAAGAAAACAGGTGTTTTTTGGATGACTTTCATGCTGCTTTTCTGAGAACCTCTTCTGTAATATAACTGAAAGTTGATTTTTTTTTCAGCATTGCATCATGAGCTTATGCAGTAGCAGTTACAGTGAACTAGGTTTGCAATTGATTGTTGACCTCCTT
Organism: Vidua chalybeata; assembly: GCF_026979565.1. Lineage (NCBI taxonomy): Eukaryota > Metazoa > Chordata > Aves > Passeriformes > Viduidae > Vidua > Vidua chalybeata. Next base: position 63,676,557 of record NC_071533.1, on the reverse strand, counting down.
GCTCTGAAGAACAGCTCATATTGGCTTGTAAGGACAGAACTTCTGGAAACACTTGCAGAGGTAGATTTTCGGTGAGTGTTTGTATTTTTCCATGGATGTAGTAGCTGAAGTGCAGAGAAGCATAGGAAACTGTGCTTTGGAAACTGTGTAATGGTGCAATTTCTTCTGAAGCATTAATGAGTTTCCTAAAACTAATTCAGATCAGTCAATCCTGTATGAATTCCTTTGTCAAGTTACCACTGACTGCACAACCAAGCCCAATCCTAGTAACGCTGTATTGAAGTTTTTAATTCATTGGTCTGTTGTATCAAGTCTTCTGTAAATGTGTGACCAGAGAGGGACCACATCATTTGGAATCTAACTTAGTTTTTCCATCCAGTTTTGTGTGTTTTTAAAGAGAAATTCCCTGACATGTACTCTGTTGTCAGCTCCCTGTAGTCACTCAGTTTCTGTTAATACTGAAATAAATGTGACTTGTTCTTTTTCTTACATTCTTTCATTCTCTTTTGGTTCTTCCAAGCTGAAAGACAAAAGATGTTTATATGAAAATTCTTCAAGTTATCCTTGGTCATACAGAAGTGGACTCTTTGCGAATAGTGATGTTTGGAATGTGTTACTGTCTTTTCAAAATAATCTGATGGTTCTGTGCATGGGAAAAAATACAATTAAAATCAGGGTCTTTAAATAATGGGTTTTTTTTAATGGTAGGACTGTTTTTCTTCAGTTACAGTAGCCAGATAGTAGGTCAGCAAATAACTTACCTTTTCTAAAGGTTGCAAAAAATGTTAGCTACATTTTCCCTATAGTGTTTTTGGTTTTTTTTTAATAAACAAAAAGAACTATCAGGGCAGTGAAGGGAGAAGTAACACACAATGGTAACTAATGTACTCTAAATTCTATTTTGTCATAGGCTAGTCAACTTCTTGGAAGGAAAGACTGAGAGCTTGCACAGAGGTATTCATCATTATACTGGTGTAAGTAAATTGTTTAATCAGTATATTGTGTTTCTGGATTAAGGTACCAGTGCAGTGTCATCACTTTGTTTTTAAATTCTGTCAACACTGATGGCTATTGTACTTTTTGTGCAAATAGATTCACATTCTAGAACTTACTACATTTGGGAATATACTTACTATGGAGATCAGATATCTTCATTTTCTGTGGTGTGTTTGTGGCCTGTTCTTTTTTAACTTAAAAAAAAATTGACATTTGTGTAGTTAGAGAATGCAGTTGGCAATGTTAAGGTAAAGATGGTCTTGCAGGCTTGTATAACAGATGAAATCTCACTTGTTAACTTTCTTTTAACAATGTGATCAAATGATGAAAATGGTCAGTGAACTTAATTTACTGTGCTAATTTATTTTCTAGCTATTAAAGCTTCAGGAGAGAGTACTTGAAAATGTTGTAATAAGTCTGCTTGGAGATGAAGATCCAAGAGTGAGACACGTGGCTGCGGCTTCCTTAATGAGGTGAAATTTTTATTTATAGGAAAAGAAAAAGAGAACTTTAGAAAGATATTTGCATATTGGTGTGTACCTATAACTGAAATAATCACTTGGGTGTTTTTAATATACATATATATATCTATATGCATGTATATATATTTATTCAAAAGAGAGATGGGAAACAAATACATCTTTATGGTACCTGGAACATGCATCATTCTGACTCATCAGGTAATTGTACTTTGCTTTCTATTAGCAATCCAATTACATTAAATTACATTCTGAGGGTATTACATTGTATTACAGTCTGAGGGTCACTTTCAGTCTCAACTTCCTCAGAATATTTTTCTTCATCCTGAAGTGGTTTGTTCAGTATCCTGGCAGTGGCTGATTGACTTAAAATGTTGCAGTTCTCCATATTTGTCCCAGCTCCCCACCGCTGTAGTTTGCACATGGTCATACACAGTGTATCTTAAAACCTTTGTGCTCACTGATCATAGTGCAGCAGCTAATTTTGTTTGCAAAGCAGATGTTTGCTGTAACCTACTACAGTTATAGTTACTGTATAGATAAATGCACCAAAGGGTTAGGATTAGTTGGTAGTTTATTTACTGGAATTCAGAGAGTTAAATTTTATGTTTGAAGAAGTTGGGAGCATGTAACACTGAATTCCTGGTATATTTTATTATCAGAGGAGTTTTTTTCCTAGTTTTTTCATACTGTTAATTGCTGTCCATTCCTAATAACAAATAAAGGACAACTAATATATTAAAGTTCTGATATTTAAAAGTGTTTATATTGCCAAAGCAGCTCAGCAGAGGAGTCATGAACTGTTTCATCATAGAGCTTGTGGTTTTTATTAAGGGACTTGATTCTGAAATGGAGTTATTTTATTAACTGAGTGGTAACAAGTTGAAGTTTTTTTGATCTTTATGCTGACTTAGTGACAGGAGCTGTGTTAAGATTGGAAAAGACTTAACTTGCCCAAGAAAGCTGCTACAAGCTTGTAGAAACCCCTTGAAACATCCAGTAAGGACATTCATTGGAAGTACCCTCACTGAGATTACAAAAACATGTGTAAAATAGCTTTTCACTTTTACATAAGTTGAAAATACTGTTGTTCAAGAAGACTAGATTTGATTTTATGTTTTGGTTTTGCTGCATAGAAATCGGATAGTAAAAATTTTTCAGTAAAAATGAGTTCTCGGTTGATACAGCTACTCATGGGGAAAATATCTGGGGAGATCAGGGAACAGCAAGAGAGAAGTAATCTATGTAAGTGTTTGTTGTAGTATGTGTGGGCAGGTATCTCCAGAAAAGACTTTTTTTTAAATTACTGTATGTCTCTAGCAGTTGCTTTGTCCTGACTTGAGCTCCTTGGTTATATAAAGATTAATTCAGCTTAATAAATTTAGGTAATAGCTATTTACAATTTGATATGTGCAATTAACAAATGTAGCTTGCTGAAGTGTATATTAAATGCATTTAAACTAGGTGTTAAATAATATCTGAATAATAATCTTTCTTTTTGACACTCAATTTTCTTTCAGGCTTGTTCCAAAGCTGTTTTATAACTGTGATCAAGGACAGGCTGACCCAGTTGTGGCAGTAGCACGAGACCAAAGCAGTGTCTACCTGAAACTCCTCATGCATGAAACACAGCCCCCATCTCACTTTGCAGTGAGCACTATCACCAGGTGTGTTATCTGCCTGGCCTTGCTTCAAAAGGAATGGAGACCCAAATTTTACTTTGCAATGTCTAGGATTGTAGTTAAGTCCTGCAAATCCACATGCTTATGAATTCCTTTTCTAGTCTGTAGGAGCACCTGTAGTAGGTTTAACCTCTACAGAAACTGACTCATGTTCCAAGAATATGCTGTGAGTTACTGGTGATGTGCTCACACACAGAGTCATTGTTTTGAGATAGTTTCTTCTCTCCATCCTGAAGTCACCCTACTTGCCCATTAAATTACAAAACCAAGTCCAGCTTTTCAAGCTAATTGTATGTATGTTACTGATCTTCAGATGTTGATCAGGTTTATAACTCTCCACATCCTGTTTAATGATTGTAGTTGCAGAAGGCTGTACTCCCTTTATCATTTAAAAATAAATACTAGTTTTGATAGTGTGATCTTCTTGTATTTTTGCTGCCAGCTGTACTTTTTCTGTCTTATAGACAGTATGAGTTGTATGTATTTATAGGGGTTGTTGGATTCTATCAGTTTGTCATAAAAGTTTTTAATTCTATGCCTTTTGCTATATGGTCTTGATCTTGTCACTTAAGATACATGTTATAGTATGGAAGCAATCGAACTTTGTGGATCCAGTGTTATTCTGGATAGAAAATAGAGTTTCTACAGCAATAATCCTAACTTTTTGGGCATGCAAAAATGTTGAATCCATTTGACCAACAGCAAAGACAACAGCAAAGTTAAATTGGTGGTCATTTCTCAAGTATCTAGTTAGAAACTGACAGTTTACTTCTGTTCACTAACAAAGAGGTTTTATTTATAAATTAAATAGCATTTACTAATACAACCCCAAAAATACTACAATATAAGATGGTATTTAGACTGTTCTCTGGTTTTGTATGTTACAAGCAATCTATGAAACACATAATAGTAATTTAAGCTTAAATATTTAAGTAATACAATTAATTTTTGATTGGGATGGGGGGTTTTAAGTACATGTTTTAGTGGGTATTAATGTTTTTATTTCAGAGCATACAGAGGTTACAATATGCTGCAAAGTCCAACAGATGTCACTATGGAAAACAACCTTTCAAGGGTTATTGCAGCAGTTTCCCATGCATTGACAATATCCACTACAAGAGCACTTACGGTGAGTTTTCTTATTAGTGAATTCTTGTAAATAGAGTTTCTTTGAGTTTTCTTGCTATGGTGGCTGACTTTTTCCTATTTTACATGCTTGCTTTTTTTTTCATGATTTCCTGACTGTATCTGGGGCTTTTGTACTGTGACAATGGCAGTAGTAATAGATTTAATTCTCACTCTTAAGATACTGTGTTGCTAACTCTTCCCTGGTGTAACTAATTCGATTCTTGGTTTCTGCTTTTCAGTTTGGCTGCTGTGAAGCTTTGTGCCTTCTCTCCACAACATTTCCAGTCTGCACCTGGAGTGTGGGATGGCACTGTGGGTATGTTCCCTCTTTTGTTAATCGAACTTCTGAAAGTCACATTTGTGAAACAGAAGTGGATTTACTTAGATATTGAAGTCCTGGTTTAGGTATATGCTGGCAAGCTTATCTTAGCAGTTCTTTAAGAACTTCGTACAGAATACAGAAAATTATAACTTCAGGTTGTCAGGGTATTAAGTGCCAGCATTTGTCATCCCTGGAACCACGGTGTCTGTCACACGGATTGGCTGCAACTGCTCTTATAGAAAGATAGATACAGTCAGCATCTATGAAATGTGATATAGGAGAAGATATTCCATGCTTTTGAAAGGATGTTTATCTTTGGGATATTACATTTTGTAATATCTCTTTAAAATTTGAACATTAAAATTTTCATCTTGGTTTCATGTCTGTGTTGAAAAATGGTGGGTCAAGGAAGCTGGTTCGTCTTGGCTGCTATAATATTGTCAGATGCATTTAAATTGGTCTCATTTGGCACACTGAGTGGGAACAGCAAATTGGGTATCTGTAATACTTCAGTGTTAATATAGGTAATACATGATAGTCCCAAATTACTTACATTCTGAAGAGTTTCTTCAGGATGAAAATGTACAGGTGGCAGGCTAAAAGCTTCGATTTTGCCTGATTATTACTGCTGTGCCATGTGAGCAGTAAAAGTAGCTATGGAGATGTGCACCTGTGGAGCTGTTCAGTTTTTAAATACATCTAATATAATTTGTGTTGATTTTCTTTGTTGCTGTCATTGTGTCTCTTACTCTGTTAGGCTGGGAATTTTTGTCTTATTTTAAAACCAAAACCCAACCCCCCAGAAAAATATAATCTCTCAGGTGCTTTTCTTATCAGCAGGCCCTTGCTTCCCTTGCTGGCCCTAACTGTGGTATATGTAGCATAAAAGGTATGGTCCAGTGATAACAAATGATGTGAGCAGTACTTAGCTGGAAAATAAAATCAATATATCTTCTCTTCTACCTAGCTTAAAAATGTTTTAAAGGTGCGTGTAATATTCATGAATGATCCAATGACATAACCTTTGCCCTTTCCTCTGATTCCTTCTTCACAAATTTTTGCCCAGTGTTTATACTAATTTGGACTGTAATTTTATTTCTGTGGATATGGACATTTATTGTTCTGGATAATAAGAATATAATAACATGGATAGTAAGGTGAGAATTTTGCCAAAGTTCCTTCATATCTTAAGTATTGTTGTTCTTATGATTAAGAAGTTACTGGTACTGCTGCATTCCAACTCTGTACAGCTCAACATGGATTAAGTAATGGATTTCTGACTGTATGTGAAATAAATAACAGGTGCCTGTGAAAATACTTTACAAAAACTAAAGGAAGGCAGTGTAATTACTTCTGGAGCTTTATCAAATTAATAGCTACACTTAGTGTCAGTTTAATTTTCTGAAATTCCTGTAGTTGTGTTAGACCAGAGGAACTATATTAGAAGATTTTAATTATTTCAAATTAAAAGATATTTTGAAAGATTTTCAGATTCCCTTTATTTAGAGGTTGCATAAGGTCTTTTCCTGAAAGAAACTGGAGTATATAGGTCTTACAGCTTTGAAGTGATGTGTGTAATTCACAGAGTATTCTGCCAAACATCTTCTGGTGATCTCTGCCTGCCCTTTCTTAAACTTGACTTCTGTGGGAAAATCTGGTCTTATAATTATTGTCAAGGAAAACACAGAATACAGCAGAAAACTAGCATCTTGGATAGAATTCACTCAAAAAATAGAGAGGATTTGATGGAATGCAATTGTTTAATCAATTTATTGTCACTTTAAAACACTATCTTGTTACTTTGCAATACTACAGCTAATGTCTCCCATCCTTACCTTGCATATATGCACAAGACTTAACTGAAGATATTTGAGGACTGTAGTGGGTAGCAAATAAATACAGAATTCTTCAGTTTATCAGTAGATGTCACTATAGCCTTGGGATTTGCTATTAAAAGGAAGGCAATGGCTCTTAAAGAAACCAGAGTATTGTCAGGTCTCTGCTGCAAATTGTTTTTTTAGTTTGTATTTGAGTGTTAAATGTGTATTTCTGTAGCACAGATTTAATTTCATTAGATTAGCCATCTGCTTGACTGTTGGTTTTCTCAAGACTTTTAATTTGCCAAAAGGAGGAAAAAAAGTAGTGACATTCCAAAATTAAACTTCCAGTGTTTCCCAGCCAAGTTCTTCAGATGAACCTCAGAAGGGCTGCACCATTGGTATGGCTGGCTTGGTCCTGTCCCTCCTTTCATCAGCATGGTTCCCACTGGACCTCTCAGCACATCAGGATGCTTTGATTTTGACTGGAAACTTGCTTGCAGGTAAGGCAGGACAAGAAAAGTAGGATTGTCCTTACATTTTTATCATTAGGATTAGAAGGGCCATATCTAACTCTATTCTGATTGTATGCCATGAAAAACTTACAAGAGTAAGCAGAAGAAATAAAGAAGGAACTTGCACCCAGGAGATTTGAAAAGAAACTAGCTCTTTGTAGCTAAGTTGCAAATTTCCTCCAGTTGCCAAAGGGCATACTTGGTACAAGCTGGGTACAAAGAACTCAAATTTTGTTGGTTTTAACTCTGCAGCTACTCCTGGCTTTGAAATTCTGATTGAACTTCTGTTCATATAGAGACAATAACCATAGCTGCCTTCAAAATTTTCTGGTGCTTAATTCCAAGTTTTGTCTTCTATTTCCTGAAATTGCAGCAAGTGCTCCCAAGTGCTTAAAGAATCCCTGGAGTGCTGAAGAAGATGCAAACCAAGGTGCTGCAAAGCAGGAGGAACCCTGGCCAGCTCTGTCAGATCGAGCTCTTGTCACTTTAGTAGAACAGCTCTTTTCTCATCTGCTGAAGGTCATTAATATTTGTGCACATGTGATGGATGATGTTGCTCCTGGTCCAGCAGTAAAGGTATATATTAAAAATAAAAAAATAAAATTATGTGACTTAAATACAGTTGTGCTATAGACCTCTTCACATTTTAGACTTGATATAGGTATCTAATTCCTTGATAATGACTCCATTCTGTGTAGTAAACCAAGTACCATGAAAAAAGTGCATATTTTTCTTCACGTAACAGGTTTTTCTTTAGTTCTGCAGTGTTTAAAATATTACCCTAAATTTTGAGTCTTTTATTCCTGCTGACTTCACTTGAAACATTATTTCAAAGAGGAGTATGTAGAGTATGTGAAGTACTGGATTGCATACTCTGGGAAATGTGTTGACTTTTGGGTTGGTTGGCTGGTTGTAATGCACTTAGCTCCTTTAGGGGCTAAAAATAACTTGTCTTCTGAATATCCTGTAAAATATTTTGACTTCTGGTTATATGAGGTACTTCCAGGTTTGAGGGTTTTGGAGATTTTTTTGAGGCATATGCATTTAGAGACTGATTTAGAAACTGTAAGACAGTATTGTTAAAATCAGTAATTTCTTCATATTTTAAAAATGTTTGAATATAATTTTGACACTCCTTTATCTGGAATCAAAAGGAAGGATAGTCATTGAGCTCTAATTTCATCTTACTGGCTTATGCTGAAGCTGAAAATTTCAACTCATTGGCCTATGCTGAAGTTGAAAATAAAGTAGGGAATATATTAAACTATTTCCTTTTTACACAGGAAATTACTGTCCTGAACCTGAAACATTTCAATTTAACTGACAGTCAAATGAAGGGCAGTTTAAACAAAAGCATATGCTTGTATTTTTGTAGAAGAAAAAAACCTACTTGCTTACAAAACTGATAAAGCTTCTTTTAATTCCAGGCAGCATTACCTTCTCTCACAAACCCACCTTCTCTTAGTCCAATTCGGAGAAAGGGGAAAGAGAGGGAGTCTGTGGAGCAGGCATCTGTGCCAATGAGCCCTAAAAAGAGTGGTGAAGCAAGTCCAGGTAGGCACATCACTTCTGTTAACCCTTCTAGCTACCTGCCCCACACCGTGTGGTTATGGCAGAGAGAGAAGAAATAAAGCTGAGTAACCATCCTGGAGCTTCAGTTCAAGAGGCTGGCAGGGTACTGCAATGGTGGAAAGGCAGCCGTGGGTGGGGGCTTCTTTACTGTTTTGGTTTTTATTAACTGTAAGCTGAAAATTAACTGTACTTTTCAGAACAAAAGCACTGCTGAATCCTTTTCCTCACTTTTTGTGAATCTACTCAGCTATTGACTAAAATAATTCTTGCACATATGTTACTTAAAAGAAATTTAAATGTTGGCTTCCAGCTTTTGGCAGGAGTGACTTACATTGCTTTTAGAAATGAGATAATGAATCTTGAAGCATTTTCTTTCATTAATAAATAATGAAGGAAACATGTGTTAATTCTGTTTTGTAAATTGTACATGCACTTCAGTATTAAGCCCTCTGGGTTAATTTCTCTCACTACAGCAGGCTGGATCGTTGGAATGCTGTTCATTTTCTAGTTGTGCGCAGTTTATTTCTGCAGTTTGGAATATACATGTGGATTGAAAAAAACCATACTGTTTAATAATGCAGATGTGGTAAATTATATTGTGTACATGTCATGAGCAGACTCGAAAAGGCATATTGTGCTAATCTGTGATATTCTTTTAAGCTTCTAGGCAAACTGATGCTACAGGACCTGTTCCAACAAGTAAATCATCTTCAGTAGGAAGCTTTTATCATCTTCCATCATACCTGAAGTTATATGATGTCTTGAAAGCAACCCATGCTAATTATAAGGTACTGCATGATATTGTTTGATTGGACTGCAGTGGGGTTGGATAATAACTTTGTTTCTTTTAAACAGGCTCTGCCTCTGTCAGCTCACTTGTTTACCTGTGTAAACAGTTTATACACACAAAAAAAGAATTTAAAGAAAGATCACAACTACCACCAATAAAAACAAAAACTGGCCAAACAACAACCCATGATAGGCACTGTCACCCTATTGTTTCTCTGCTGTCATTATTGCTGGTAACCAATGACTCTTTGCTGGCTTGGCAATCGCAAATAAATCCCCGTGTCTGTTCTCTCTGCACTTTATTCCAGGGTGGGGAAGCTTTTTCTTCATTAGTTCAGGTGACAGAAGATGCAATCTCTAGAGAGTTGGTCATCTGATATGTACACTTCAAGGATTGTGTTCTTATTACACCTACTGTGTTTATTAGAAATGCGTCATCCAACTCTGTTGCTTGTCAATGCCCTAGGCCTTCCTCAAGCAAGAAGATCCCTTTTTTTTCTTAGTCAAAATGGAGTCCTGCCATTTCAGCAATGCCTAAGGCAATCTAAGCTGTCAGTGAGATTCTATACAAAAGATCATTTTATGTCAATACCCACTTCTTCCAGCAATTTGTATCTCCTTGTCAAGTAATGGTTAAGGAAAAATGTGGTTTTATTTTCTGGGAACAGGTTACTTTGGATCTCCAGAACACGAATGAGAAGTTTGGATGTTTCTTACGGTCTGCCCTAGATGTTCTCTCTCAAATCTTGGAACTTGCTACTCTTCAGGACATTGGAAAGGTATAAGACTTGTTTGATTTTTCTTTTGTAGTTAACTTGTCCAGTATCCTTGGTCCTTACTGGGAGAAAGCAGATATCACTGATTTCAAAATTGCTACTCTTCCAAGGGGCAGTAATCCTAGAAGTGTTGTGCTTCCACAAAGTTGAATAAAGTGCTAAAGCAGATTCTCCCGGTTAAATTACTGCTGTTGAAAACTGGAATAATTTTTTACTTTTTAAATTTCACATGGGAATTTTTCTTCCCAGCCAAATGATTTGCCTTCAGTCATTCCCTATATTCATATGTTTTAAATATACAAAATGTCAGAAGACCTACTGTCCTCCTTCCTCTCCGGTGTCTTGATATTTTTTCTCCTGAACTGTGGTGTTAGACATTGTAGTATTTTAAGATTAGGAGGAAAATGTTGAATTTTTATTTCTTTATGTAATTCCTTGATTTTCCTTAAATAAATGTAGTTGTACTTAGTACAAAAACCTGTGCTACTGAGCAGTTTTCACTGTAATATTTTAATATAATGAAAGAAACCCGCAATTTAATGCACTTGTTTTTCTGATTTTCTAGTGTGTAGAAGAAATTCTGGGATATCTAAAATCATGTTTCAACAGAGAGCCAACAATGGCAACAGTGTGTGTACAGCAGGTAAGGAGTTATTTTTTTGTGTGTTGTGTGAGTGTTAATCCTGATGTCCTTTGGCTGTCAATTGGATGCTAAGAATGGCCATGCTTTTAAGGGAAGTGGTATGTAGAAACACTGGCCCAGGTGGAGCAAATGGAGCATATTTTCTTTCATTTTCACTACTTGCTCTGTAACTTGATATTAGTTTCCTCTTGAACTGCTTCCAATTCACAGAACTATTTTAACTAATGTTCAGAAAACAAGCTTGTTTCCTACCTTACCAAAAGTGTTCTTTAACCAGTTAACTGCATCAAAAAACCCTGGAAAGCAAAGAACTGACTGCCTTAGTGATGGATTTCTTGCAGGCTTCCAATTAAATATTTAGGTTTAAGTCCTCAAGGATTAATTACAGTGGGAGACAAGTCAGGGTTTTTTTTTTCCTGAAATGTTAACTTTTCTTCTTCCAATTTTCTTCTCTAGTTATTGAAAACTTTGTTTGGGACAAATCTGGCTTCTCAGTATGATGGCTTGTCTTCAAACCCCAGCAAGGCTCAAGGCAAAGCTCAGCGCTTGGGTTCCTCCAATCTGAGACCTGGTCTCTACCACTATTGCTTCATGGCACCCTACACACACTTCACACAGGCCCTTGCTGATGCCAGTCTAAGGAACATGGTTCAGGCTGAGCAGGAGCATGATGCTTCAGGGTAACTTCCTTCCCTTACATCATAATGTTAACTTGAACTAGAGTCTGTTCTTAGTGTTTTTCATGAATGTGAGTATCATTGGGGTGCTGTGTAACTTGAAAATACAGACTTAAGCAGAGTAACTTGTCTTGGTGAGCACATCCTGAATGCAGTTATCACTAACGTGTTTTCCAAAGTGAAGTTAAGTCATTAAGATGGATATCATTGAAGTTTTTTAAAAGCATAGTAGTTTTAAATGCTTGTATTCAAAATGTATTATTAATTTATAAATACAGCAAATAGTCAATGTGTAAAAGAAAAAGCAGAAGGATAGCTGAGTAAAGACTAGAAAATCTGCCTCTGATCAAAGTGTATTGTAGATTCTCTGCCCTTTGTTTCTACTAAGATTCTTGAAGCAGTCAGGTAGTTTAAGAGAAGTTGGCATTGGTACAGCAAAATGCATCTAAGGACAGTATATTTGTTGAGATTTGTTTTAATGTGTGGGGTTTTTTTTGTATTTTTTTTTTGTAACAGATGGTTTGATGTGCTGCAGAAAGTTTCTACACAGCTGAAAACTAGCATTTCCAGTGCAGCAAAACATCGTGCTGATAAGGTACTTGTGTCTGTGTTCTTCTGAAAGAGCTGTACCTTAGATTTAAAACATTTTTCCTCCTTTCAAAACTAATTTGGCTTTGAATCAGAGACATGTTCAGATGTTAGATTACTTTAAAATCTCTCTATTACAGAATGCTATTCACAATCACATTCGTTTATTTGAACCCCTTGTCATAAAAGCATTGAAACAATACACAACAACAACGTCGGTACAGCTGCAGAGACAAGTTCTAGACTTGCTTGCTCAACTGGTTCAGCTGCGAGTTAACTACTGTCTTCTGGATTCAGATCAGGTTGGTACCTCTCCACATTTGCAAATTGTCATACAGATCTCACCAGCAGGCTCAATTAATATCTGCAGCAAAAATATTTCCAGCAGTCCATTCATTGTACTAAAAGTCAAGACTTAAAGGAGGGTGAGACTCAATTTCCTGCCCCTCAGCTACAAATAACTTCAGACTTCCGGGTTTTTTTTGCGTGTAAATGACTTTTTGAGTTCTGCAACAATTATTTAAGAACTGCCCATGAGATGGACTTGAGGAATAAAATGATGTGGACAATACAGTCAGTTTTATTAAATAAAACTTCATTTACAAATGGAAATACCTTCTTCCATACTGAGAGTATGGACTTCCTTATGACTGATAATGAGCATCATGGCTGACAACTGTTGTTTGATGTTAATGGCAGTGAGGGGAGCTAGTGGCAAATACAGTAGTCTGTGTTGTTGTCCATAGAAGCAGTGAATTTGTAAAATAAAATTTAAGTGGTTTACTTAGAAGTGTTTTATTTACTACAGTTATTTTCAGGTTCATAAATGAAGGTGACTTGCAATACTTAAGTTTTCTGTAAGTTCATAAAGAGATAATTCTTTTAAATGCATAAGTACTTTGGATTTTATCTCAGTTTAGATTTTTGGCTGATTCTTAACTTCTTGACTGTAATACCTCAAATATTGTATTTTATGAGTGAAAGATGAAGTTATACTTAAAAATATACAGACTACAGGTTAAACGTGTCATAAGTTCATGCAAGCTGTAATAAGCTTCAACAGGTTTCTCCATCTTCTGTAACTGCACAGGGAACATTTCATAACATAGTGTAAATGATTTTCAGTGCCTGTCTATAACTGTCAAAATGGTTTCAAATGGAAATAAATGTCTGTTCTGATGCACACTTTATTCTCTCTTTAGGTGTTTATTGGATTTGTGCTAAAGCAGTTTGAATACATTGAAGTAGGACAGTTCAGGTATGAAATTGACAAAGAGCCTTTGAATAATGAGGGTTTTGCAGCTGTCTTGTTCTGAAAGATAGATTAGTGATATGTCACAAGTAGTGATTAGATTTGCTGGTTATTTCTGCCTTATGAGAAAGGGAGAGTTCTCTTCTGGGCAGTGTGCTTGTTTATTATCTGGTTCCAATAGTAACTCTTCCAGATATCTTAGGTTCCATGTGACTGAAGAAGTCAGGAAGTAAAATAGAAAATAATAATAATAATCTTCAACTTCCATTTTGGTATTGTAAACACATTCCTTTGGGCCCTCCTGCCAAAGCTATGCTTCCAGAAATCAGCATTTCATTGCTAGATGCAATTGCTTAAGGGAGAGCTACTTCTTCCTATTGTGGATACAGAATGAATCCATATGTACTCTGGTCACCTGGTACACATTGCATAGGACCTAATAGGTCATAAGCAAGGCAGTGAAATTTTTACTGTCAGTTATTTCTGATTTTTCTTGAGTTTTTAAAACACTTGAGTTTTAATGAAGAGAAAACTTGTTCTTTTGCTCTGTGGGCCTTCTACAGAAATAATCTAATGTGCATTAGACAGTGTGTTATAGTGTTATAACTGTAGTGGTCAAAGATTGAAAGAAATCCCTGGGGAAAAAGCCCATTGTACAGAACAGGGCACGAAAATTACAGAACTACTGTATGAAACCAGAACAACATATTCTTCAAAAAAACCTTGACTGTAAAAAGATGGGTTTTTCTGAACTAAACTGTGCAATGCAAACTTGACACTTGAATTTTTTGTTTTGTTTTCAGGGAGTCTGAAGCAATTATTCCTAATATCTTCTTTTTCTTGGTGTTGCTGTCTTACGAGCGATATCATTCCAAACAAATAATTGGAATTCCCAAGATCATTCAGCTGTGTGATGGGATTATGGCCAGTGGGAGGAAAGCTGTTACACATGGTAATTCTAAAAAAACCCAAAAAAACTATTAAAAAAAAGGAAAGGAAAAAAAAAGGCATCAACACTTATTAGTAATAGTTCAGCAATAAATCCAGTGTTGACTACGAAGCTACAGAAAACCATTATCATGCTGAGTGCTCCAGAAGACACTAATTTCTAAGATGTGACATACTTCTCACTTAATTCCTTCAGGAAATGTATTATATCATACTAACACTGCTGCCCCACATTTTGCATTGCTCATAATTGCAACAAAGCTTTTATTTGAAACTTTATTCAGTAATAAGTTCACACCTTAGCAGTATGTGCAAGGCTTTGGTTTTAATTTTTTGTCCACTTCCATTTCCTTCTACTTTCAGACTTTAAGTAGAAGCATCTCTCTCGTATTTCCCAGTGATTCTGCAGAGAAATACTTTATAAAAATACCTTTTTTTTAGCTCTGTAAGAATGGGCAAATGTGTCCATAATTTAAATTTTCTAAAAGAAGTAAAACAATTTCCATCATTATGCATGCTAAATATGGGGTTTGTGGGTTTTTAGGTATGGGTAAAACTTTTCATGAACTAGAACCCAGTTTACTTTTAGTAACTGAACTGTTAGTTCAAGAAATCACTGTTCAGGAGTGATTTGTCTCATATTAAAATACTAAAAGAAATGCATCTTATTTCAGCAATACCAGCTCTGCAACCCATTGTTCATGATCTCTTTGTGTTAAGAGGAACAAATAAAGCTGATGCTGGAAAAGAACTGGAAACTCAGAAGGAGGTTGTAGTGTCAATGCTGCTGAGACTTATCCAGTACCATCAGGTAGGAGAGGAGGATGAAGGGTCCCTAATTGTGTTCTGTGAAAGGGTAACATTGCTGTGACTGCTAAAAGTGCTTCAGGCAACATTAATGATTTTCTGGACAAAACTGGAACAGCTGGACTGTGTGTGGTAGCTTTCCTTATATAGACAGTATGCAAAGATTTTTAAGGATATGGGAAAGGTTCTGCACTACAAATTAGTATTTCAGGTCAAGTAACATAACTGTAGAATTTCCTAGTCAAGCCAAAAAACGAAAAAGCTCCAGTTAGGATCATGATCTTAGCTGTGTTGCAGACAGAATAAACAGAAGGTTGGTGGAAGAGAAGAAACTTAAAAGAATGGGAGTAAAATGGAGAAGGAGACAAGTTTAAAATTAGGAAAAATGCTGCATGGAGATGATTTAGATATTGCTGTACTATAACAATATCTTGAATAACACTTACTTGAACAAGGTAATGACACTGGTAATTAGGTATTTGTTATGACTTACTACGTTGACCCAGACTTTGGAAAACATGTTTCTGCTTTGTAGGAGTGTAACAATGACTTTTGTCAATACACTTTGTTTTAAAGAAAAACATAAAAGTAATTTTGAGAGAAGTGTCATGATCAACATAGGATTTTACTGCTTATTCAGGTGCTTAACAAACCTGATGTGCCTTTCATAATGTGAAAATGCAGTTCTAGTGTATGCTAATGTAAGCACTGTATTTTCTGAAAAAAGTCAGTACATCTTGTCAAAATAATTTGTTAGAACTGCGTGTTCAGATTGGGGTAATTCTGTGTATCCACATTTTCTTTTGAATTTGTAGTTTTATAATCATAAAATGACTAATATAACTGTATGAAATGACACTCTGTAGACACATGATGTGAAATAGTGAATAATTTTCTGTTACATAAGGTACTGCAATTGCTGGCAGATCCCCTTCTGACACACTTAACCTATTAAAGACCACCCATGCACTGCTCTTCCCACACCATCCCATTTGTAGTTCTTATTCTACCTTCTTCTGCTGGTGCAGTACGTATAAACCAACCCTGGGCTGTCGTGTTGTTCTGTTGGCTGGGATGGTCTGCAGTGGTTTCCCTGGACATTTGAGAGGTTCCCAGAGCTGCAGCCTTCAGTTTTTTTCTATTACAACAGGAGCTGCCACCCATGGAGCTCTAGAGTTAAGTTTTGTAGCCTGGAATTGCTCCTATCTCCTCTCCTGAAAAAATCTTTTGGAAAGAAAATCACCTGGGAATCTCCCTCTCCCTAATCTGAACTACCTGAATTTGCTTTTAGAAGTGCTCTAACTTGTTTCCTGAAACAGATTTTTTTGTCCCCCTTCCCAGTCCATATGTTAACATTTTTGCTTGCTGTGTCTCTTGTCTGCCTGTCCTTCAAAGTGTGGTCTCTATAACCCTCAAACCTGTAACCCATCTTTTATATAAAAGTGACATATCTCAGGTGGATGAGCCCCATAAAAATTCTGTTTTGTTTCCTAGACCAAATTTAAACTTTATTGGAGCTAGAGTCAAGACAGAGTATATATGTAGAAATCTGCTTTCTTTCTTCCTCCCCTTTTTGTTGAATAAATGGTGTGGTATTTAGATTTATGATTCTTTTTCTAGTTGTTTGAGTAGTCTTTTGATGAATACCATTTTTAAAAGTACAAAGTAAACTTTTTTATTTTAGTTTATGACAGTAACTGGAAAATTCTTTAAAAACCACCACCAAAAGCTTGCAACTAAGAACAGGCTTTTAACCTGAAAATAAGGGTTTATCATGTGGGTTTTTTTTCCCCTTTTGTCTTTTTGGTATGTGGTTGAAATGAATGTTCTTTCTTGCTATGATATTACTGGAATGTTTTCTGTTAGTATGGATGTTTACTTACTTTTTTTTTTACTTTTCCTCAGGTGCTAGAAATGTTCATCTTGGTATTGCAACAGTGTCATAAAGAAAATGAAGACAAATGGAAGAGATTGTCTCGGCAAATAGCTGACATCATTCTCCCAATGCTTGCAAAACAACAGGTGCTTATATGATTGCTTTAATTCTATAAACACCTTAAATAATCACTGTAATGTATGTATCAATAGTGGCTTTGAGTATTTGATTTTTCCCTTTTTTTGTATGAAGACAAATTATATTGAAATTGTGGTTGCCATATATGGAAAAAACAACTGCTGCGAGGTAAACTTAAGTCTTGGAAGTGATGAAGTTCATATTTAAATACATGAAGTATATGCAGTATATGATCAAGACTGTCTCCAGAGGAATGGCATTCTGTTTCTCTTAGATACATGATTATATCAGAGCACTTACTAAAATGGTGTGAAGATGGTCCCATGTTCATAGAATGTCAGATTTATTTTTTTTTGTGGCTACAGTGGGTCTAATTCCTGACCAGATTACTCAAAGCCCCATCCAACCTGGCCTTGAACACTTCCAGGAAGGAGGCAACCATCCCTTCTCTGTGCAGCCTATTCCAGTGTCCCACCACCTTCACAGTAAAGAATTTCTTCCTAGTATAAATCCACCCTCTTTCAGTGTAAATCCATTCCCCCTTGTCCTATCACTACCTGCCTGTGCCAAAAAGTCCCTTCCCAGTTCTCTTATAGCCCCTTTAGGTACTGGAAGAGCCTTCTCCAGGCTGAACAACCCCAGCTCTCCCAGCTTGTCTCCATAACAGAGGTGCTCTAGCCCCAGATATTCTTTGCTCCATGATGGCAGTTCCCCAATCCTGGGAGATCTCATGGTCGGGGAGAGTGGGCAGGATCAGACAACAGTTTTAGAGCAGAGCTAAAATGCTGACAAAGTGAAATTGCTGTTGTTTTGTGTGACTGCACATGATCATCTTCCAAATTATTTAAGCAGGGTAGGGTCATCTAGATTTGTAGTCCAGTCCTTTGCTTTTTGCAGTTGATTGCTTTATAATTTATCTAAAACACTGTTCACGTAGGCTGTCCTACCACTGTAGCTGTTCACTTTTCTGATTATTAGGTTCCTTTCTCCGAATTACCTGCTTAAGTTTAATCGTGACCAGCATTGCAGTCTATAAATAAACCTGGTGGGATGTGCAGTGAGGAGAAAAGTCTCTAAATTTTATGACAAATAGGTCTTCTGGTCTCATTCTCTGAATAAGGCCTATTTCTCCAAATGAAATATATGTAATATGCACGTTGGATTTCTTATGACAGATTTTTGTCCATGTTCTTAAAACTCATGTCTAGGAAGGCCTGCAATGAAACTTATCTTTCATAGCTTTTGATTGCTCTGAATTTTATACTGTAAAGAACAGCTTTATTACAGGTTGTTATAGAAATATTTAAAACACTGAGTGTAAATTGTGTGTTGAAGTTACCTTTAGTGGACAATTAGAAATTAGTTTTGTGTTTTACTTTCACAGATGCATATAGACTCTCATGATGCTTTGGGAGTATTGAACACTTTGTTTGAAATTTTGGCCCCTTCATCCCTTCGCCCTGTGGACATGCTTTTAAGGAGTATGTTTGTTACTCCTAAAACAATGGTAAGCTACTGTTCTCAAAGAAGAGAGAATCTAGTATCTTTCATGCAAAACAAAAGAGAATGTGTTTCTCTTTAGTAATTTGCTAAGTGATGTTAAAGTACCAGCAGCAGAATTGGGAAACAAATCGGCAAGAACTAATGTGATTTACCAACTGGGAGCACTTGATACAGCAGTGTTCTGCTTATGAATTACTTTCCTTCATTTTGTATGTTGAATGTAAAGGAAGGTACTGTTAGAATAAAATAGAATGTAATTTAATAGGTAAATGACATTTTTCTTATACAAGTGTTAGTACTGCTTTTATAGCTGAGACATTGTTTACCAGTGAATATGAGCTTGACAGTTACCACAGGAATAGCATTTTGTAAGATCTAAACTTAAAATTTATTTCTGATTTGCTCCATTCTCAAAAGGGTCTGATTTTTTACAAGTTAATGAAAATGCTAATTTTTTAATGCCTTTCTATGTTGTGTAATTTAACTTCAAAAGTATTCAATCTTCTGTATTTCTGTGTTTGTGCTAGGCTTCTGTGAGCACTGTCCAGCTGTGGATTTCTGGAATTTTAGCTATCCTTAGAGTTCTGATTTCACAGTCAACAGAAGACATCGTTCTGTCCCGTATACAAGAGCTTTCCTTCTCACCATATTTGATTTCATGTCAAGCAATCAACAGACTGAGATGTGGAGAAAATAACATGTCTACACCAGAGGATCGCACTGAGGTCAAACAGGTGAAATACCCACCTGAAGAGACATTTTCCAGGTAAACTGTCTTTTGAGTAACCTGGGGAAAGGTAGAGAGTTCTGAGAACATTGGGCAGTATTTAACACGTATAAAACGTCTGTCTAAATGGAATCAAGGCTGTTAATAAGTTGATATGGGACAAGTGTGTGTGGAGGAAGGAATATTGAGATGGACAGAGATGGAGAAGTTGAGCGGATTTTAGTAGAACTTTGAATTGTTTTGGTACCTCTTCTCAAGGCAAGTGAAGGACCTAATAGAGCTGTTAAAATGGGTGAATCCTGGATTTAGGAAAATCAAGTCCAGAAACTTCACTGCTTTCCTTCCTTTCTGTGTGGGGACTGAATGATGAAACATCCCTTTAAGTGGAAGACTAGGTTCTGTATTAGAAACTTGGCAGCAGTGGGATTCAAATCTATTGAGTTAGTCCTGCTCTTTTTTTCTTTTTTTTTAAGACTCAGCTTTGTCTAGTTGGCTTCCCATGTTGATGTCCTTGGACAGTGACAAACTTCAGGCAAAAAAAGCATGGAGAGATGGCAGCAGATGTTGACATAATATCTGTCATTAAGGCACTATGTTTTAATGTGGTGGGAAACATTTGAAATAGTTGTTTGTTAAGAAAATAATAACATTTCAGTTCAAGTAAGGAAATTCAGCTAGGAACAGAATGCTGTTTCATGTCATTCAGCACACTCTGAGGGTGTTCTGGACACCCATACTGTGACCTGATGTCCAACAGCAGTGATGTAAGTAATGGATGGCCATGATTATGGCCAGGAGCAAGGATGGCTTTCCTCAAACGCCCTCTTTTGGTGCTTCTTTTGACACAACACGTTGTCCTGTAGCTGTTGTAGCTGGAGGTTTGATAAAGAACCTGTGTAGTAGAGCATGGATGGATGAGGTGGAGTAAACAGGTGAATTACTGTGACTTGCTGAATTACCCCTGCTCAGCTGAGCTGTGGTAACTGTCAAAGATTGTTTGTAGTTTGATTTAGCTCAATTGCTTTTAGCAAAGCACTATGAAGACACCACAGCGTTCTGAATATTTGCTTTGTAAGTGAGTTGGGCCAGCCTATGAATGCTACTGTGACTGTAGGTGATGAGAGATAATCTGGATTTAATATTTAATTATTGATGTGCTTGTGATCATATAGCATCCTGTTCTGTAGCATTTCATTTAGTATGTTATTTAGGATGGATGGACAAGAACTTCGTATTTGATTTTTCAAACCAGTGTCTCATAGGCTAAACTCATCTTTTTCTGAAAGATTGATAATTTTCCTATTGATTGTATATGTGTTTCTTTCAAGATTCTTACTGCAACTGGTTGGAATTCTACTGGAAGATATTGTTACCAAGCAATTAAAAGTGGACATGAATGAGCAGCAACATACTTTCTACTGCCAGGAGCTGGGCACACTGCTTATGTGCTTAATACATATCTTCAAATCAGGTAGTACTTGAAATGTTGCCCATGTCATAGCATGCAGCGCTAGGGTGGTTTCTGAGTTCCAATACAACTCACAAATGCATTGAACTACTGAGAAGGAATATGTAAGTGCTGAAGATGCTATATCTCACTCCATATAGAGAACTTGCTGAACATGGTGCTCATGCATACAGGGTACATTTTGCACATTTCTTCTGTCTTTGTGGAAAAAAATGTAAGTAGTGACTCTTCATCTCACCTCGTAACTGTCTAAAATTTTTCAGTCCAAGAAAAACCAAAGCATTCCTAATTTGTGGCTGTATTTCTCATGTGTCTCAGTTTGGGGGATTGGTTGGTATGTCTAGCTTAAAATACTGAGTCACAGACCACTAGCTCAGACTCACAACAAGGAAGGTTCCTGACTTTTGCCATAGTTAATAAAAATATATAAAACAAACAAGAAAAAACAACCCCAACAAACCAATGGAAAAACTAATCAACAAAAAAAAAAAAAACAAAACACCCCAAAAAACCAGGAAAGGTGGCACTTTTCCAGCTAGCCAGTCTTGAGTTCCTTTCTTCAGGTCTGGAAATTTTCCCATAGATTTCTTCTGCTGCATACCCAATATCTACCCCTTTGGTACTTGCTTAGGTCATAGCTTGAATCCTTAGTCCTATTTTCTGAATAGTGGTACTATTGTACCTTTTTTTATTCTTTCTTTGCTATGACTGCCCTTTTTGCTTTCTGATTTTCAGCTTGCAGCTGAAATGCAACCTTGGTTTACTTTTAGTTGTCTGTAATTTAAAAGGTCGTGGTGTAAGTCACTGGTTCTTCATAGGACAAGGAGCTCTGTGTTCTGTTACCTTGGTCTATCTATAAAATGGGAGTTCTCCAAACTGAGGTTCTTGATGCAAAGACTCCAGGAGTGTGTGTGAAGAAACACAGAATTAATCTTTGCTTTAGGTGTGCTTTAGGGCCCAGCACTCTGGACATACAGAGTGACAGTTCTCTTCCCATGTGTCTGTTACAGTAATAATTTTATTATGGTTTTATACTATTTCATTATATAAAATTATGTAATTATGATAGTATATGTTTTAATTATATATTAATTTATGTTTAGGAGAAATATTTGAATCAAATATTATACCAAATAACTTACACCAGGGTGTTTTGGCATAAAGCAATTAAATGGTGTCAAGTCAGGAGCAATGAAATGAGAAAATGAAGCTGGTGTTTGAAACTGGGGCAGTGGGTTCTTCCACAGTGGGGGCTGGGGATAATTGAAAGGAAGGCTCAGCTAGTTCTGCTGCTGTGCCTGGCTTCCAGGCTGCTCTGGGAGTCTTGCCAGGAATTATGTCGAAATTTTCATGCAAAAGTAAACTAAATATTAAAATACTCTTGCAGAGCATTGGCCTTTGTGGATTGGATGATCTCTAGAAATTAATTTAATGTAAAACTACAAATAGCTTCAGGTATATTACTACCACTAGTACCTGTATGGCGTAACAGAGTAAAAGACACCTGGGCTGTATTTTCATGTCATAACATATTTATTTAGGTTGAGGATTAACTAACTGCCTGAATTAGTAATACTTTTCTTTTGTTCAGTTAGAAGCTCCATAATTATTTTCTCTTTAAGTTATATTCTCCTAACTATGGGTGTAGCTTACAGCAATTTGTCTGTGAAACATAGGCTGTGTTCTGCCATTTCTAACCGCTGTTCTACTTGGGCGTTTTTTCAAAATGTGAGCATTGCTGACTCCTGTGTTTCCAACTGTAGGAAGCTACTAGATTATAAGTGAACATTCTCAATCTGTCCCTTTGAAGTTAGAAATAAAAGGCATGGACAAAGTAAAAGGATGAGCATGCAATGGCTTTTATGACTGTAGGAAGTCACTAGATGGTGTTGTTTAGCAAATGCAGGGGGCTGGAATGGGGCTAGCACTGCTTTGCTAATAAGTGGAACCAGAGATTTGAGACTCAGCTATTTTTCCCATTCTTTGCTATTTACATTGTGTGTTTGTCAGTCCTGGGGGCAGCTTAAATTGGTCCACATGGCTGTGGAATTTACAGCTTCATTCTTCTGTATGCCTGGCAAGGAAGGCAAGTAACACTACAGATTTCCTTCATTATTCTGATTAGCTCTTGGTTCCTAACTGACTCTGAAGAAACTTTTTTTTTTCTCCTGATCTTATCTTCTCATAGAAACTTAAAAAGTCCTATACTTTAAGACAATTTCCCTTGTTTTCCCACCATTTTCTAATTTCTTTTTTCCCAACATTTGTTTTGGCATACAAACACAGAATCAGCCATTCAGAAAGCAAAATTTTGCTTTTTTGCTGAATGTTATGTATTCAGGGTCATGGCAGAAATACCTAATTTTTGCACTTTAGAAACTGGATGAAAGGGAATAAATTTAGTTTCAACTAAATGTGATTGGAAAGCCATCCTCTGAAGTAGGATACTCATAGGGGTTCTTCCTTAACATGCAGAGTTAAGAGTAGTTAGCTCATGGTTCTTAAGTAGAACATCTGTGTTTTAATTTACAAACAAAACAAACTAACCCTCATCCACAGGTGACAGTTTTAAGTTTAATGAAGGTTTT
The DNA here is from genome assembly GCF_026979565.1 of Vidua chalybeata. Taxonomy (NCBI): domain Eukaryota; kingdom Metazoa; phylum Chordata; class Aves; order Passeriformes; family Viduidae; genus Vidua; species Vidua chalybeata. The sequence goes on along the minus strand of NC_071533.1, from coordinate 63,653,266 downwards.
CATATATCAGATTAATAAGAATTGTCATGAAACCTATCTAAACATTATTTATTGAGTCTGAGAGCTAGTAATTTCTGGTTTACACCCTTGGGCAAACTTCATCACTTACCTTAAATTTGTAAAACTGCTTAGAATTTACCGTTCTTGCAGGAATTCTACCCTGAATAATTTTTAAACTTCAGAATTCAGACTAGAGCTTGGTTACTCTAATATGGTTTTACTGTTTTCAGGGATGTTTAGAAGAATCACAGCTGCCGCCACCAGACTTTTTACAGGAGATGGATCTGATGGTACTTTCTATACACTTGAAAGTCTGAGTGATCTTGTTCAGTCCATGATTCCCACTCATCCTTCTTTAGTTCTCCTCTGGTGTCACATCTTGCTTCTTGTCAATTATACCAACTACAACTGGTGGTCAGAAGTGCATCAAACCCCAAAGTAAGTTTTGGTTTTGTTCCCTAGTAGAGTGTTTCATATAATTATATTTTCTAAAATCATATTAAAACAATCCAGCTGCTTTCTGCCAAGCCTGCCAGGCCATTGAGTGGTACTGCTTAGATTATGAAATGTAATTTTACATTTATTTCATGTGTGTACATATTGTTTGTTCTGATATTGGTGTGACTTCCAAACTAAGGAAATGTGTCCTGCACTCAGTTGCTCCTCAGAAGAACTGACAGGTAATTTCTCCACTTCTAAGGCAAGAAAACTTCATCTTTGTACTACTTTTTATTGAAACCATGGAAATAACTATAGCAAAATACTTAGTGTTTCATGTTTATATGGAGACCTCATATTTCACTTCCTAGGAAATAACCAGACAGTGGAGATGATGGACACTGTGTTTGTGATAATACAGTCTGATCATATAACTGTAGCTGTAGCTACAGGATTATCTGTTCTCAGTGGATCTGTTGCTAAATGCTGTCAAAACATGGTGTTAGCACCCTGCTGATTCATTAGCATTGACCACTGTAATAACCTCACTTAACACTAGTCATCTGAAATTTGGAGATAGGTTCTAAAAGAGTATTCTCTTGGTCTGAAGTTAGTTTATCCCACCTGTCAGGCATTGGAATGGTTTGTCCTCAGTGGATAAGGAAGGGACCTCCTGTGAGGGTGGGTATTCCTCTGTGTTAACTGTAGAGGGAGGTGAACAAATGACTTGAGGGCGTTTCTGGTGCTTGTGCAGTGAGTGTTGGGCAATCTTGTCTTGCTCTACAACTGAAGTGCATCAGTTCTTTCACAAATGTGAGTTTCTTGCTTCAGTTCACCCTTATATATTGATAATATATTATTCTAATTTGTGGAAACATGGAATTACCAGGATTTTGAGCAAAGCAGGGCAACTACTCAGGCACTGGAAAAGGCTTTCTAGGGAAGGGTGGAATCACCAACCCTGGAAGTGTTGAAAAGTGTGGATGTGGCACTTCAGCATATGGCTTAGTGGTGAGCCATGATGTGATGCAAGGTTAAAGGTTGGATTTGATAATCTTTCAGGCAACTTTGATTCTATGAACTAAAATAGCAGTAATTTTTTTTTTATTTACCAGTATCATCTCTGTTCTGGGTTGGGCATCACTTTTAATCTGACACTAGACTAAGTGCTCAAGAGCACTGGTTTGGTTTGAGAAGAAAATACAATAGTAGGTTCTGTAATTCTACCAGAGATGCAACAGCCTGTGTTTTTCTTTTAAATAACTCATTTGGTTCTTTTAGACTGTGTGAAGAAGTAATAAGCAATGCTGCAATTGTTAAAAAATAAAGATCTGATGGAAAGCAAAGTGTAACATTTGAATGAAGTTTACAGGGAAGGATGTCATGTAAGGACATTGGTAGGATACTCCAAGCACTTCGGTTGTTCATGTTTCAGTAGCCATACCAAGAAAATAGTAACAACATATAATTGCACTTTTTGCAGGCGACACAGCCTTTCTACTACTAAATTGCTTAGCCCTCATATATCTGGAGACAGTGATGAATCCGACTTGGAATCGAAGCATGGCATGTGCAATCGTGAGATAGTGAGAAGAGGAGCCCTCATTCTTTTCTGTGACTATGTTGTAAGTTTTGAATTATGACTTTTATAACTACAGTTTTGAGTTATTTTAGGATGCTGATAGTAATTTATTGCTGATATGTGTTAACTGAACAGTGAAGTGTGTTAAGTGAAAAATGAATATCTATGAAACTAGTAATTTTATTTTCAGATGGTGCTTCTGTAAGCTTAGATATGATCTCATTTGGCATTGTTTTCTGTTCTGAACTGAGAGGTCTCTTGACTTGTAAAGTTTACCTGGTGGGCAGTAGAATTACCTTCTGGGTATCACATCCCTTACTTGGGAGATGCTTAGAGTACACTAAGTAGTTCCAGACTTGCCAACATCAGTAGCAGTGCACAGTGTCCAGGAGACAACAAATTTCCATCTCTACACCATAAGAAAAGAGGTTTTACATTAACATTTTAACTTCCATTTTGGTTCTTCAGTGAGAACAATTTCTGTGGCTTTGGCCTTTTGCTGCCTCAGAGTTTTAGTTCATTGGGAAGTTTTGAAGTGAATTTTCAGTAGTAGGAGGTATTGCACTTGGCTTTGCACCTCAGATCAGTTTTGAGGTAAGGAAACTGCATTCCTTTCAGGTTCAACTGAACAGAAAGCTATGTTTAGGAAGCACTTCAAGTACTAATGGACAGTCACTAGAGTCAGATTAGAGGTCGTCCAAGGTAAAATCCTCCAAAACCTCTTTACTGAGGTACTGTACAAGCTGTCAGCATTGCCTGGTTAACTCTACAGATATTTTCTTGTTGCATTCCACTGCTTGTTGATATACACAAGCTTTTAGAGGTTTGACATTAATTATTGACAGATCTCTTTGGATTTGATTTCCAGAAATTCTTCATTTTGTGTTAAAGGCCAGTAGTAATAAGAAATCTTTAAGAATCCTAACTGAAAATCACATTTTGCAAGACAGTTCTGTGTGTATGTTTATTTCAAACCCATTTAATTAAAAGCACCATCTTTGAATCAACCTTCTCAATTTACTTGTTTCTAACCTGTTTTTTAGTATTTTTAGAAAAATAAGCTGCATGGTCACAGTAAATACCTTAATTTGCAACAAGAGCAAAACATTTGGAAAATTTATCATGTAAAAATAATGATGGTGATATTAAGATAGAGACGCTCCATGCCATTATTTCAAAATAGCTACCAGATTTATGTATGAGAAGCTTCATGTGGTGTCATGTATAGTAATTAAAATCTTAACACTGGTGTTACGGCAATCAAATTTTAATTTTTTCCCCTTCAGTGTCAAAACCTACATGATTCAGAACACCTGACCTGGCTTATTGTGAATCATGTTCAAGACTTGATTAATCTGTCCCATGAGCCTCCAGTACAAGACTTTATCAGTGCTGTTCACAGGAATTCAGCAGCCAGTGGTCTCTTCATCCAGGCCATTCAGTCACGGTGTGAGAATCTTGCAGCTGTAAGTTTAACTTTTTGACTTCTTGTAAAGAATAAAGTCACTTCATGTCAGCATAAGTTTAACTGATAAGTATGCAATGTTTGACATTTCTGGGTCATTTATCAACTTGTAATTTTATTTTTAAAGTCACTTATTTAAAAATGCAAGCAGTGAACCTTATATTAGCAACTTCAGCATTAGACGTGTTCCAGTCCATCAAATCTATGAATTCAGGTGGAGATGGCTAAGCTACTTTTCTTCTTTAATGGATATATTTTCCCACATAATCAATATCTGATGGGTAAATTAAAGTTGTAACTTTCAACTTTGATTTCAGTGCCTTAATAGTATAAATAGCAAACTAACTACAGAGGCAGGAGTAGGAACCAGTCCATCTTCATAGGCCCTGGCAATATGAAAGTGATTTGTGAGCTTATGCCTTCCCCATTGATCTTACCTGAAAGTTGTAGCCACTTGGTGAGGGAAAATCACTGAGAAATTCAGGGTATTATTTCTGTTGATTATTTTAGTTTTCAAATTAAAAGGAGTGGATGATGTTTTATAGGGATGTAAGGGTGTATGCATAGCTCTTAATCATGGAAAATTTCATTTGCTGAACTTCCTCTAGAGATAATTGTGATTAATGTGATAATAATCTAGAGATAATCGTGCCACCTGCACCCTGAGCAGCTTCAGTGCTGTTTCCGATCTCTTTCCATTGTCTCTGTGCCAATTTAGGGCTCTAAGGTTACTTGATATTAGTCTGGGCTTCACTAGCTGAGAATCAGCAGAATGAAGTAAACTGAATATGTTTTAATGGAAGATGTAGTCACTGTGTGAAATGCTTTGTGATTATCAGAAAAGACAGTAAAATTAAAATAGCTGGTATTAACAGACTGCTCTAAACCAAGATTGATTTCATGAGTCAAACAAGTTTGTCTGTGTGTTTCTCCCTTTAGAATATTAGTGCTGAATTGGTGCTTATATTAAAAAATAAAAAAAAAAAAAAAAAAGGAATTTCTTTAATTATTTGCACACCCTTTTGATCCTGAGTTGCTACTGCTGTTTCTTAACATATGCTCTGAAAAGCCCCCAAGGATTGTCTGGATTTCTGTCATGTGTCTTGACTTTGCACATGTTCCTGCCTTCTTCCCAAAAAGAGTTGAAGCTTCTCACTCTATTCAAAGCTTTTTGCAATTTCACTTAAATCTGTAGCTTTTTTCCCCTAAAAGTTTTGCTCCCTATGTTTTGCTTACTCTTGTAAGAGTAAGCTTTTACAGTTACACATCAAACAACTTAGTGTTCATATTAATTAAATAACCCAGTAACTCACACAGAGATGATTATATTGGTCAGGTAGTTGTCTGCTATAGTTTTTTCTGAGTGACTTTCCCTTTAAGATCTTTGTATTCCAAATTGATTGTAATTTTTTTGTCTGTTTCTCTGTTCCATGCTGTTTGAACATCTAGCCCACAACCCTGAAGAAGACCTTGCAGTGCTTGGAGGGAATCCACCTGAGCCAGTCAGGGGCTGTGCTGACCCTGTACGTGGACAAGCTGCTGTGCACTCCCTTCCGCGTGCTGGCTCGCATGGTGGACACGCTGGCCTGCCGCCGCGTGGAAATGCTGCTGGCAGCAACGCTGCAGGTACAGCAATCCCTGCCTGGGAAGCACTCTGGGTAGTACCAGTGCTGTCAAGAGCAATGGTTTAAAGTACATCAAAATGCGATTAAGAGATTTCATTTGGCGATTTTTTTAAAATCTGTCCTGTAAAATTGTTGTGATTTTTTCGTATAGAACAGCATTGCTCAGTTACCAGTTGAAGAACTGGATAGAATTCAGGAGTACCTTCAAAACAGTGGATTAGCAGCAAGGTAAATCATACCAATAACACCATTAAAATGTCAAACTAAGTAATATTCTAATACAAATCATGTGAACTCTGTTTTCCCACGTTTTGACTTTTTTCCTAGAGGTAAGATAGTGAGTTGGTTTTGGGGGTAAAATGGGATTAAAGCCTCTCATAAGATGCTGGTGTGTTCTGGCCCAAGGGGCAGTTGTGCTGGCTGTGTTGAATTTCCAGTAAGTACTCCTTAAGAAGTGAAGCAAACTCTAGAGGATTGCTTCAGATTCTCTTTCCTGCATCCCACTTAGTATTTAACTTTTGAGAGATAGCAGCTGCAAATTAATTTCTTGACAAAATCTATTTTAATAAAGCCAACTTTATTTTCCTCAAACTTGCAAAATATTGTCAGTTCAAGCTAAGTGGGCTTGGGGTTTCTTTAGGTTTTTTTTTTTTTCTCCCAGACAGCTGTGTTAAAAGTTTTAACTGGTTAGTCTCCTGGCTGTTTAAACTGCTTGTATAAAAAGGAGCAAATTACTATTTTTAAAAAAAAATTCTATTTGATGTTAGAAAGATCCTTATTTACTCCTCTTGTCATTGCTGTTTGAGGTTACTATCTGTTGACTGAAATAAGTAGGGGAAAGAATCTAAAATGTGAGACTGCAGTAGATCAATAGTAATGTTCAATTTCATTTAAAAAAATTTAAAAATTACTTGGTACAAGTTCTTGATAGCAGTAGTGGAATTAAAAAAAAAAAAAATCTCTGACACTGACATAAATCCAGAAACTGGAGTTTTTAGTACAGTGAGGGATCATTTTTTTTCAATAGAAGTATAGTTCTAGTTGATTATTGGTTGGCATCAGTTAAAATGTATTTTTTTGCAGTCAAAAAATCAGTGCACTAACTTTGATTCTTCTTACTCATTAAAAGATGTGCTGGATAAAGGAAGCTATATTTTAAGCTTAGGTATATCACTGATTTTAATGCTAAATTAAATGTAAATCTTTATTTCTTGGTAGTGCTGAGTTAACTAATTGTGGCCTCTGATACCCAAAGAAAGTTTGCATCGTATGACTGCATGTATCTAACAAAAAACTGAAGACTCTAGTGCTTTTCTGTCCTGGGATTGGAATTGAGTCACTGGATATCTTTCTATTTTTCAATGATTTACAAAACTAAGATATCCCTCTGCTGATGTGTTCTTCTGTTTTCAGACACCAAAGACTCTACTCACTCCTGGATAGGTTTCGTCTCATGGTAGCTCCAGACACAACCAGTCCTTCACCTCTGGTCACCTCACACCCACTAGATGGAGAAGACCAACCACCTTTAGAGAATGTAGTACTAGATAAAGTAAGATTATGTTTAGAAAGAGTCACTGGAAGTGCCTTGGCTACGAACAAGCTTTATTCTTTACAAAATATTTAAATGCAGCTTATTTTTACTGTGCAGTTGATGCTCTCAGGATTGTCATATTGTATCTCAAATATAGATCAGTGATTAATTTCATGTGTGTTGGCTGACTGTTGAACTTAGGATGGATGATTAGCACACAAACATAGATGTTTGTTATATTGACAGTGCTGTGAAAAATTTACCAAGTTTGGTTTCTTTGCTCCACTTTAATGGAAAGATTTATATGCAGTTCAGTAGAGACAGATAAATAATCCTGTTTTCTTGATGTGTTTTACTGCAGTTATTAGTTTTACTCATTTGCTGAAAGTTGTTGGCAGTTTCTTGGAAATTAAACATTGTTTGTTCAGTTTTTGTTTCTCAGTTTTAAATTACTTTCAGAGAACAATCAAGAAAACTGAACTGTTTCTGTCTTTCGTGAACTTAGACGTGTTTATTTCCAAGTGAAGTGGAAGGCTAAGAGCAAGTCTTGGGGCCTTCTGTGTCTTCCTTTTTTCTAGTTTGTCCCATGGTACAAATAATTTCTCCTTTTCATCCCTCCATATTCTACAGTGATACACAGTAATAGGAAAATTATGTAATAGAGATGGCAAAAACTATTTGATTAGCTGATAGTTGGGATGAGTCTGAGCAGTCATTGGCTATGGGGAGATGTTAAGACCTACTTGGACAGCAGGAGAAAATGCTGTGCCCAGAAACCATTTACCCATAGCTTTGTCTTCAAATTACACCAAAAATCTCCTTTGTCTGTCACTGTAAATACCAAACAAAAGTAGTTTTTGTGTGCTTCCCTCACAACTCCTGCATGGTTCACAGAATCATAGAATATCTTACATTGGAAGGGACTCATAAGGATCAATGAGTCCAACTCCCTACTTCTTTCAGGGCTACCTAAAAATAAATCCCATGACTAATAGGATTGTCCAGATGCTCCTTGAACTCTGACAGGTTTAATTGTGTTCTAATAAATTAATGTCAGCAAATTTATTTGAATCTTTGAATATATATATATACAATATATTAAAAATATATAATATATTTATTAAATTTACATTTATTGTTTATATTTATTATATATATATTATTTGAAGAGTTTTCTTCCTTGGTTGTAGTATTGGTTTTTTTCTTATTACTGTTATATTTGTTTGAATACTGAGTATTCCATGCTTTTTTTCTAGATTGTCTGGTCAGGTTTAGGATCCTAATACAAGTACCTACACTCTATATTAAGATTAATTTTTCCTCATTTCCTGTCCAGACTTTATGGAAATAGACAGCTTGTCACTGAACATCCATTGGTCCAGTTTAAGATGTTCCATTTCCATTCACCAGTTGTTTGTTTTGCTTTGCTTTTTAATTTGAGGGTTTTTTTTTTATATTAATGTAGCCTATGGATGTCTTAGACATTGAATGCTAATGAGCAGTTCTCCCTCTGCCCCCATATAGTGTGTTGTTTTCTGAAAACAAGTGTGTAATAAGTTTCCCTTTTTGACCATTAAAGGACTGGTATGTGTCACTAGTGCGGTCACAGTGTTACATCAAGTCTGACTCAGCACTTCTAGAAGGAGCAGAGCTGGTAAATAGGATTCCTCAGCCTGACCTGAGCTCCTTCATGACCAGCAAGGTAACTTTGTCAGAGGAAGAGGATGAGATAAGTTCAAGTGTTCCTATTGGTAGTATTAATAGATTACATTCTGAAGTGTTTACATTCTTAAATATAAGCACTTCAAATTTGTATAATACTGATACTGATAATATATACTGGTAATACTAATTCACTTAACTTTAGAAACTAAAATAGTAGATATTTGTGTAAAACAATGAATATCTGTCTAGCAATGTTGCTAATAGTAACTTACTAGTAGTCCAGGTTGAGTAGATGGATTGGAAGCAAAAGTTTGTTTATGTATTGCAACCAGAAAAATCCAATTTTTCTGTTTTACATAAACTTGATTTGCCGTACAGTTTCTTCCAAGGCCAGCTGTTTCTGTAACCTCTCCATTATCTGTGCTGGCTGACTTGCAGTAAGCCAGTAACAGGCCACAGACAGTAAATCTGGCATAAAGGACAGCGTCTATCTAAGGATGTCTTTTGTTCAAATTCTCACCATGATATTTGCTGCTGGTATGCAGAAATAATAGTGGGGAAGCTGTTGCTAAAAAGATACTTGACTTGTTTGTTTGAATACTTACTACTTGAAGATTCCTTGTATATAAGTCATCCTTAAGCTTTATTCACACATTGTCCTGTAAATTTGGAAGAAGCATATTGATTTTCCTTTCCAATATGGTACTGGTTGGAATTGAAATTTTGAGCCACTGTAGGCTAAACCATATTGTTACACCACAGTAGAGCAGAGGTGCTAATAGTAAGTTAGTTAATCAATAAACTGTAAATTTACCACCATGTTAGTATGTTAGAGTTATACCACCAGATACCTGGTTTCACTTTAAAAGCAATTTCTTTTTATTTCCTCTTTGATTTCAGGAGTTCAACCTAAGCTTGTTAGCACCTTGTTTAAGCCTTGGCATGAATGAGATCTCAAGGGACCAGAAGAGCAGCCTCTTTGAAACAGCTCGGAGGGTAACTCTGGATCATGTGTCTTCTGCTGTACAAAACCTTCCAGCCAACCACCAGGTTTTTCAACCACTATTGCCAACTGAGCCATCAGCCTACTGGAAAAAACTAAGCGATATCTTTGGTAATAGAAATAATGATCTTTTAAAGTTTATTCTCTCCTCTGCAAAGATACTTTACAGATATCTTGTGAATACATGAACTTACTATTTAAAAAAAAAAACCCAAAACCAAGATACCTGGCATAAAAGTGCTTATGAAATAGTTCTGAAAAACATTTATTGAATGGAAAAAAATTCAAACTGCTAGATTTCATCCAGTCTTATTTTATAGGAGATGAGGTGATGTATCAGTCTGTGATGACACTTTGTCGTGCACTGGCTCAGTATTTGTTGTTACTCTCAAAACTACCAGCTGGTCTCCGTGTTCCTCCTGACAAAGAGGGTGATATCCTGAAATTCGTAGTGATGTCAGTAGAGGTAAGAAACTACAGCATAATTAAAGATGTGATGAAATGTTGGGAGAGGGAACAACTCAAACTGATCACCACTGAGTAATTCTTGATTAGGACAATTCTTTTGTCTTAACTGTAGAAATTTCTTCAGTGTTTTTTTGTGTTTGAGCTGTGCTAGTAAATCTGATTTGGGCTGTGGGACAAGGACAGCTTTATACAAGGAAAGGTTGATTGACTGATTGATGGAATTATGCTGGCATTTGGGAGAATGGGTCTTGCACTGATTTTTGGGACACTTAATAAACAGTATATAAATGTCATAATTTTCTTGTACTTCAAATAAATAGTGTTCTCTCAGGAAAAAAAACAATACAATTTGCTACTAATACTTTACGTTTTGCTGAGTGAAGAAAAGTCACCCTTGGTTAGAAGCTGTTCTGTTGTGAGAATATGCTGTTAATAGGGAACTTCTCTTTTTGTACAGGCACTATCATGGCATTTAGTGCATGACCAGATTCCATTAAGTGTAGATCTTCAAGCTGGTCTGGATTGTTGCTGTCTGACACTACAGCAGCCTAGTCTCTGGAATTTGCTGTCTTCTGCTGCTCATGTGACATATGCTTGCTCCTTAATTAACTGCATTAGATTTATCATAGAAGCAGGTGAGTGCAGTTTGAGCTAGGAGAAAAGTTTTGTTAATACATTGCCAGTCATCATTGATCAAATGTTGCGTGTCTGGAATATTTCCTTTGAGTCCTTATTAATAATTTGTTTGACAAATTTAGTTTTTACTGCTTTAATTTTCCATTTAAAATTCACTGGTTTTTTTTGAACTTGGCAAATGCCTTGGATATGTCAAACATTTGACTACTATGTGGTGTTGATTAAAAATGGAATATGAAATAGGAAATAGCTGTATCATTCAAATATTTTTCTCCAATTCAGTTGCTGTGGAACCTGGTAATCAACTTCTGAGTCCTGAAAGAAAGAATACTTCAAAACCTTTAAGTGAGGGGGAAATTGATTCAAATGTACAGAGTAAGTAAACAGTGAATTTTGCTTCTGCCCTAAACTTTCATTGAAGAAATATTTTTTGGTATCCTTTCCATTACTATTATTTTTAACAATGAAAGTTCATCTGAGACTTCATTTCTGTGTGGTAAATGTCTATTAAATATAGGTTGCCATATTTTTACAGGGATAGTTGTTTTTTCTTGAAAGTTATACGTTAATGCAGATTTGTCTTTTGGGGGATTCCGTTAACTGTGCAGCATGCTACAGACTGAGCTTCTTAAAGTGTGTGATTTTAAATTTTAAAAATGTCTTTGTTTGTGTCCTTATTGTGGTTTTGTGCTTTTAAATCAATATATTCTTTCCTTAAGAATTTTTTGTGTTTCTATCTTTTTAAATTATTTGTCTCTTGAGTGGATTTGTAAAGCTGAATTTCTTTCTCTCCCAACAAAGAAACAAAACACATTATTGCAGCATGTGAAATGATAGCTGAGATGGTGGAATGCTTACAGACTGTCTTGTCACTGGGGCACAAAAGAAACAGCAGCATCCCTGCATTTCTCACTCCTGTCCTCAAGAACATCATCATCAGTTTAGCAAGGCTGCCTCTAGTGAACAGCTACACCAGAGTGCCTCCCTTGGTATGTTTATTATGTTTTGTTTTCAGGGCTTTAAAAGTTATTGAAAAACTTTGAAAACCAAACATGGTGCTGCATTTGGAATTCTACAACAGTAGGACTTCAACCTTCAGCTGGTTTGATCAACTTTTTGAACACTGAGTAACAAACATGTGCAAGGCCATTTCTCTCTTTCTCAGCACTCTGTTTTTGAGAGAATGTAGAAACATAATATTTTTTTTGGTTGAAACTTTTTTGCCCCCTCTCTGATATATCAGTGTGTTTTTTCAGGCATCAATAGTATGTGAACTGTCTTCCTTAAATTCTGTTTCAGCATCATTTCTGCACAATTTCTAAACTGAAATATGTGACAGGAACTTACTTGCTTCTATATCTAAACTTGGACAATAAAACTGGATAATTAATCTACAGTGGGAAGTATGATGGGAAAAGCCCTAAAATAAGAAATATGGTGTACATTGTGTATAAGTTTTATTAGATGTTCCATCTTCCTTTGAGTATTTTTCTGTTTGGAGAACTACTTTTATTTACTGATGTCTTGTTGCCTTGGTGGTGCCTGCATATTTAGAGCTGTAATATAAAGACTCTATCTGGTTTGGATAGTTAAACATCCTTTATATTTCTTTAGGTCTGGAAATTAGGCTGGTCACCAAAGCCTTCAGGTGACTTTGGCACAGTTTTTCCTGAAATCCCAGTAGAATTTCTTCAAGAAAAGGAAATCTTTAAGGAGTTCATCTATCGCATTAATACACTTGGTATGTACAAAATTGAATGAATACACTTGGCTCTTATTGGGCATTTACCTGTGTTTTGAAATTACTGAATAACTGTATCTGAAACTGTTTGCTAACTTCTGTTGTTTATGTGGAAGACAGATAATACTTCAGAGCAGGTTAGTAATTGTGCTGCAGTAATTCTTATATTTTGTTCAATTAAGAGAATTATAGAAATAAAGTCAAAAGTTATTCCAAATCAGGGAGATTTCAGTGTGCTCTTGCAGAATGACCATTTGTTTTCTAAAGCATATGCTTGGCAGTATGTTTGAGAATATTTTGCTTCCCCCTCACTTTTTTCTACTAATGTACAGTATAAAGTCCTGTGGTAAGATACCTCTGGACCTACCTTCAGCTCAGACATCAGATGTGTAGGTTGGACTAGAAGATCTTGAAAAAATACTTCCTACTCAGATTTCTAAGAGTGTCTTAGTACAGTGCTTCCAGTTCTCTCCATCTTCTTGGAGCTGAAGGAGAGAAGGTGTGGTGTTGTTCTCTGCCATTCCCATCCACACCTAACAGATCACAGAATCACAGAATAAGCTGAAATGTAAGGGAGCCACAAGGATCATTGAGTCCCAGCTCCTGGCCCTGCACAGTGCCATCCCCAAGAGTCACACCAGGGGCCTGACAGTATTGTCCAAACACTTACTAAAATCTGTCAGGCTTGGTGCTGTGACCACTTCCCTGGGAAGCCTGTTCCATTACAAAAAACACCAAAGTGAATAGGAAGTGGTATGAAACTAAATCTGTGGAAACAATGTACCTTTTTTTAATGCTGTTCCTTGTTTAACTTTGTATTGAGACATAAGTGGCTATCTCTGAGTGTTCCCATAGGATGGATCAGCCGTACTCAGTTTGAAGAGACTTGGGCTACTTTGCTTGGTGTGCTCGTAACTCAGCCCATTGTAATGGACCAAGAGGAGAACCAGCAAGAGGTAGTGTCACTCATTGTATTTTTAAAATGGAATTTTACTTAAAGCAAGAAAAGTGTTTCTATTAATAAAACTGTAAAGCAGAAAAGAAGTGACAAACACTAAGGAATTTTTTTCTATTTTGTATTTCCTTTTTCTCATACCCTAGTGAGTTCAGAGAAATCCATCTTCTGGCTTAGAGCCTCTGCAAGCATACAAATAGTGAGGAAAAAATTTAATGAAGCAGTTTCAACTCTTCATTAGTACATCACTCAACCCAGATTTTTCTTTTTCTGTAAGATTCTTGACTAGAAATGAATTGACATGAAGATGCATGTTCATGCGTCTTGCTCCCACTTGTAGATTGTATATTGGATACCTGGGCTTCTAGCTTGGGTAAATGTTCAAAATTCAGTGGAGAGCATTTGGGGATCAGAGCTCAAGAAATTTAGAGCAGAATTTGTGTCCAATTTATATACCAAAATTGGTATTTATATACCAATTCCTATACCAAATATTTCTGTCCAAAGAACAGCAACAAAACTGGGGCTGTGGCTGAGGGAGCTGAGGGTGTTTAGTCTCAGGCAGAGGAGGCTCAGGGGGGATCCTCATCACTCTCTAGAACTACCTGAAAGGAGGGTGTAGCCAGGTGGGGATTAGTTTTGTCTGCCATCTCTCAACTGAACTCCTTAAGTTGCACCAGGGGAGGTTCAGATTGGATATTAGGAAAAGAATTTTCACTAAAAGAGGGGTTAGGCATTGGAATAAGTTTCCCAGGGAGGTGGTGGAGTCGCTGTCTTTGCAAGTGTTCAGCAGGGGTTTGGATGTGGCACTTAGAGACATGGTCTAGGGGTGATTATGGTGGTACTGGATGGTCTCTGAAGGTCTTTTCCAACCTTGGTGATTCTGTGGAAAGTCAAGATAAGAGTGAACTTGGCTATCATGAAAGAGATTTTCCCTCTTCAACTGTCTTAACCTGCTAGCCAACTGATTTTACCAGGTTCTAGTTCTTTGACCTGAAAGGTTGTTTTCCTAGGCTTGTTCATGGTCCTGATGGTAGGTGCAGAGCCTAAAGCAGTTTGAAGAATTCAGAGGACAAACTGGATCCTGAGTAGCAGACAAAGGGGTTTGCTTCTCTTGCTTCCTAGGTGTCAGACTGCAAAAAGGAATAGGGAATCATCATCCCTCTTCCCTGTTTTAGCATTTTCTGTTAGTTATACAGGCTTTGACACCTTGATTTAACTGTCTTCTGCATAATGGCCATGTTAGGGTCAGACTTAGGGCAAGCTATTGGTTGTTCCTTATTTGTCATGTAGGGAATATTTGTGGAACAAGAAGAATACTGCTCCCTTGCTTTCCAAGGTAGACCAGTATATTCAAAACTGCAAATATTTTAAGCACTGTTGTAAATTTCAGTATGTTAATATTTTCTGAAATAAAAATAAAATTTTTTGAAAGTTGAACATTGGTTACCATCTTACATCTTCTAAAAAGGATCAGATGCATTGTGGTCTGATGCTTTGTTTCAACAAGTAACTAATGGGTAGCTGCAAAGAAAGAAGCTAAACACTTTTTAAAAAGCTCTGAAATGGACATCTTGAGGTTTTAATGCTGCTGGGACAAGAGAAGGATGCATGCAGAGTAACTGATTAGAAGGAAGGGTGTGTTGCTGCTGCAGTCAGTGTGTGCATTGTTTATGTCACATAGATTTCTGGATGGGGAAAAGAGTAGATGTCAGGCTTATTAATGATAATTTAGTGAAACCTGACAAACTGATATTCAGAGCTTGGGGATTTTTTTTTTTTAACAATTCAAATTACAGTGAGTTCATTTTACAGGAAGATACAGAGAGGACCCAAATCAATGTTCTTGCAGTGCAAGCCATAACCTCCCTGGTGCTGAGTGCAATGACCATACCTGTTGCAGGCAATCCAGCAGTTAGCTGTTTGGAGCAGCAGCCCCGCAATAAAGCTTTAAAAGCTCTGGACACAAGGTACTTGTTCTCAAATGCATAAAACTTGTGGTTAATGTATAATGACAGTAGCTTAGTCTAACTGTAGGAAAAATATGTGTAGATTGTATTTTCTAAGTAAGAGTATATATGAGTGGATCTGTTTACAGAGAAGTTGCATGGACTTAGCATTGTGAACATGCTGACTTAAAAGATTATCTGAAAAAGATATCTTAATAAAATCTAGTAAACAATGTGTAGAACATATTTTCCAACATTTTCATTTCCCCGATACTGAAAATTAGCACAGATGCATAACATTACAGAGTGAGCCAGACTTGCACAAAACTGTTAAATGAAAAATCTGCTAAAATTGATTTCTCTTGGGCTTTTAGGTTTGGGAGGAAGCTAAGTGTTATCAGGGGAATTGTTGAACAGGAAATCCAGGCAATGGTGTCTAAGAGAGATAATATTGCTACTCATCACTTATACCAAGCTTGGGACCCTGTTCCATCACTTTCTCCTGCTACTACAGGTAAGAGCTTGTTTGTGGGGGAGAAGGGGAGAGTGAATTCCTTTCGCATTTAAAATGTGGAAAAGATACACTCAGAAAAATTTGAAATCCAGTTTGTGGAAAATGAAGCCATTTTCACATGTGCTTTATTATGCACATTTTAAAAATCCATCCTTTGTTTCATTACAGGTGCTCTTATCAGCCATGAAAAACTCTTACTGCAGATCAATACTGAACGAGAAATAGGAGATATGGATTATAAATTGGGACAGGTTTGTTAAAAGCTCAAATTTAAACTTGATTTTTATTACATTTCTTCCAGTTCTGAAAAATTAGTTAAGAAACATTGCTTGACATCAATAGAAACCAAAAGCTCTGAGTGATGCAGGGTCGGTCATAACTGGGTGTCTCCTCAGCTAGAAGGCTGTGTGTTGCCTGTCATTTAAATGAAAATATGTTTGGCTTCTAAGATTCTTCTAGGCTGATTGTTGGGGTGTTAAATCCACTTCTTTGCTATTTGTTTTTCTCTTTTGTGTGTTGCAAGGTCTCTATACACTCCATATGGTTAGGAAATAATATCACTCCACTGAGAGAAGAAGAGTGGGGTGAGGATGAAGAAGACGAGAATGATGTACCCGCTCCGTCCTCACCACCAACCTCTCCTATCAACACCAGGTATTCTTATTTTTTTGTCTCTTCTCTCTTTTGAGTCATAGATAAGGTTTTATTTCTTCATGTTGAGTTCAATAAGCTGGGTTTATGAATTGGATGCTGGTAAATAACTGTATTATTTCAAATCAAACATTTGAGCAGAGCTTAAGAATAGCTGTTTTAACACTTGTTTATTGTTCCTTGCAGGAAACACCGGGCTGGTGTAGATATCCATTCTTGTTCTCAGTTCTTGCTTGAACTGTACAGTCAGTGGATATTGCCATCCAACCCCAGCAAGAGAACACCAGTGATTTTGATCAGTGAAGTGGTGCGATCAGTAAGTCTGAATTGTTATTCGGAGTCATAATTGAGTATATGTTACAAATGTTCAGAGCTAAGTAGCATCTATTAATATATGGAACACACAGAATTTTCTTGGCAGTGCTATTCTGTGGGCAGTACAGGAACAGAACTTGAGCAACTACAGCACTATGCTGATTTAAGCTATACAAGCATCCAAATTGTGTATTCTGCTGCTGCATTCCAAATACTTCATTGTTACTTAATGGCAGTTTATATTTTACTTGACTACTTGTTAAAGCAAAATTTGCTTATCCTGTCCCTTTGTAAGAAAATGAAGATGGAACAACAATGTATGTTGTTGATTATTAAGTGTAGAAGCAAAACTAAAAACACAGATGTGGAATGTGTCTTGACAGTCATTATTCACTCTCACTCTTATGACTTCAAATGAAACTATCCTTGCAAGAGAAGTATGTGCTATGTGTTTTGGGATGGTTTAGTACATTTTACATAGCAATGTTTGTTCATGTCCCAGAGTTACTTACTATAGTGGCTTTGATTTTGTAAACTTTTTGGTAAAAAGGACTTCTTGGAGGTCATTATTATCAGAGACGAATAGTGGAAATAATTCCTAACAACAATAGTAATAGTTATTTCAGATTCTTGACTAAATGTTTGCACATTTAATAGATCAATTGAGGAAATATTTTGCTTACAATTTTAACAGAAGGGAGAGTCAATTTTTGGCTGTCTGCTAATGGGAATTTTTTTATATTCAATTTTAATTTCTGTACAGCTTCTGGCAGTGTCTGACTTATTTACAGAAAGGAATCAGTTTGAAATGATGTACACAACACTGACAGAGTTACGGAAGGTGCATCCATCAGAAGATGAGATTCTTGTACAGTATTTGATACCAGCTACTTGTAAAGCTGCTGCTGTTCTTGGAATGGTAAGAAAGTCTCAGAAAGTTTATTGCAAATTCATGAGTGTTTAGGTTAACTCAGCTTCTGCTGCAAAACCTGGTAAAGGTGCTTGTCTCTAAGAATATCCTTTAGCTGATCTGCATGGCTGTAAGAAGTAATAGGATATGTATTCTGGGCTTTCAGAGTTTGCAAACATTATCTCCAATTGCCCTGTATTCAAACAGAAAGGTTGTTTGATGTGGTGTTTTTTTGAGGTTTGAGTGTGATTTAATGGGCTTTTTGGTTTGTTTTACTGAATTCAGTGTTGCCTTTGCCCTGGATGCCTCATTTGTTACATTTCAGGCCAGAAATGAGGACTTGCAGAACAGCTTTTGCTAGATTTGTATTGCTGGTGAATGGCTGTAGTCTCATGGGAGGTTGGGAAAGTGCATGTGATGAATATATAGCCCCAGATAGTCAGGTATCCCTTTTCTTTCCTTCACTCTTCCCCCCACTGCATCATTCTGTCTTGAAATGTATAGACCAGAAGTACTTTCCAGTGAACATTTCAGAGTGGAGTTATTTAGGAAAAAAAAATAGAAATAATTTTGGAAGGAGTTAGCCCTCTCTGAGACTAATATAACACTATATGGATAATAGTGGTAAAAGAAATTCTGAAAGGCTTTTAGGGTGGGGCTTTCAGTAGCTATTGCAGCAGCAACTCTGCAAGGGAACAGTACTATTTACTGAACTAATCCTTATCTTGTTTGGGTTTTTAAAATTTCAAATCCTGACATAACTTTGTACAAATAAAACAAAGTAGCATCAATTTCCAAGTTAATCTGCAACTCATCTCTTGTCTGATTGTATTAGTCTTGTGATATTTATTCAAAGTAGTTTAAGCCAGGCTCTGGTTTGTTCCCTATTTTCTGCTCTTTAATTTGTTCCAAGTATTTCGGAATGACAGGACTTGCCAGTATTTAGACCAGTGTTGATTTCTGATGGGTACTCTTGTTGGGTGTATTAGGATAAAGCTGTGGCTGAACCAGTAAGCCGACTGCTGGAATCAACCCTGAGAAGCACCCACATGCCAAGTCGCATTGGAGCTCTGCATGGAATTCTTTACATCCTTGAGTGTGACTTGCTGGACGAGACAGCAAAGCAACTCATTCCAATTATCAGCGAGTATCTGCTCTCCAATTTGAGAGGAGTAGCACAGTAAGACTTCTTCCTTTCCCCCTGGTTCCAAACTGTTGCATGTTTATGTCTGAACAAAAGGGCTCTCTGTTGTTGGCAGCTGCCAGTACATTTTAGAGCGGGCTGTTGTATCAAACAGGTTTTGGCATTTTCATTGAAAATATCATCCAATCTTCGGTTTAATTTACAGAGTGAAATGGTATTTGAGGATGAGAAAACTGTTTGATAGTACAGGCTTTTGTGTCTTTGGTAAACTGTGTTACTTAAACCTCATTTTTCTGTCATTTTCATGATAATCAATATTCTCTCATTACACCTCAGCAATACTTTCTGTGATTTTAAAAAGGGCTTATGTTTCATGTTCAAAAATACTTTGAATTTCTAGAAATTGTTTATAGTGTCTCTGTTTGTGACCTAAACAACTTTGGTGTGACCACTAGTGTTTTTGCTCATTTACAGTTGTGTGAATATCCATAACCAAGAGCACATTTTGGTAATGTGTGCAGCTGCTTTCTATTTGATCGAGAATTACCCACTTGATGTAGGGCCTGAATTCTCTGCAGGAATTATACAGGTATGTTGTGATGCCTCCAGTGAGGGGTGGTTGTGTAACCTGAGACCACCACATTAGCTGTCTTTAACACTTAACTTGGATACTGAGGTGTAGCTATTCTTTTGGGTTTAGTTTCATCAGTTTTTGTTAATCCTGATGCTGTTCCATGCTATTTTGGTGTGGTGCTAGAAGATGACCTAAATACACCTCAAAGCCAAGTAGTTGGTTTTTTTTGCTTTATTTCAGATGTGTGGAGTCATGGTGTCTGGAAGTGATGAATCAACACCATCCATTATTTATCACTGTGTCCTGAGAGGATTGGAACGACTCCTTCTTTCAGAGCAGCTTTCCAGGCTGGACAGTGAGTCCCTGGTTAAACTGAGTGTTGACAGGGTGAATGTGCAGAGCCCCCACAGAGCAATGGCAGCCCTGGGATTAATGCTGACTTGCATGTACACAGGTATTCACTTCGTTATACCTCTGATGTACTGGGAGACTGGCTTGCTAACGGTGCTAATTTTCTTAATTTATTTTTTTTTACCAAGAGTAAAAGAAGTGTATTTTAACATCCACAGTGAACTTGTAACAAATTATTTTGGTTTAGGAAAGGAAAAAGTCAGCCCCAGCCGTATCCCAGATGCAAATCCTGGTGCTCCTGACAGTGAATCTGTGATTGTTGCTATGGAACGAGTATCTGTCCTTTTTGATAGGTAAGAGATAGGTAAATGTGTAAATGGTACTCTGGGAGGGAAACAATTGTGTTTGTCACTGTGAGCTCACTTCTCTATTTGACGGTTCTTACAATTTCTGACATGTTTCTTACATGTTTCTCTACTTACTGTTGCTTAAAAGTTACACTCCTGGTATACACAGTAACACTGATGGAATTGCTGAAGGCAGCACAAAAGTGCAGGAATGTAAATGAAAACCAGACGTGTCTGAACTGATACTGTGTGTTGCACAAACCATAATACTTCATAAATGTATTTCCAGCTCCCTTCAGGTCAGACTCTTAAGTGCTTTTCAGGATGTCTTCTACATAATCAAGGATATAAATCCAGTTTATGGGAAATAATCTTTCTAACCACCCTAAGAGTTTAAAACTTTTTTCCCCTTCCCTTCTCACAAGAGTTGCTCTTTCTGAGGCTGTTAAGTAATTGCAGTGGAAGGATACAGTAAAACTTCTGTATTCACATGGAACTCATTAATGGGAACATTTCAAAACCCCTGTTTTGATCTGACAATCTCAAGCTGTCTTAATTGAGTATAGCATGTTAGATTTTGTGTAGTAGTTTGTGGGTAATGGTTTACATTTTTTAAAGTGTTCAGTGGTTTTTCCATAAAGCTGGAGGAGGGTTTCACTTCTGTACTTGGTGAGAACAGAACTAGAGCAGTGCTTGAGCATTTTTTAATATATCACTCTGAAGAGCTAGCAAAACAAATGTGACTACTGCAAGCAAAAAATAACTTCTGCAGGGAAGTATCACATGATGGTAACTTGATCTTGATACATCAACAGATGCTGCCTTTATTAGAAAGACTTTCTAATTAGTGTTATTTAAACAAAATTGTCTGTAGGTTGGAATATCTTTTCCCCACTTTACACAGCAATGCAGCTTGATTTTCTTGTTTGATATGTTGGTCATTCTGAGCTTGAATAAAAAATGCCAAGATGTTATGAATGAAAACTAGTGTTCTGTTTATAAATGGTCTTTTCTCTGATAACTAGGAGGAGTGATCTCCCTGTCCTTTTTTGTTCCTGTTTAGTTTTTTCAGCATTCCTGTTGGTAAGTCTCATCTCTGATGCAATTCCAGACCTTCAAAAAATGTGATTATTCAAAACAGAAAAGGGGAGAGCGTGGGGTAAGGACACACCTGTAACAGCTTCTGACAGCTTTGATAGACCTCTTTAGGTAGTCTGTTATTAAGATTACATGAAGATTCGAATTCATCAGTGCTGAGAACTTGCCTACTCAGAGATGAAAGTAAAATGTTCTTTCCATTGCCAATTAAATTGGAAAAGAACAAGATATGTGTTGACATTCAATCATAATATATTAAATTTTTTATTATTTTCAGGATCAGGAAGGGATTTCCTTTTGAAGCTCGAGTAGTGGCTCGGATTCTTCCACAGTTCCTTGATGATTTTTTCCCCCCACAAGATGTAATGAACAAAGTCATTGGGGAATTTCTGTCCAATCAGCAGCCATACCCACAATTCATGGCAACAGTAGTTTATAAGGTAATATTTTTATTTATTTTTCTTAAATGTTTCAGAAAATTTCTAAATAATTGTCAGCTCAGCTGAAGGGCCATATACCACTTTTGCTAATTAGATCTAAAAAACCTGCCATGATTAAGCTGTCCTGCTGTGAGCTTTGGTTTCTAGGCAGCATCAAGGGCTAGAATTGCCATGTCACCTAGAGGCCAAAGCTCACAGCAGGACAGGTCAGTCACTGATAATGAGAAAATAAAGAGAAAATTAGTGGTTGTGATCCTGGTGCTCAGATTCTAGATCTGAGTGAGCCATCACCTTGTAAACCTAAAAGGCAAGCCCCTGTGGCTTCAGCTGGGCTTTTGGGCTTTTGGCTCTTCAGCACCTACTGAGCTTGTGCATCACTGGAGAGTATATGTGCACAGCACATGTGATCTATAAAAAACAAAAACACTACACAAGTTGCATATTTCTGTGTGATTACTTCAGTTTGGCACATTTGTCATGAGTCCAGTTCACTAATTCATTAGACTCAAAGTTGTCCCCAGGAAGCCAATTTGTAACCCTCAGAGCTTTGTAGCCAGAGAGAACCTTTACAAGAGAAACTGAACTTTTTCCTGTATCCATCCACTCTGTCTTTATTCCTGTGTGCAATATTTTGCAGGTGTTCCAGACACTGCATAGCACTGGACAATCCTCGATGGTCCGTGACTGGGTGATGCTCTCTCTCTCTAACTTCACACAAAGAACACCCGTGGCAATGGCAATGTGGAGTCTTTCATGTTTTTTTGTCAGTGCTTCCACTAGTCAATGGATTTCAGCAATGTATCCTAAAAAGATTGAATGTTTGCCATTTCTGGGTAATTATAGTGTAAAGCCTTGAAGGGTAAGAGTACAAGTGTAAGACACAAAAAAAGCAGTTCTACTGCAGAGACTAATGGTGTATATTGCTTTGTGCTGTTGGTACCTCACGTTATTAGGAAAAAAAAGAACATCTAAACAGATTATGAGAACAAAGTTATCTAAAACTACTGCTTTAAGATCAGTTTCTTTTGGCCATGCAAGATGACTGGGAAAGTCCTTACTTTGAAGTACTTTTTAAAAGCATCACCAAGATAGTATTGCTGTGACCTTTAAAAGTTTTGCTCTGTATTCCTTCTGCAAGATAAAATATATTGAAAAAAAAAATGAAAGAAGCCAACAAACTCAAAAATCAAGAGAATTATCCTCTACATCCAAACTGTATTTTGCAGTTATCACCCTGGCTGTGTGCACTGCAGTAATAGTGAGCTTTGGCAATGGAATGGCATTGGCCAAATAAATTGGAACAGACTGCTTCCAATTTATCTCTATATCTCTCTTTACACACACACACATATATATATATGTATATATATATATATATATGGTATTAGTACTGGGTTTATTTAAAAACAAATGAACAACCCCCTGAAACAAACAGAAAAATAACTAGTGCATTTTGTGTGCAGAGAAAGAAGTGGCCATTTGTCATGTTTGAGGTGTCCTAATGACTCTCAACCACAGCAGTGCTCTTTGGCTCTCAGCAGTTGCTGATTGCATTGTTTGCTCCAATGGATAGAGAAAACTACTGCTAGCTTGAAATTAATTTCTGAGGATAAGAAATTGTGTGGTGTTAAGGAAGAAATAGGATTTATGTAGTAGCAGTTAATTGCCAGATGACAGCATTTTGCACTTGAACATTGTTGGCGAACTTAAGAATAAACTGTGTAATGGGGATCAGTGTTTAAAGTGCTCAACCAAAAGAGGGCCGATGTCTGTCATTTTATGGCCTTAACTTGTATTTCAGTCTTCCACATATTATCAGCAGAATGGGAAAATCAGAGCAAGTGGATGTTAACATCTTCTGTTTGGTGGCCATAGACTTCTACCGACACCAGATCGATGAAGAATTGGATCGGAGAGCCTTCCAGTCGGTGTTTGAGGTGGTAGCATCTCCAGGAACCCCATACCATCGCCTGCTGACTTGTTTGCAAAATGTCCACAAGGTCACAGCATGTTGAACATCCTGATGTGTAGTGGAACTGCATGACTAGTGTTGGAATATGAATTACAAGGAATGCAAGATGAAGATAATACCTGGGGTTGCATTTGTGATAAATACGGACCTGTCAGTTTTCCTTCCAGCATGCATGGACAAGTGCTCTGCAGCACTGGAAATCACCTGAGAAGTCAAGTGTAGTTGTTGTTGACACCAAGCACCTCTAAATGGAATGAAGTATGTCAGTGTTTGTCAAGTGATGTTGGGGACTAATGTGAGCCGCACATCCAAGCTGTAAAATATGAGCTAATACCACATGCAAGGTATCTGGTAGTCCTCTTCTTCCCAATATGCAGCTGAAGCCACTGTGGTGCAGCCAGTGAGACACTGACAGACTGTTATTGCAACGTGCAGTCGTTAGCCAACTTCATAGTTTTATGTACCTGTATATACTGTTGTGTAGTACAGAATAGAATTTGTTTCCTAATGTCTCTCCCAAACAAGGAAAAGAGAAAATGGCTTTTATGATTTACACTTCCAGCATGTAATTTCTCTCTCTGGATTTTCTGCTATCCAGTGGTGTATGTGTTGGTGATACCAGAGATATAGTGCACATACGTAACCACACGTTTTTCTTTTTTCTTCTCAGGATTTCAAATTTGAGTACAGTATATCAGTGAAAGAAATTTTAACTTAAATTTATTTCTATATTATGTACAGTATGTAAAATTGTAAGATGTGTGGTGCATGAGCTGTGCTGTAATTGGAGATGAACAAAAGCCATGCTACTGAATGTCTTGACATCTGTATTGTCCTCATTTTTATTCCTCGTTCTTGAATTCATATTCCTTTTGGAAATCCATCTTAATGTACAGATTACATCTTGTTATGCATCTCACTTTTTCCTAAAGTGCTTTAAAACTGGAAATTGTTGATTAATTTGTCTTGAGAAACTGTACTAAGGAGGCATTCTTGTGATCCACTTTACTGTAGCTTCTTTTTAATTCCTTTATTTTGAGACATAATGGTAAAAAAGAGGACTAGTCACTCTGGATCAAACTTTAGATACTTAAGAAACTGCTCTTATTTGCTGCACAGCATTTTAAGAGACAAAATGGTGCAAGCTCCCCAGTAGTCAACAACCATTTGACCTTTCCTAACTGAGACCATGGAGTCATCTGGACCACTCTCATGTAAACAAATATGTGGTAGCAGTAAAGAATCAGAAGGCTGCTGTGGTCTACTTTGGGACTGGTTACTAAAGTGTTAGATTACACAACCTCTTTTATTACCTGTTGTATCCATAATGCTTTAGACACAAACACAAATCTCTGTGAATTTCAGGACACTACACAGGGCCAGATTTAGCTTTTAGTCACCACCCAGGGAATGCCATTGATTCCTAAGCTTTACATGAGGAAATCTAGCACAGCGTTTGTCTTTAGTTGTATTTTAGTCTTTCATTATAGAGAAATGATACCTTGGTTCTCAGTCAGATCATACATTCAACCTCTCTTCATTTTCTTATCACACCTTTTGGTGACACTTGGAAAAATGAGATAGTGTTGTCAGGAGGAGCATGTACTGTATGTATTTCTGTATATAATGTATATGTTGAAATTATACACATGTGACAACATTTAATGTATACAGATGTGTATATTTGTATTTATTAAACCCATGTATTTAAACTAATTCCAATCTAGACCAAAAATTGTTGCTTCTGCCCGTAAATTGATTACAAAGGAATTGTCCACTGGTGTTGCTGCCTTTTAGAAATTGGTAGAGGAAATTGATAGAATGGGCAGTAGAAACAACTGTAGATGTTGCTGTATTTAGCTCTCTACAGGTCTTATTATCTAGAGCAATTATTTCTGTCCTTAGTTGGGTTACTCTTCTTCCTTGGGCCACAGCACTGTGGTGATTTTTAAAAGAAACTGAACAGGATTTCACAAAAGGTTTAATAAAATAGGTACTGTTTGAAAGTTTTTGAGTTATATTGGAAATTATCTTAATTCTGATAAAAGTCTAATTCCAGGCAGTGAGATATAATGCCTTGTGTTTGCATTAAGGGGTAGCATAGATCACTCTTCCCTTTTGTAATCACCAATAATCGTTTTGTACTGTAAACCCACACACCAGTCAGTTTTTGTATGATATATAGTTTAAGTGAAGATATTTTTGTAAGCTATTTTCCAGAATTTAAAATAGATTTTAATATATTTTTTAAGCATCAGGTTAGTCAAATTCTCACCATATAACAGTATATGTTGTGTTATGAAACTGTTGAATTCTTCATAATTTTAAGCTCCTCGTGATTAACACAGACCAGCTGATTACTTTACCTTGGGATCACAGGAGCTAGACCCTTTATGAAACTTCCCAAACCAGCTTGGGACTCGCTATAGAATCTTTCAAGCCAATGAAGAAATACTGAATTAAGCAGTCAGCACAGCTGGATGAAAAACATTAGATGTGACAGACTCCCATTCCTCAAATGCCTCTTGCCAGCCTTAGAGCAAGTATTTGCATTACCTGCTTCAAGACAAGATCTAAAGCTGATGCACTCAGTTCTAACCTCACACAGATTCACTGGTTATAACTTCATCTGTTTTAACCTCTCTTGCAGATTTGTTGTAGTGTATATACCTCCTGTAATGTGTCCCAAGTGTCTAAAGAAGGGCACCTCCTCTTAGGAAATTTTCTGTGACCTGAAGGAGTTGTAGCTTCAGGGTTTTCCTAGTGTGGGAGCACACTGCAGTAGTGCTTCAGTTCAGACATTTCATTGTAGCACACTTTCCTGTCTTCTTCCTAGACATTCTTTCCACACCTTTATTTCTTTGGGAATGAAATCATACTCAAAATCACTCCTGTCTGCTTTTAGTGACACAAGCCACGAGGTGTGCCACTGTTGCAGCAGAACGGTGGCCATTAAGGGATTCTGATGTTGGATTTAAAGGAAATAAAAATACTGCTTGTCCTTTGAGACTGACTCTATGCAAGATTTTATTTCACAGAGTGTTTTTAACTTGCTGTAAACAGAAAGCTAATTCTGAAAATCAGGCTGTTCATTTTTTCATTGAGATAGGGTAGAAATGTTTGGTCTTTAGACCTACATTTATTGTCCTGGCTAAACAAAGACAGCATTTTTAATGTGCTTTGCGTAAAAGTGGCTTCTTTACAGCCTTACAAGATGAGAGGTATGGCATGATTGGGAGCATACTTGAGACAGATTAATGTTTAAAACTTCAATTACAATTCACTTGTCAAAGAAACTGCATTACTAAATCTGTAACGTGGCCCTCCCCTAAGAACACTGTATGCCAGCCAGCTTGTTACAAATAGCTTTTGGACCAGCTACCCACTGGCCCATTGAATAAAGTTTGCTTTGTGTTTCTTTCAGCCTGCCCCCTCCCTTGCACTGAGAGCAAGAATGAGGAGTTGCAAACGACAACTTACTGTAAACCAGTTCTTATTTGTGGGATTCAAAGTATTTTCTTTACTATTTATGTTATTTTCCAGTTGCAATTGAATGTGAGTTTATTTAAATCTTCTCTAAAGTGTATACTCAGATGTCATTTCTTGCCTAAAGCATCTAGTAAATGATTGTGTGTTACTTTTGCTTTGGTAGGAATGCCTTCTTAGCACCAAGACATTGCTTGTTTTTTAACCACCAGCAGCATTACAAAAGCACTGAGTAATGAGTGAACAGATTTAGGTCAAATGAAGGGACCAAGTGGAACCTTTTGGGTTAAAAGTAATTTGCTGATATCTAGTAGATTTGCCTTAAGAGTATTCTGTCTTGCCATTCTCCTTTTTCAATGGCTGTTAACTGTACAGCAGATAAGGAGGTTGTGTCAAAAGCACTGCAAAGACCGTTCTCCAAGAGCAGCAGACCTGGTTTGTCTTACGATTTTGTGGAGCTGTCAGGGCTGAGCATTTATGCTTCCATATAAAAGAAATTTTAGGGTAAAATGAGCAATAAACAATAGCAATAAGCAGTTTAATTAAATTCAGTCATTCAGGATCTTACCCAGTGGTTAAAAGGGTTGGGAGAAGATGGGGAACTAATTGAGTACATTCATTGTGTAAATCAGACTTTCTCCATGTACAATCCCAACTAAACTTTCTACTAAAGGTAGAAATCAACTGAGTGACAATGGTAGGTGTTTTGCTCTTTTAGAACAGTTTTGGTTATAAGGACACAATTGCTGAAAGCTACAAGAGGGCAAAATACTTTGCTAGTTTTGAAGTAGTTTAAGTATTTTAAAGTGAAAACAAGCTGCTGTAAAAACTAGAGTAAGCAAGTAGCAAAATTTTGGGGACATTAATGATGTTAATTTAACCTAATACAGAGATTTTGGGTGAACTCTTCGTGCATGCTACCAAAATATCCATTTAAAAATCTTGAGAATCCCACAGTCATACCCAGAAGAGCTTCTATGATATATCTTGATAGCATTCAGGTAACTGGGTATAAATGCTGCAGAGCATTTGTGAAGCATGTGCTGCTTTAGTCATGTGCATTTTGTGTGAGCTTATCATTCCCATCAGTCCGTGTATACACACCATCAAGTTGGATAAACTTGGCAAGGATAAGGTAACGCCCCCTGTGGTGGGGTACAGTTTGAGGGCAATGATGAGCAAAAGCTTGGAGCCCCCACCTGAAAAGCAATTGTACTCAAGGGAAAAGAAAAGCATATAATTTTAGATGTATGTTTAAGTTTTAAAAAAAATGCTGAAAGTACTGCACATTGAAACTAAAAGAGAAAATAAAATGCAACTATTACTGTAAGTGATTTTTCTCTGGTTATTTAAAAAAAAGAGCTTGATGCATTCTCACTAGAGTTTTTCCCCAGTATCTTTTCTTTCCAGCAACTATCAAAATACTGAGTATTATTAAGACGTGCAAGAATACTTGAGCTCTCTGCAAATGTAGCTATGCTGCACAATCACAGTGCTGTTCGCAATTAACCAAGAACTATCACGGCTGAGCTTTTAATTGTATCTAACAGTCATGCTTGCCAAAACTTCTCTGGGATTCTAGATGAGATCAGAAAAGGCAAAATTCAAGTGTACAGCTGTATTTGTGAATGAGAGTGTATTTATCCACAGCAGTGCTGGGGAGGGATAATACACAGGAGAAGAAATGGTTTAACTTGCCGAAGCTTGGTTTCCCAGCTGTTGGGCTTGCATCTTAAAAGAAATTTCTGGGTGGTCCTGCTGCTGAACACTGGAGGATCTCTTGCAGTACTCAACGGCTCAGAGACATCTTGTTTTGATTAACTTTGCAGCACTTGGCTGTTCCCTGGAAACTCTGGCATAAAGTTTGAAGTAGTAGTTTAATGTAGAAAGCACGTGCTGGTTTTGTCCTGAGTCAAAGTAACTTCTTTTACATCTTGTTTTTCTGTGTCGGAGTTGGTGGCGACTGATCCGCCGCTGTGCAACCTTTTAGTGTAGCCGTGGAGCTGAGGGACAGAGCTGTGCTGTGGTAAGTGCCTTTGTCTGCAGAGCTGGAGACTTGTTTGAGTCATAAAGTCTTCGTCTTTTTGTCACTCAGAGAAGAAAAAACATTTAATTTCTGCAAATAGTACCCCTAAAGATGAATTGCCAGGCACAGGGAGATGAAGCATTACACTTAGTAGACTAGAACTTTTTAAATTTACTAGAACTTTTTTTGTTTTTCCCACTGCCTTTCCTGTCCTGTATAGGTATTGTGCTTTTTTTCCCTACTTCTTAGTGCAGCTGTGAAGAGTATTGCAGCTATCATTTGGGAATTGGCAGGGCTCCACCCCAGTTACAAGACAAAGGCTTTGATTGCCTGTAGAATTAAACATAATTATACCATAAGTTTTGCATAACTGTTTGAAGAGATGAAAAGATTTGTAACTTGTAGGTTTGTTAAAAAGTTGGAAGTAGGAACATGAAAAAGTTCATACAGTTTATATAGAATGCTATCTTGGGAGTGAGCCAAGCCTTCAACTCTTCTATTGCAGCCATAAGTCCACCTTAATTTTGTTTCTGATCTTTCCCATGGTGTACACATCCAAATATGGCAGAGCAGTCCCGTACCCCAGGTGCTGTTTTCTTATCCTTCAAGCTGCAAACATCATGGGTAGATTTTGATCAAGTGCAACCTTATTGTTTTATCTGATTGTTTACATTTTGGAGTTCTTTCAGCCAGGCTGCAGTGCTTGGGCTCCAAGCAAAATGCATCCCTCAGGGCTGGGTTTGACCATGCACCAGATACCCACAGAGCTGTGAGCCAGATTAAGTCAGGCTATTTAAATACAAGGTTTTTGCTAATCTAGCTCATCTTGAATTATATGCACTGTAAAACTTCAAGTCAGTGTTGAAATAACATCTCCAAATTAGAATCTTAGTCTTTTGTACCCCTTTCTTCCCCTGAGGAAGAAGAACTAAATGTGTTTTCATCCCTGTCTTGCTGTTAAATGGCTCTAGGATTGAAGTCTAGTCCAATGGAAAAGCAAGTGTAAAGCTTGCTAACTTAACTTTTCTTGGTGTGTCTTGTTAATGTTGACATTTCAAATATCTTTGGCATTTGATTTAACATCTATGAAAATAACACAATTCATTGTTTAACATTTATTTCAGGCAAGTTTGGGCAGATACTCTTAATTACACTTTGTTCATAGTAATTTTTCTTTGCCTTCTTAACTGCTTCAAACTACCACTGTTTTAAATGAACACTGGATGCTGCAGATCTGGGAGGTATTTTTAAGTGCTTTCCAGGCTTCTGATCCTTCCATCTCTTGGTAATGTGGCTTAAGCTCATTCCTTCTCCTCCTGTCTTCTTTCCTCTGCCTTGGCTGCCAGAGTAAATACTTCACCTGTTGAATGCTTTAAAATAAAATTGTATGTCACCAATAGATTGGTATGTGACTAAGTAACAGAGGATAAGGCTGAGTGATCCAAAGTACCTGGAGTTTATTAATTAATTGGGAGTCCTGAAGAAGTGAATCTTTAGAAGGGGACCAAATAAACCTGCAACTTTTTTGCCACCCAATGTGGCAATTTAAGAATATTGTTCAGATGTTTGCCTTCATCAGTACCAAAATCAAATGCTTTCACTAATGTTTCAATCCGTACTTTGGCTGCTTTACTGCTTTTGTGGTTGTCTTGGGGATGATTCTATCTGTGCTTACTGAAGCAACATATTTATATACTGCAGTTACTTAAATGTGAGCTTGTGGATAATACCTGTTCCCATTGCAGTGTGATCTGATAATATTTCCAAAAAAAAGTGAGAAATGTGATCTGGCAGCTGGGAAACTTGCAGGCAGCACTAACAGTAATAGTGAAAGGACCTGCTGCTTCAGAAAACATTATCTGGGACCAAGTCACATTATCAGTGGTAAACAGAGGCTTGTATTATGCTGACAGGTTAATTTTCCAACACTCCCACTGGCCTCCTGTGGGGTTTGAGAGTATCCCTGTGTGGGAAAGATACAGCAAACCTGGTCTGATTCGAGTTGAGTTGTCTCAGATGACAGGATTAAGCAAATCTATGCTTCTTAGATCCATAAAAATCCAAACTGCACATTTTACCTTTGAAAATAATGAATCCAGGGGTGATGATGGAGTGCTGTAAGAAGTCACGTTGAGTTGTCGTGTTACACTTGAAAATATTGCTGCCCCATATGTACTGGTGAAAGTATGAGGTGCTCAGTTTGTTGCAGTGAGACTTGGAGTGCCCAAACTTCTTTTGTGTTTTTGCTGATGGGTTAAATATCGTCAAAGTGGTTATTAATTATTAACTTAGTGAGGTCTGGCTCTCCTTCGTCTGTGCTGCTTTTGTTCTCAGTTTGACTGCATTAACTCTAGATGAAATATAAATGCCAGTCTCGAATTAACAATGATTAAACTGTATTATTCTGTATAGCTTTAAGAAAATCAGGACAGGAGATCAAATTTATTATTTGATGTGTACTCAGTCATGTTTTATTGGCTATAAAATCTCATGTAGACAGGATAACTTTATAGGCCGAGTAGCATAAACAAGAACTTAGCCCTAAATTACATATTTTGAAGAGATTTTCAAAGCCTGTCATGAGATAGGCATTCATTCAAAAGAAAATAATTAGAAGTTAACATTTTAGCAGGGCCCAAAAAGTGGTAGTGATGAGGGTTGTCTGACATATGTTTTTTCCCTTGTGCTTTTCTGCTCTAAAGCTCCAGGATGTGATGCAGGAAGAAAGGATAGGATTTTTTGCAGCAGCCCAGTGTGTGCTTTTTGTGAGTAAAGAACCTTTTGTCTGCTGAGGGCCAGTTATAGATAGAGAAAAGCATCCATGTTTGTTTAAAAAAAAAAAAAATCCAAACCACAAGCAGTTGCAAGGTTCATTGCTGCCTGTTGCAGGTCATTACTTTTTCTCTGTGCAAATATATGATATATCATCACCTGGCTATATCATATATAATATATCACAATCCAGGCAATTTGTGGACCTTGAAAAGGTCTCCTTGGAGACCAAACAGCTGTGGTGCACCCAAGGACAGAGAAGCATTTATGACACTTTTAAGGACATTGCAGGACAGAGCCAGGATGGTTCCTCCTGGGAAAGGGAGGCTTCATGTAGTGTGATTGCAAGATACAGCCCAGGGACCAAGGAATGGTAGGAAACAGCATCTTCTCATTCTTCACTTTCAATGGCTTCACCATATTATGCCTGAAAATGTTGAAGATTCCTGTTATTAAAGGTGTGAGAGAATTTTTTAGGTTTGCTCTCAGCTTTTGTGTTTAGCTTTCTCTTGCACAATGGGTGTTTATAGAGCAGCAAGGAAAAGAAACCCATTTTCAATAATCTGTGATAGTAAGTTTATTGAGTTGAGTGGGTCTTGGGTCTTCAAAGAGGCAGGAGCAGTTGTTGTAAAAGTTGTTTATTGCATGAATACATCAGCCTCAAAGGCAAAGACTTCAGAGTATTAAAGTCTGTTAAAATCTTTTGGCATCGAGTCCTGATGTTCTGAGCAGAAGCAGCAGCAGAAGCTACCTTTTTTTTGCACCCCAATATAGGGGGATTTTATTCATAAATCATCCAATCAGCTAAAACCATGATTCTAAAACATACTTCCTACACCTCTCTGAGCTTAATTCTAATGTGTGAAAGTAGTGTCAGCTCTTACATAAAATTTACCCATGTAGTTCTATCTGTTCACACAAATAGTTCTCTCTGTTCTATCTAGAAATGCAAACAATGTTCTGCTGTGTTTTCATTATGTCTGGAGCTAAGTTAATTTTGTGAAAGGTATTACTACTGAATTTTAAACTAGGCTTTAGGGCTTTTTACTAGCTAATACAATCTCTTAAAGGTACTTAAGATATATTTCTACTTACTTAAAACTAAAACTTACACTCTTACTTCATGTCTGTGTGGTTTAATATATTTCAGTTTCTCTAAAGGTTCCAATTCAATCCCTGCATTCCGTTCTCTCTCTGAGGGATTCAGAGGGGCTTCTATTTCATGCATTCCAACATAAGTTGAAAGAAGGTTGCAGAACTTGAAACTGCTTCTTAGTAGTGTTCTTTTTCCTTCGACTTAGACCTTGAGTGTTCCTTTATATTTGATTATGAAAAGAATAAATACTTTATTTTTTCTTTGAACTACAATTTTCCCTGTAAATTACTATTCCAGAGTCAGCCAGAACTGTCTTTCTTCTTTTTATACAGGTGCCTTTCATCCACTTGAGGAAATGAAATATGCTTTCTTTTCTTCTCCTGAAAATCAAAAATACTAAGTTTTTCTCCTTTTTCTAGTTACAGTTGCATCTCCTCATATTGCTGCATTTTTCTCTAGTGAGAGTCTGATGTTTTGAATTTTCACAGGTAATATTCTTGCCTTATTTGGTTTCTTGATCACATTCCAGAAAGTTTCTTCTTTGAAAAGATGTTACTTTTAAGTTACTCAGTTTTGATGTTCATTGCAACATTAAGGCTTATCAGACACCCATTTCCTAGATCGTCCTGCTGGGGGACAGAAGTGATGCTTGTTTCCAGTCCTCAGGAGCTTCCCCTGATGGCCACAGCCTGTGTGACATCAGCCAGATTCCTCAGCCCCTCGATGCATCCTGTGGACTTGTGTATGCCTATCTTGTCTTGTGTATGCCTATCTTGTCTTGTGTATGCCTATCTTGTCTTGTGTATGCCTATCTTGTCTGAATGTTCCCCAATTCCATTCTCTTCCACTGAGGGTGAGCCTTTGTGGCTCCAGACTTTCCCATGGGTGGAACGGGGATTCCTGGATTCCTCCACCAAATCTGGTGCCCCTGGACATGAGCTTTGGTTTTCATTTTCCTTTCAAAAACATGCTTTTATTATGCTTTTACCATAATAAAATGGTAAAGAATTTACCTTACCAAGAATGCTGAACCCAGGCTTTTCTCAGAGCAGCCCAGCAGAGTGCAGGCACAGCCCCAGGGCACCCAGCAGCCCCACGGGCCCCCATCCCTGCAGCTCTGCTCCACGCTGGGGCTCCTGCCAGCTGCCTTTGAGGGAGAGCCTGTCGGGGACTGCTGGTGACAGATTAAAACCTGAATTCACAGCCAGCTGCTGAAGTGGCCTCTTCCCGAGGTAAAGGCTTTTGTAGCTTTTCCAGTTACCTTTGAGCACTCCTGCCTTTCCTGCTCGCACGGTTTAGCTTTGACTTTCTTCTCCTTATCTGTCACTAGAGAGTAATTGCCCTTTTCATAAGGACCTTGCTTTAACCTTGAACAGCAGTTCCCTGGCACCTGATGTGCATGCTGAACTATATATACTGATGAAAGAGTGAGGTACAGTCCTAATGCCTTCCTTGATGGTTTTTTTTTTTTTTAATCTGTTTCAAGGAGCCCTTTCAGATGGGACATGAAAGCTCTCCCATTATTATAAAATTCCTTATGAAATATTTTTGTTTTGAAAAAAAGACATATTCAGAATAGTGGGGTAAAAGCATAGTCTTATCAGGCTGAAGCTGCAATATCCAAGCTGTTTCCAGTTGCTCTTATCTGTCCTTTCATTTGGTTCTAAACATGAAATGGGCATTTCATTATTAAATGCATACAGAGCCTTTCATTCTAGGGGATACTCCTGTACACACTTCAGTGGGGATTTTTGCAGTATGTGGTAACTTACAAGCAAAAGGTAGATGTTTTTATGACAATACTCTGACAGGAAGTGCTGCAATAGGAATCTGTACTGAAGAGGGAGAACTCTCCTTTCAGGACATGGTTGAGGAGACTCACCAAATCACAGTATGAGCGAGGTTGGAAGGGACCACAGTGGGGCATCTGGCCCCACCCTGCTGAAGCAGGGTCAGCCCAGAGCACATGGCACAGGATTGTGTCCAGATGGTTCTTGAATATCTCCAGTGAGGCAAACTCCACACTCTCTGTGCAGTCTGTTCCAGTGCTCAGACCAGTGAAGAAGTTCTTCCTCATATTCAGGTGGAACTTCCTGTGCATCAGTTTCTGGTCCTTGTCTCTTGTCCTGTTGCTTGGCACCACTGAGCAGAGTTTGATCCACCCTCCTGACACCCTCCCTGCAGATACTGACAGACATTGATGAGGTTCCCTCTCAGTTTGAGGCTGAACAGGCTCAGCTCCCTCAGCCTTTCCTTACAAGAGAGACTCTCCAGAGCCTTCATCATCTGTCACACTCTACTGGACCCACTCCAGGAGCTCCATGTCTCTCTTGTCCTGAGGAGCCCAGAACTGAACACAGCACCCCAGGTGTGTCCCACCAGGGCTGAGCAGAGGGGCAGGATCTCCTCCCTTGACCTGCTGGCACTGCTCCTCCTCACACAGCCCAGGACCCCATTGGCCTTCTTAGCCACAAGGACACACTGCTGGCCCATGGACAGCTTGTGTCCACCAGGACCCCCAGGTCCTTCTCTGCAGAGCTGCCTTCCAGCAGGTCAGCCCCCAGCCTGGGCTGCTCCATGGGGTTGTCCCTCCCCAGGTGCAGGACCCTGCATTTGCCCTTGCTGGATTTCAGAAGGCTCCTCTCTGCCCATCTCTCCAGCCTGTTGAGGTCCTTCTGAAGGGCTGCACAGCTCCCTGGGGTACTGGCCACTCCTCCCAGCTTTGTGTTGCCAGGGAACTTGCAGAGGAGCCATCTGTTCCTTCATCCAGGTTATTGATAAAGATGTTAAACAACACAGGGCCCAGTAGAGCACCCTGGGGGACACCACAGGTCTCCAGCTAGACCGTGTGCCACTGATCATGGCCCTCTGGGATCTGCCACTCAGCCAGTTCTCAATGCACCTCACTGCCCACTCACCCAGCCCACAACTCCTGAGTTTGCCTACGAGGATGTTGTGAGACATGGTGTCAAAAGCCCTGCTGAATTCAAGGTAGACAAAATCCATTGCTCTCCCCTCAGCCACCCAGGCAGTTGCTCCTTTGTAGAAGGCAGTCAGGTGGTCAAGGTTGATTTACCTTTAGTGAATCCATGCTGGCTGCTGATCACCACCTTGTCTTCCATGTGGATGTAAGTTGTTGTTCTGGAGCAGGCACCTTCCTGTGCTCGCACCCAGTGGCAGATGTCAGCTGGCTGGGGCAGCTGTTGTTTCTATCTGTGGATACAACCAGAAATTCAGAATTGCTTTGTGAGTGGAGGGCACAGTGAAGGCTCCTAGGCTTTCTGCCTCAGCTGGACTTGCAGGAAAACAAATGGATGCAGAAACTGAGCTTTATTCAGCTTACAAGAGTAAAGCTGTAGAACTGCCAGACATGCAGAAAAAGGAAAAGCAAGAAAAAGAGTAGATGTGTTGTTAAGGGTAATGAGCAATGCACATTCTCTAGCAGGATTAGGATGGGAACAGGAATAGACTTGCCAAGCTAATGGAAAATCCTATTTTTGAAAAATGAAGGGAAAAAAATCCTTTAATGGGTTTTGATAGGAAAATTGACAAGTATTAACAAGAATCAGGAAAAGTAGCAGTTAAATGGCCAAGCTATGCAAGATGTTCACAAATCTTCAAGATGAACTCAGCAGTGATTAAGGGGAATAAAAACTTGAGCAAAAATGCTGGAGAGTACTTGAACTTGGTGTTAGCTCACTAATGTCAGTGATTCTTGCTGATGGTGTTTGTACAAGTATAAACTGGGGAGATGTGAGTGCAGTGATCCCTGCAAGTGCTGCCCTTACAGAATCAAGGCCAGGATGAGAAGTCCCAGTGAGGAGCAGGATGTGTTAGTTCTGCCCCAGCATTGCACTGATGCAGTTTGATAGAGCATGGGTACAGTGAATTTCTTCTGCCCAGAATATCACACCTGGATTCTCCTGTCCACCTTCCACGGCCTGCAGGGCCTATGGGGAACTTCTGGGAAGGAAGGGAGTATGCAAGCAAAGGAATTTTGTGAGGTAGCTCAGAGACATAATGGAAAGTCCTTTGAGTATGTTTGTGCAAAGGCAAGACACAAAGGCATCAGGGGGAGGATGTAAAATGCAATGAATAAAGTTAGAGAAATGCATTGAGACACAAGTGGTGGCTTGGAGAATCAGACTGTACAGGTGGGAGTAGTGCAAAGCAGCAGAAATGATCAGTGAAGAGCACAGCAATGCCATGTGCTCAGGGAAAGCAGCACTGCTGCAAAGCAGCAGAAATGATCAGTGAAGAGCACAGCAATGCCATGTGCTCAGGGAAAGCAGCACTGCTGCCATCAGCACAGAGGGCAGGGATGCAGAGATGGAAATGTGGGGTCCAGGGACTTCCTCTGCCTGTGTGAGAGAAGAGAAACTTGCAGGAAGCTGAGTGAAAATAGAATGGCAGTGTGACTGCTGTGTGGTAAGGACAGAATAAGTGGCATACAGGGTGATTTGGAATTCCAGCATGCTGGGATTACAGGTCGTGTCAAAAATACAGAACTGCTTAACACACATGAAAGTAGAAACCTACCTATATTAAATTATGGCCAAATTGTTTTAGCAATACATAGCCAGACGAAACAGACACTAATAATTCACAGAATAGTGAAAGCAGCATCATGAATTCACTCATTTTTCTAGGCTGAAAGTTCCTTTAGTCACCTCCTGTGTGGTGCAATAGCTACACTTGATTAGCAAAAAATAAATGTGGAGGGAAGGAAGCAGCACAGGAAAACAGATACAGCCCCTGCCTTTGGAGGGCACAGAGGTGAAGGTAGCAGCAGAGAATGGAGTTTTGTGCAAGTTCTCCAGGGAAGGCAGGGCTTTCCCATGAAAAGCCTTCTTGACCTGAGGCCAAAGACTTCAACAAAGAAGAGACTTCTGCTCCTGATACTACCTTTTTTTCTCTCTTTTTTCTTCCCTGAAGAAAAAGAGGACTGGTGAGTGATCTAAGATTAAAGGTGCAGTGTTGCAATTTTGGGGCATTATGTCAGTTGTGAGAGATCAGACTACGAATTAGGGGGAAAAAAAAAGTCAATTCAGAGGCATTACTAGAAACCCCTTTATTAGAAAACCCAGACATAATCTTTGATGAACCCATGAATATTTGCCAAGCAAAAGAAATTCCCCAGTGCATATGAAAGCTTAAGAGACAGCAGGCAGTGCCCTAAGCATGATGAAAAATTAAAACCATTACAAGACAGAGACCTGGGGTAGTATGTCCTGCAGAGCTAAAACACTGATCCCCAGGGAGCTGCAATGCAAGCCAAGCAGCAGCCCAGTTCTGGGGGAGAAAAAGAGGTAAAATCTGCCACAGATTGTGTAGTTTTGCTGCAGGTATACAGCATGGGCCAGGAGAGGAGGGCTGGCAGGGAGGGCTCCTTGGCAGGGGGAGCTGATGCTGCTGCAGGAGAAGATCATCAGCCTGAAAGGAAAATTGGGCTCTTGTGGAGTTGGATGCTGTGTGCAAGCCAATGTGAAGTTAGCAATACTGAAAGGGATTCACAGTCAGGAAACAGCAAATAGATGAAATTCAGGGTTAGAGCTGAACATTTATCCCTGCAGAGGGAAGATGGCAACAGGCACACATAAGGAATGGGGAAAGTTACAGTTTGCTTGCTAGGATGTTAAAGGACTTTGTGTCATCCTCCTGAATCCCTGGGGGAAAATTATTGTTGCGTTTGGGGAGTCTGAGGAGCAAGGAGATTGCTTAGCAAGGTAACATTAAAGCACCCAGAGAACTCAGTTTTTAGCTCTGATTCTGAGAAAAGGATCAGTCTTAGCTGAACTGACCTTTTAGTGGTCAGTTTATGGGTACATACTTTATACTGTCAGCTCAGGCACTGGAATTACTGTCCAGCACTCCTTGAAGACACATACCCTGTGGATGATGCTGTGTCTGACATCAGTGTCCCAGCCTTCCACTCCAGGCACTGGATGGTCACAAAGGGAAGATGCAAACAAGTCTATGGCCAAATCCAAGCTCTGCCCACCTGTTCCTACAGCTGTACCTGCTTGCTGTCAGCAGTATAAACCCTAGAAACACTCAGAGCCTTGCCCTGGTTTGCTTCCAAGCTGGGCTGCAGCTCTGGGAAGGCTCTTTTCACAGTCTTTCACACAGGGAAAATCTACCAGAAGCCCTAGGTGATAAGGGGTGGAGAGGACAGCAGCTGCCCTTTCATCGTGGTGCTGTGCTGGCTGGATTGTGTCCAGGCAGTTTGTTAGCACTGCCTACAGGTACCACCATCCCTACCCTTAGTTACCCACTAGTAAATCTTCTCTGAAGCGCTAATATGAGTTACTTAAATCTTTTCTGCTGCTTTTGTTTAGCCTGGTTTGAGTTGCCAAGCAGCTTATTACACTTTGCACTAAACCCAGAGCAGCTGTGCAAGGCAACCCCCAGGCCATGCATCCAACTCTGGGATGGCAGGCACCAGCCACTGGTGAGTTTGAAATGGGTTTTGAAATGGTTTGTGAAACCCCCCATCATGTCCTGGTCACCAGTGGACTGCTCCTGCTGAGCCCAGCCTTTGGCTGTGGCTGGGATGATCTCCAGCCAGCTGCAGCGTGGTCAAGCCCAGAGCTACATCACTGGTGTGGGGGGAATTCTGCCTCTAGCTTCAGTCAGCATTTCCAAGTCCTGTTAAACCTGAATAACCACAATCCAGGACTCTTGCTTCAAATACATTGAGTGAAAATGAGGGTTCCCAAAGCTCTAGTGAAGTAAATTTGTCTCTTCAGGATACTGCTTATGCGCCGGGATATTTTTTTCCCTTTATGAAAGAAATGGATGTTTGGATTATAGTTAACAATGTTAGTGTCTACTCTTAATTTTTATGCTTTTACACTGGCTACTGCAGATACTTACAGGTTTGTGTGAAGGGTGTATTTCCAGCTATTCACTCCCAGGACTTTCACAGGGAGGTTTCAGTATGCAAAGTTCCCTACCCTCCCATATACCAACAGCAGAGACTGCCAGGTCACATCTGCATTAAGTCACATTTGTTTTAAGTTAAACTTTGAAATCGTTAGTTAAACTAAAGTTAAACTTTGAAATCTATTTCATTACACTGGTGTAAAACTGTTTGTGGATGCTCCTCTGTGCTTTAATTGAAGTCTGATTTGCAGCGTTTTTTCTTTTGGAAAGCTGAATCTGTTTAAGAGTATCCACATGGGTTTGCAATTAGTTTCAATAAATAGAATTAAATCCAGGTTTTGCTTAAATTGCTGCAAGTTTTAATGCAAACAGGGCCTCTGCAAAACTGAAAATCCCCCAATTATTCTGGAGCATTTCTGTTCTCTGTGAGACTGAATGTTTTCATGTGTTTTCATGAGCGCAGTGTGGAGGTTCTCCAGTATCCAACCTTTTCCTGAAACAAGCAACCTACTTTGAGTTTAGCAGCCTCTCCCCTGCCCCTGACTGGCTCTTGTGCTTCCAATCAGGCACAGAGGAAACATTTAAACACGCAGCCCCTTTGCTTAGCCTCCCTGGCTCTGCTCAGAGCAGGAATCAGCCATGCAACTCAGCCCAGGTAAGGCCACACTTCATCATCCCCATTGCAGCCACGTTACATTTAACAGGTTTTTCCCCTCTAAGTGCCCTGATTTACTCTTTGCCCCCTCACTGCACAAAGAGAGGGGGAGAGTAAAGCCCTCCCGTGCCCCAGGAAGGCAAAGGCATGGTGAGAGCAACTTGCACACAGCTGCAGCTTCACCTGGTACAGCTCCCAGCAGCAGCTTTCCTGGGTGAGAGATGAGGGCTGGGGTGGGAGAGGCTGGGGATGGGACAGGAAAGCTGCCAGGTGCTGTTGAGCCAGCCCAGGTCCTTATCCCACCTCTGCACAAGGCCGGTGAGGATACTTTGGGAATGTGGCAGCTCCCCTGCTCACCCTCCGGTGCAGCTGGGTGCTGTTTTCACCAGCCCTGTGTGATGCAGGAGCAGGGCTGCCACCCACGGATGAACAGATCCTTTGAAAATCCACGGGAGCACACACCTCCTAAAAACCTCCTCTCTTCCATTTCCACATGCTGTTAAATTACCCTGATCCCTAAGTGTGATCTTCTGGCTGCCCACGAATTACTCGACATGGCATGCTGGATCCTTAGCTGCAGGACAGTTTTTCCAGTTGTTTGTTTTGAAAGCTCTTAAGAGCAATATACTATCAGCTGAGGTTTCTAATTAACTCTGAATAGCTAGTCTGCTGCCACTCAAGTATAATTCTCATTAGCATCTCAGCTAACAAGCTTCAG
Organism: Vidua chalybeata; assembly: GCF_026979565.1. NCBI lineage: Eukaryota > Metazoa > Chordata > Aves > Passeriformes > Viduidae > Vidua > Vidua chalybeata. The sequence continues at coordinate 63,612,251 of NC_071533.1, read as the reverse complement.
TGTTTGCCCTCCTAATTAGCTTCTAGTTAAAATCTTTCCCTATGCTAAGATGTGCTGGTGTTAATTGCAGTTCCAATTGCTTTTGCAGCAAACTCCTGAGAGGCTGCTCCAGCTCTGGTTAATAAAGCCTGATAGGGATCAGTGTCTGGGATCCTCACAGCCACAGGTTCTGTGCTCTCCTCTAAGTGTGTGTCTTTACCACATGTTGTGCAGAGAGAAGGGGACACAGAGCCACAGCTTTTAAAAGGAATGAGGAAGTATTTTGCCTTTTAAACAGGTGGTAGAACTCGAAATGAGTCTGCTTAAAGCAGAGTGCAACTTTCAGAGCTAATACTGCGTAAATGGCTTTCCAGGGATTTTCCCCCCATGCAGCTGTCCATACAATGCCTAGTTTTCCGTGCCCTGGGTTTCTAAGGGTTCCTGAGTGCCCCACAAAATGCCCTATTGCTGCTGCTCTCAAAAGCCAGTGTATTTGTCTGTTGCCCGGACACAGAGTTTGTCAGTTTGGCTATTCCTTCTGGGCTGCTCAGGATGGTATTCCTGTGGAATGCTCTCAGCAGGTTTAATGTATGCCTGCGAGCCGGATTAACCCCTTAGTCCCCACGGCTTGGGAGCACTCACAGCACGGTGGTGTCGGTGGGCTCGAACTGTGTGCCACTGACAGCAGAGCAGGGGGACTGGGCTCAGGGGAGCAGGCTCGGGGCAGGGGGATCCCACTGGAGCATGCAGAGGAGAAAGGTGAATCTTGAGTTTCACAGAGCTCCTGAAGCTGTCCAGTGCTTGTTCCGTGGCAGTAAATCCATTCTGTGCCTTTTCTAATCCCACATTTCCTTCTCAAAGTGGGGAAAATACTGCCCAGCTTGGGAAGATTTGCTAGTAGGCTGTTCACTGCAGACATGCCCAGAGCCCACCTGTTACCACCCCTAAACTGAAACCCACTTTTTGCTGAGCCTTCTGCAATGGGTTTAACACATCCCACGCGTCCTGCTGCTCTGTGTAGGGTAAGGAGAGGTCCGCACTGAAACCAAACACTGAATTCTATCATTGCCTGGATCCTTCTACCTGGGTAACTTTTTCCTTCTCTTTTTTGAAACTGTGGGGTAAGGTTTCGATGTTACCAAGACAAAGTTAGAAGGTTAAGGTGAGTCCTTGTCTTGGCAGAATGACTGTAATCCTGTGATACTTTTATCATGCTGTGACTGGAGGTTCTAGAGGACTCTTGCATGCAAGAGGAGTCACCCTGAAGCAACATGCAGGTGTAAGGATGTGCCCCATCAGTCCCATTATGGTATCCAATTATCTTCTAGAAAGAGAGAAACTCTGGTAATGAATATACTTATGGTTCATAACTTCTTAAAAATTTAATTTAAGTATGGACTACTCACACTAATAGCAATAGATGTAATTAGTCATAGATCTTTCAAATCTGCTTTAGAAAAACATGTAAGAGCTTTAGCTGGACCTGAGGTAACTGGGCAAGTTGAAAGGGTGAGAGTGTGTTTACTCAATGTTACATGTCTGGTGCTGTTCATATCAAGTCTAATATTCTGGTGCCAAATGATTCATTATAATTTTTTCAGCTGTAAAAAAAAAAAAAATCAGAATTTAAACCACAGTCCTTGATGAGAAGCTGACTTTCTTGATTTGACTTCCTATATCCAATTAATGTGCTGGAAAGTGGGAGTAATGATGGTGAGCAAATCTCAGTGTTTGAATCTATTTCAGTTATGTATCAAAGAGGCATATTTAAATGAGCTGCTTAACCTCTGTTATCTACAAAACTGGATTCCAAATCACAAATATGTCATTTACTGTGCTGTACTTTAGTTACAGATGGCACCATAAAGTAAAGCACATGATATGATAAAACTTTTTTTAGAAGCTTTAAAATAAAACTTGAGTTTGGATTTAGGGAAAGAAAAAAAATATTTCCAATGAGGGATCTGTAGAGTAAGTAATAAATACAGATAAGACAAGGGATTGATCAAAGGTAGCAGAAAGAATTCAGAACAAAGGGTAATTTTGGTAAAGCAGAGAAAGAAAGGCATAAGGCATTAAAGTGAAAATTTCTAGATGTACCATCTATGTCCAGCTACTGAGGTGCTTTACTTTCAGGGGAAAAAAAACCCAAACCAATCAAAAGAACTCTTTCAGATCAAAATTGTGCAGATGTTACCACCAAGTTAGGGTGACCGTCAGACATGAATTTGTATGTCCTGCATATTTTATCCATTTGTGGTAATAAAATAATTCCTTCTTGTAGTAATGTCCACTTTGTGAGGACTTTGATACTCTTAATTTCTGTGAGAAAAACCACCAGAGACCATGAGAGCCTGGGCTGTAACAACTACTGCCCTTGCAAATTGCTGAACAGGTAAAGCCAAGTGTGGAAGGCATCTCATGATCGCCATCCTCTTTTACATGATCTGCCCTAAGGATTTTTGTCAGCAGACCAGTTTGTAGTGCTGGCTTATTGCCAGATTTGTCACATTAAACTGTTTTTCTTGATGTGATTATAAGCTAAATTGGTGTCATGATCTTTTTTCTTAAGGCAAGCAATAAATTAAATTGTGGGATAGAAAAATGGTGACAAAGTACCATTTATGCTGACAGCATAGAAAGAATAATGTTGAAACAACTCATAAACACACTGATTGAGTAGGTCCTACTACCTTGACTCCATTTGGTTCAGAAAATGTTCATGAGGTTGTTTGAGTCTGGAAATGGAAAGGATCTTATAATCCTAATAGCTCTTTCTTCTAACAAGGCTGATCCAGGCCGTTTCTTACAGCAGAACAGCCTTTCTGCACAGATCGTTAGAGAGGGCATCCCCTTACTTATTTATACTACACATACCAGGTGTGCTGATTATGAAATTTCCCTTGAGGCTCCAGAAGGAAATGAAATCCTAATAAATGCATGAGATAGTGGAACAATGCTAGAATCTCCTGGATGAAAATCAGTCATGTGTGTCAGTGATCCTCCTTACAGTGCTTTTTAGAAAGCATTACAAAAGCTAATCTTCTTAGGCTTGTCATCCAAACTATCCTGGAGGTGTGAAGAAACTGCCCTTCCAGGGGACTTCAGTTCTCTGGTGGGAAACAAAGGGAAAAAAGGCTAGAGGAATACATTTCTTGTCTTGGGGAGGTGTGGAGGTGGCAGTGTTGATACTGATGTTGACTGTGTTTGGTACGATTGCACAGTGATGACTGAAACAGGGTCAGGAAACTGTCTGGAAAATTCTCCATCAAAATGCTGGCTGAGAAAATATGAGGAATCTGTTGTGGAAATATGGGCTGCCCTTGCCTTGGCAAGTGGAGCAATTTAATTTGGAGGAGAGACTGGTATTTGTTTGAGACACTTGTTATCCAGAGAGATGACTGAAGTCCAAGGCAAGAAAGGCCCTTTCTCTGCAGAGGTGAATGGAGAAATACCAAAGACACTGAACTGAGGATCAGAAAAGGAGAAAGACAACAGGGAAAGCAATGCAGCAGTGTGAAACAACATGAAATTGTTCTATGATTCTGTGATTTAATGTAACGGGGAAAAGACAATGCTGATTTTAACCCAGAGCAATGTACAATGACCATGACAAACTCAGTTCTCTTGTCTCCGTGCCAACAATACAATTTTTAAGAGGTGGAATAGGTAAATATATGAATAATTATATGAATTTTGCTGTTCAAAGGAGCAGCTAAAAGGGTAAGACACTTGCAGAGAACAGGCAGCTGGTGAGAAAACTCTATAATATCAGCTCAAAGAAGCGTGTATCCTCTTCTATCAAAAGGATTGAGGAGGACTCTCAAAAGCTGGTTGTGTTCAGTAGAAGAGCAGAATGATGTTAGGAGTACAAAGACATCTTTCAGAAAGTGGAGGTTGTATTTGAACAAAGAAAATAGAAAAGAGCATACAGGCAAGTTAAACAAGGCAGGTAAAATCAATTTTGAGGAGCAACTTGCAAAACTCATAGAAACAATGAGAAAACCCCTTCAAACAGATGGAGGGCAGGGAGCCTGTCCATCAGCAGGCTTGACAGGCAATCACAGTGTAATAAGATCACTCAGAGTACACAGGGCTGTTACAGCAAAGCTAAATAAATCTTTGCTTTACTGTTCATTATAAAAGATCTCAGGGAACTCTCTTTTCTGGAGAATTTTGGTATCTGAAAGCATCTAAAAGTGTGTTTTAAGCTGAAGTGTCAGCAGAACAGGTTTAGAACAATTGGATAGATGCGTAATACTATTGATAAAAATAGGTGGTAGCTATGGTAGCCACCCAAGAGTCCCAAATGTAGAGTTTTTAAATTAATGGTTTCCTTTGATATGAACTAAAAAATTGATGTAGCAAGTGAAGGTGGCAAATGCAATGTTTAAAGGGCTGGGTACAGGGTAAATTGAGCCTGCCTTGGTCAAATTTATGGAAAATAAAATGTAGACTTGTAAATAAGACATATTGGGTCAATGTAAAAATGAATTTTGTAGAAGGAAGCTGTCACATATCTGTGTACTTTGAAGCCCAGCAGCCAGAGGTGATTCAGCTCATAAGGCATAGCTAGACTTCCATGGTCCCTTAGCAATAGTCATCAAACCCCCTAAAGAATCAAGATATAAAAGGGAATGTGTTCCTGTAGTTTTGAACTGGTCATGGTTCCAATTAGGTAAAACAGAGGGTGGGGATTGAGTCATCCTTTTTCAAATTGCAGGCCATCACCAGGTGGTGATGAATTCTCTATTGTGAAATTACCTACTAAAGCTCTAGGGAAAAAAGGAAAATTGACAAACTCACCAGTTAGAAATTTTCAAGGTAGGTTAAAATTAAAACTGGCTGTGAAGATTCTTCATTTTTTCACCTAATCTAGACATCTGCAAAGTAATGCAGAAAGGGAAAAGAAGTGTACATAGGCATCCACAGAGACGTCACCATTCAGGAAAATATCTTCTCGTCACTGTGAGTAGTTCTTGGAAGGTATAAGCTCAATCCTTAGGAGTGATCAGGAGGATAAATAGGATGTAAAACACTTCAAAGGAGATCTAAAATAAAACCAAAAAAGGCTTGTGTGTGAATCCATGATGTACCCAAGTGTTGCACAGTGTGATAACTGTGTCTGGAATAGAGGAGAAGTAGAAATGGGACATATGAAAGCTGCAAGAATGGTCACAGGCACAGAAGGGTTTTTCTGCCAAGAGATTTAAACACAGGTTGGGAAGGACCCCTGTGATCACTGTGTCCAGACTCTCCTCCTGCTGGCACCATGGCACACAGCTTTTTCATGTGTTTCATGTGTTTCTCCAATGCTGCCAGAGAACTGTCTGGTCCCTGAATTCATGGAGCTGTCTACATGTCAGTAGACAGCTGTCCTACTCTTGTTACATCACCTATTGTGCCTTCCCCCCTTGTTCAGCAGTGTCACTCATCCTGAAAACTGAGCTAGATTCTAAAACATTTTTTTTTGGGTTGCATCTGAATTATGTATCATATCCACTGAAAAGCTGCGCAATTTTCCCTTCCCTGTCTCTTTTATATTTGTGAAAATCCTTTTTCATATTTATTTTGACATCAGGGAAAGGAAATTTTTGAGTTTTGGCATCTGTGGGACATATGGGGAGAGGTAAGCATGTAAAGTGTCTGATGTCTCGGCTGTTTCCCATAGTCTTCATTAAAGGAAGGAAGGTACAGAGGAATTTTTTGCTTGTACTGTTCAGAGAGATGGTTGAGATAGTCATTGGGAGAGAAGAGTTCATGGTTGTTTCTGTTGCAGAATAATTAGGCTGACAAAATCCCCCATATAGCCATAGTTAAAGGAATTCTTCCCTCTATATCAGTTTTCCTTACTTTATCTGAGAAACAATTCACATACCAGTCAATACCCTTTTTTCCCATCCTGAAAATCAAGTCTGTGCAATAATGAATCAATCATAAGAAGACAACTACCTCATTGTAGCCAGATACAATTTTAATTGAGGATGTCTGTTTTAAGTGGGCCAAAATGTTTTATATAATCCACGTTCATTGCTTGGTGCATGTTTGTTTTCTTGCTTGTAAAGTTCTTGAAATGCATCACAAATCAGTGGAAGATGGCTTCAGTGATCCACATAACCATTTTAGATCTATACTATTACAATACATCCTAGAGACTGTTCTCTGAGAGTCAGAGGAACGACTGGGAAGGCTCTGGGCACTCTCTGACTGTGTCAGAATAAAAAAGGTGAGCTGCTGCCCTGGTCTATGGAAAAGACATTTGCAATTCTAATGCTGCTTCTTGTTTGAAGCACACAGGTTTATCTTGGTTGGTGCCAGGCCCAGAAAAGGCATCCATTGGGATCAAATCAAGTAATATTTAGAATTTGATGCATTTTTTTCAGAGGCCAGACCAGTCTCCTGATGAACCACCCTTTCTCTCTAGGGACATAGCTTGAATCTGAGTAGAAGCTGTCTTTTAGCATTCATTGGGAGTTTCTGCTTCTTAGGGCTACTGAGTGCTGTACCAACTCCCAATCTCTAGCTTATGTAGAGCACCTTTTGTGACTGACCTAGACAGAAGTGTGAACTAGAGGGGATTTTTTTTTCAGATTTTGGCTGTATTTTGCAACCACAGAAGCAACTGTGTCATTGATGAAGCTCTGCGGTGAATGTCCTTCTCACTAGAATATCTGCCCAGGAGCTGGGCTGAAGGGTTGGAAGGTGTTGTAGGCTGGCAGGAAGGACAGGCTGCTGAGGGCTGCAGGAGAGCTCCACAGTGCTGTGTGGGAGCTTTGGGTTTTCCTCACGTTATCTTTGCTTCCTTCCATGTTTTGGGAGAATGGTGGTGGGGTGGTCTGAGAAAACAAACGCTGCCAAAATGTGAGGAGTTAAATCAATGCTGAGCTCCAGTGCCAAGCAGGAAAATTCTCGACTGAGATGTGAAAGAAGAGGAGGGATGCAGGGCAGTGAGAGCTTGCTTGCCTCTGAGCCAGGGGTGGTGGTGGTGCCAGCCTTGGTTTTGGGTGGCAGCCCATGCTGGGAGAATGGCACAGTGGGCACAGAGGCTTTCCTCACAGCGGGATTCAGGGAAGGTGTGTGATGGTGCGTGCAGCAGGGTTTTCTGCTGGATTCTCTTTCTTTGTGGTGCAGAACACACACTGACAGATAACACAGCAACTGCTGTGGATATCAGGCAAGCTCTGATCTGCACCTTGGTGTTCTGTGGGAAAAAAAAAAAAAAAAAAAAGAAGTCTGAGCTCAGATATCCCCTGTGGGATTGTGGATCCATGCTGTGAAATGCACGTGGGAAATCCTTCCCAACTGGCAGAGGGTACAGCTCATTCAAGCTGAGCATATTTAGAGAGAGTACTAGTTACAAAAGCATAGCCCAACCCTGACTTAGGGCCAGTAAGACTGCACTCTGTATTGGCATATGGTATAATTAATTTTTGGATATTTGATTAAATAATGTGATAGTGCAAGAAGGATTGGCTGGCATTGCTCTCTAAAAGACAAAAGTAATATTAAACCTTGTAATGCTCCCACACCATTGCAAATGCTGAAAAATTAACTGTAGCAAGCCACTGGAGACACCACAGTGTGGTATTTATTCTGTAGCCATCAGGTGCTTGGCTGGATGGATCATAAGCTGTGCCTGTGTCCTTATGTTCACTTAGCAAAATGCAGGATTCCCTCTTCTTTTTCCTTAGAATGAAAATTCAACAAAAAGGACTTCCAAAGAATTTAATCTCTGTGCAACTGTACTTTTTCCTACCACAAGTGTCCCTCACACTTTGTGATGCTCTAGATACAGGATATGAAATTCCAGCAGCAGGTGTGTTCAGAGCTGCGGGGGTCCAGTGAGGAGGTTGTGTTCCTTGGCACAGATTTTTTAATTATCACCTTGCTAAGGTGAGTGGGAAATTCTGTCTAAAAATCATCAGCGTGGAATGACAGAGAATTTTACCTCTCACTTTCTTAGTCTGTGGGTGGAAGTTTAGGGCACTTGCTGTTCACTTCCAATGCTGCTGGATAAACTAATGACTGTGTCACCGAGGTGAGTCTGAAAATTAAATCAAAGTCTTGTGTCAGATTTTATTTCTGAATGGGCCTGAAACAAGTTCTGGAGATCTTGTACACATCTACCTACAAAACTATCTTGCTAAATATCTAAAATGAATTGCAAATATTTCCATTTACTCAGCCTATTCATCTATCCATATTTAAAGGGATACCTCCTCTGTTTTGTCAAAAGGTATCACTTTTCTGCCTCATACCTCCTCTTTTTAGGGTTGGTCTGTTTCTGTGAGAAAAAAATGTATTTATTTTCTCAAAATACTTGCAACTTCCAAATAGTGCTGCCTGCCCTTCTCTTCTTTCAAATGTATATCTAAAGAATTGGAAAAAAAAACAAATTTGAAGAAAATCAGGCTCACACTGTTTAAAAACACACCTGTAGACTTGCTCTTTAATTAAAGCCTTTTTCCTAACAAAAAATGTAGAGCTAGCTGATATTTTATTGTGTTGGCTTGTGATAAAAACACATTGGCTAACAATGTGTTTTTAACGGCTACTCTCAAAATTCCTTTAAGATGCCTTTAAGAAACGCCTTTTGCTAAACTTTTGCAGCTAAGCTCTTTTAGTTTGAGGATGAAGGAGGTGCAAGAAGCTAACTAGGCAGTCAATCACTGGGAAAACTTAGAAAACTTTCTATAGCTCCAGAGTTTCATGATCTGCTTAGCAGTCAAGGAGCCCAGATTCTTTTTAACCTCAGCTTAAACAAACGCTTAAAAATTCAAGGTAAAAGCACTTTGGTGGTGATAAGAGAGATTTTAGTTTGACATTTTAACCCTAAAGTAAGGCTAGGACTTCCAATAGTGGGAACAGATGTTTGCAGGATCTGGTTCCCTCCAGTCCTTTCCTTGGTGTCTGCTCAGACTCCTGGAGACCCTTTTCCCACCTGTATCCCCATGCCAGCTCTCACGCTGCGTCCCATGAGCAGCTCCCACACTCTGCAGCCTCCAAACCCGGCCAGGGGAGTCAAACCTGTCCCTGCTGCTCAGGTCTCAGCTCACAGCCTTGCGCTTGCTGCTTAAGATACAAATTATTGGTGTGGTGGTTTTCATATAATAACTTAATGGTTTTAATATTCATCTCAGAAGTGGTCGAACTTGGGTTTGGGTCCTCCTTCTCCCAAGGGATATTCAAATCCACCTGTCCCTTCCCAGGCTGTAGGCAACCTCTCAGCCCTTCCTGTTGAAGCTGTGCCATGGTGCAGAGAAGGATTCGCAGACCCGGAGAGGAGAAGCAAGTGGGGGCCTGACTGTTGCCTACCTAAAGGGAGGTGGGGAGCAGGTATCTGGCAGCATTTCCAAGGCTGTTTACTATATAATTTGCATTAAAACATCTCTGGATAAAAATCAAAACCAGCCCTGGAGGCAGAGTCCAAACACAGTGCCTCTATCCACAGGGAGAGCTTGCAACCACCTTGCCCTGGCAGCGGGTGCTGTTTTGGCCACCCCAGCCACTCCCTCTTCCCCCAGCCACATCTTTAAATGGAACTCGAGTGACTGCTCCCTTACGCCAACCTCAGAGCCAGCTGAGGAGAGCTGGCTGTGCCCAGGACTCCCCAGACCTGAGGGAGCTTCACAGGCACCAGTGCTGAGGGGTTCAGCTTGGCCACAATGTCTGGATCTCAGCACGGAGGAAAGGAAACTTGAGGTACCCAAATACCTTCTTTTGGTGAAAAAGTTGGTTCCTGTGGACTGTTGGGTTGGAGGAGGGGAGAAGTCATGGTTCATTTAGCTCTGCATTTTAGACTTGGAATTTCCTGTTGTGATACTCTTCAGGCCCCTGTGTGGCTTTGCCTGAAGTGAATTGAGGGTGTTTCATTGTGAGATGTGACCGAAGGACGTGCAAGGTTATCTTCAGCTCTGGAGTGTCCAATTCTCTTTTGAAAATTACTTCCGTTTCACAGTCATTTAAAAGCTTTAGAAATTTCCCCCTTTTCTTGACTCTGTTTTCTCCTTGTGTGAAATGGCTTTTACAGTACCTTCAGGACCCACCATATGTTAAAGAAAGATTTGTGATCCTCTGAAGGACAGCAGGCTGAGCATTGAGTGTTAACTTGCTAATGGAGAAGTTGGGCAGATGAGAAAAGTCGGGAAAATTAAATCTGCTGGTGCCCTGGGTGAGACTGGAATGACTTTTAAAGAGACATCTTTGGTTGGCAGTGGTGAGATGTGCAGATGAGAGTGTCTGTCATATTCTTTGGGCTTCAAGTGAGCAGCTTTCAGCGCACAAGAATGAGTTTGTTGAAGGCTTGTGGGCTGAGTCAGATTACTTATGATGGGAATGGGGAAGGCCTTTGTTGATGCAGTTCGAAAGGCTAGAGTTTGAAATCTAAACCAAACCCACCTCTCTAGACCTTTTCAAGATAGCCCTGGCAGAGCATGGGTGACCCTTCTGGGTCGGTAGGAAATGTCTCCTCCCCACATGGAGCCTTGTCCTGCCAACCTCTCTCTCCCCAGATGCGAAGCTCTGTTCTGGGTCGGTGATCTGCTGTGGGGAGTCCTGCGTTGACTTTAAGGCTCATGGAGGATCTTCTGTTCCTAGGACAGCAGGTACTGAAGCTTTTCTTCCACACCATAAAATTCTTACAGTTATAAATGTGCGGGTTTCCTTCTGCTCCTCTGAAAAGCTGGGGAATGGAGCCAAGTGGTTCAGGGCTGCAACTTGTGAGTGTATAGAAGGTGCTGTGTTGTCTTCTCTTCATCCATGAGGAGGTCAAGTTGGTCACTGTTTCAGTCCCTTGTAGGGAGTCACTTCGCAGGTTGGTACCTCCTGGGCAGAGGAGCCCCTGATGTGACGCCTGCTCTCTGCGATCACGGAGCTGAGTTTTCACAGGGTTTAACTGGCCACTGCTTTGTCCTTGAACCATTTGATTCCTTCTGATGCACTGGCTCTGGGGGTGCTCTCTGGATGGACCATTTCAGAGATTTTAGTCAGTAGGTTGGAGGGGTGTATTTTAAAATGTGTTGACTTTTTTCTTCATGGTTTTATGAGTCCAGCAACTTTTTGTGCCTCATGGAGGACAGGCCTTCTTGCAGGTCCATATTTGACTCAATATTTCCCCAAGCTTTTACCTGCAGAATTCCCTGATGAGACTATTGCTTTAAAGGCAGGCAAAGTAATTTCTTTTTTAGGTGGTGCTTATGTAACACTATAGGACACAGGAAAACAACTTGTGGCATCCAAGCATGGTTTTGATTTTTAGTAGTCGTGGTTTTTTTCTGAGATGCTGCAGTCTGTAAGGTCATGCAATGCATTTCTGAGTTTTTGGAAGGAAAATACGATGCTCTTCCACTTTGTGAGGTTTAATGTGCCTGTAGAGCCCTGGGCTCTATGGTGAGGCCATGGCCTGGTCTTGCTTCAACTGTTCTTTCTTCTTCTCTTCCAAGACTTACATTGGAATAGCTACTGTTAGAAAGCAACCAGGTAAAATATGAGCATGTGTATACACACACACACACACATATATATATATACTTTATATACTTTATATATATGTATATAAGTATGAAAACTGCATGTATTTAGATGTGTGTGTGTAAATAAATAGCAACACAGATGGCTCTCTGTCAAGTTCAAATGAAAACCTTATTCACAAGATTTGCTTACAGTTTTACTGTGGTTTCATACTGAATTGAGCAATTGGGAATGAAAGAGAGTTGATTTTTTTTTTTCAATTTCTGAGTGCACTGCAATCATATAATGTTAATAATCTAAATCAAAGCTGATCTCGCTTTCTTGCATTGTAGCACTTTGAAAGTATTGAGAGGCATCTAAATTATCTTAAAAGTGAGAGTGATTCCAGAAACTTTGACTGTTTCCAGAAACTCACACTGCCTGCAGTATTTTAAATGCTTAGATGGGAACTTGTATGTGATGCCTGCCTTAAGGAGTTCTCACTTATAAGATAAAAATAACATAGGGAGGCAGAGTAGAATATAGCACAAAAATGTTTCTAAAACATTTACAGTAATGAGCTGTATACAGTACACTCAAAATAATCCTGATAGTTGTGGTGACCAGTATTCAGGGTTCTCTTCTGCTTTTACAGTAGAAGAGGATTGAAAATGTGTATTTTTTTCAAACCAAACACTAGTAAGTGTAAGTCTGATCCTGCTTTTGGGACCATGAATTTTATTACTGAGTGAAGCGTCTGGTTCTGCCATTCCAAGGGGTGTTTTCTGTTCCTTCAAAACAAAACAAAACAAAACAAAAGCTTTTTGGACCTTTCTTTCAGCTTTCATGTCTGGATAAATGACTCCTTTAACCCTGCTAGGCACTGCAGAAAAAATACATTAATTTTTTCATCTGGGGGTCTGCCATGCCCCAGTGGTTATGGCTTTTACCCCGAGGCTGGAGGAAGCCTGGATGTCAATTGTTGTTATCTGATAGCTGTGTACAATACCCAGAGAGGCGCTGGGTGGATCAGAGGTCAGGGATGAAGCTACAGATCTGTTGATGGAAGAATTTGGCTATTGTGGAAGCAGGTTAAAGCAGGGATCAACTCAAGCTACCCTGGCTGGTAATTGGTGGCTGCTTGTGGTACTCTCCAGATTTTAGGCAGAGCATATCAGAGAATTCCACAGGAATATTTCGTGTAACATCAAGCAGCTCTTGTCAGACTTGCTCCTTTGTTTTCAGGAAGGCAGGATGTTATTTTGGAAAACACTTATCGCAGTTTTGCTAGGCTGGTTTTTACAGCCAAAGAAATGGGTAAAGGTTGGTCTTGTCTCATTTATAGAGAATGTCTGAAGCCCTTGTTTCTCACATGTGTCTTGGGTTGTCCAGTCTCTCCAGCTTGTGTGTTCAGTGGTCCTGCTAGATCAGCACTTCACTTAAGTTCTCCTTAATGGATTCGCAAAAAGTGATAAAACACTCCAGAAGAGGCCTCAAGGAATGATTAGTTTAATCTTCAATTAGTTCCTGCTGAGACTTGATGAGAAATCATTTGACAGTGTAGGCATGAGCTTTAATATAATCTGCCTGTCCAGTTATCATGAGCGCAGTGTGCAGAGGAAAGAAGCTGCACATGGAGAAAACCACGACATGAGCATTGAATGTTTTAGACTGCTGCCTGTGTCTGCTTGAGTGGCTTCAGCCACTGGGATATGGCTACTGGGCATTAAAGTCAGCCTGGGGAATATTTTCATCTCTATGGCTGGTGAGATGCTGACAAGAGGCAGTTGTACTTTTTCTGCCCTTGCTTGGCAAGGTTTGTGGATCAGGCTGTTGAGCTCTTTTAAAACCACAGCAAAAGAGGAGTTAAAGCCAGTCCAAGTAGTTTTTATAATAAGGGGAGTGAGATGGGCTGACTTTTTAAGTCCTTTGGACTTGGCCAATTGCCTCTAATAGCAGTTGCAGAGAGTGCCTCCCCTGGGAAACACACTATGTCCTCCTGTTTGCACAGGGAATGGAAAACACTGGCCACTAAAAGAAAATGAGACACTGTGCTGTGAACCGGTTTGATTTTCTGTAAATTGTTTAGTCTTGTTTCTCTGCAATCAGATGGTGGTTCCTTGTTTCTTTGTTTAGGTCCCTTGTCCTACAGTCATTAAAGCTGCATTTTATAACAAAAGAATCCCAAACTTCTGAGCAATTGAAGACTTGCTAAGAACATGGGGATCCTTCTGTCTGTGCAGAAATCTGTCAAGTGAATGTTCAGGGATGAAACAAAATTAGAATTCCCTGGTGCCATTCACATCTGCCACGGACTCCCTTCAGACAGCTTGTCTGTACTTGCATTTTCATGCCGTGTCTCCTGCATCTGGGTGGTTTTGGATTCCATACACTTCAGGTCTGCACTTCCCCCTCAAACATCCCAGTTAGGTTTCTTATTTAAGCTGTATATGCCTGGTCTCCTATGAAGCTCAGCTGGAAACAGGTTCAGCTCTCCAGTACTGAAAATCTGGTCCGTAGCTCTTCCATTTTGTTACTCTTCAGAAAAATCTTTGCTGACCTACTGAAGGCAGTTTTTCTGCCAAAAAGAAGTCATTTGAGTGCTTGCTAATCTGCCACAGGCAAACTGAGGCCAGTTAATCCATAGTTTAAATTAATCCTTTTGATTGCACTTGCATAATTGACTCAGCTGAGAAATGGATGATGGCAGGTACACCGTCACTCCTTTTGGTGTAGTCTTAGCTTTGCTTGCATCCAAATCTGCAGCAGGGGAAGTTCAGATTGGACATTAGAAAGGGATTCTTCACTGAGAGGGTCAGTCACTGAACAGGCTTCTGGGAAAGTGGTCATGGCACTAAGCCTGGCTGAGTTCAAGGAGTGTCTAAACTATGCTCTTGGTTATATGGTTCAGTTTTTGGTAGTCCTGTGGAGTTGAAGATCCTGATGGGTTCTTTCCCAATTGAGATAGTCTATGATTCTGTGAATAACCATATTGCAGTGGCTATTTATAGCCAAGCAAATGATGCTGTTTTCCCTGCACAGACCTACACTTGGGGCACATCTTCTGGGCTACAACAGTGAATGCCACCTTGAATGAAAAGCACCAGGCAGGATTTTAAAACCACTGGTGGTACTGGAGAGCTGGTCTTGAATCTGGAGAAGTGTTCTGGTTTGAAAGCAGAACCAGTGAGAGACTCCAAGTCAGAAATACAATTTATTGGGAAAAGAAAAAAAAAAAAAGAAGACAAAAATACATGCAATGATACAAAAGGAAGACCACTGACAAAGTCAGAATACAACCTGACACCCCTTTGGCCAGCGTGCTGGCAGCAGTCCAAATTGGAGTGGCAGAGGTGGTTGCTGTGTCTTCTCGGAAACCTGTGGAAAGGCTGCTTTTCAGTCTAGAAATCCCTGGATTTATCCAGGTGGGAATGCCTAGCTTCTCTCCCTGGGCGGAGCATCTCACAATGGGCTGATGTTATTTTGAGTCACAAGGTGTGTTCTTAATCACTTGTTAAACAGAACTGGCTCCTGGAGAGTGTTATCTCTGAGTCATGTGGCAAGACATTGATGGGCCCATTAACAGGAGATAAGGAAAACTGTCCAGATGCAACTGCTACTCGGATGGTAATAGGAAACATTTTGGTGCTCAGTCTTGGACAAGAAGTTTGCATCTAAATGTGGTTTGTGGGTGTGCATTAGTTCAGGAGAACTTATGAAAGGAGGCAGATAGGCTTTCTCAGGCTAGCCAAATTGCTCCTGTGCCAGCTGAGAAATGTGTCCTTGAGCTGTGGGCTGATGGGTTTGCTGGCAGCATTGCACTCCAGCCAAGAGAAAGGACACACTCCTTGGTTTAGTTTTAGCCAGAACAATGGAAGATAATGCCTGGATCAGAGTGGCATGCTAAGGCTGGAATATAAACTGAACCCTGGTGGGTGGAGAGTGATTGGAGCAGAGTAGTATGTGATAAACAGCAAAGAATCAATGTGAGGGGAAAACATCTGGAAGAAGCCAGGAGTCAATGAGGAGCATAACAGCAATTGCAGTGCAGGCTTAAGGTGAAGGCAGCGAGGGGAGATGTTGGGTCCGGCTGGAGGGGCACACTTGGAGGTGAAAGGGGTAGATGACCCCTCCTGGCTGTCCCTGGGATGACCAGGGAAAAGACTATCTGTTAACCAAGAGGGATTGATGCTTTAGCTTTCATATTTTCCAGATTCTGTACTGTGTTAGTGTGTGACTCTGAACTTTACTATGTAAAGTGCTAGCAAGTTCTCTTTGCAGTTTAGTCAGACAAAACAATCCTTTTCCAGCCCAAGAATCAAGGGCACTGTTGCAGCTTCAGGCCCAAACAGCAAATTGAGGAGACCCATTTGGGAGGATGGCACTTCATAACCTGCATCTGTAATTGGACAATTAACCCCAGTATGTAAATGGACCAAACCTTATAAAAGTGTGAAAACTCGTGACTCGGGGTCCATCTTGGGTGTAGCCTCAGCTGGACTCTCCGTACTGCCCAAGGTGTATCCTTTGAAGGCCTTTTAATAAATACCTATTTATTCCTTTAATACTATTCTAAGTAGCCTCTAAAGGCATCAGGAGCACAGGACCCCAAATACTGCAAACCTCTGTGTTAAAAGGGGCAATGTTAGGTTTATTGCAATATGCATGTCTTTCTACACTGAGATGAGTCATCCTCCTGCCTATCATGGGACCTGAGAGTTGATGCTTAAGTTCTCAATCCTGTCTTTGTCTTGGAAATGCTACCCAGTGTTGTGGTAGCTGAAGAATTTGTGTGGATCATCTGCACAAAGGTAGAAGTCATCCTTTTGGGGGAAGGATTTGCAAACACAGACCACAGAGGACTTCACAGGCCCCATCAGTAGCTCTCAGGGAAACTTAACTCCCCCGAAAGAGTTTGAGCATGGCATTGGGAATAAAGTGTAGTTCACTCGGAAGATGCATATGCTTCCAGTGTCAGAACATGGATGCTGTGGGATGGGCAACGTTGCTGTTAGCCCATCCCAGAAATGGCATCTGCCTCTTTTATGGTCTCAGCTTCCATTAGCAACCACTGAAGTAGATAGGCTAGTTTTCTATCACAGCATGAGGGTGCTGGTGAATTTGGTTTTACATACATTTTTGGGAGCTCTCAGGTGGGACAGGCTTTTAAGAATGCTTTTAAGAGTACTGTCTGAACTTTATAGATTGCAACACTTTTCTTGAATTTCCATTCCTGAGGCTGCTTTGCAGTAATACCCAAAACGCCATTTACATTTTAGTATTTAAATCTTTTATGAAGTGAGATGAAAATCTCCAGTGCCCTAAATATTTTATCTGAAATATTTTTTCTTAAATCTTTAAATTTTCCTCTGAGGGGCTGGAGAGCTGAATGAACCTTGTTAGGGGAAAGGGCTGCAGCTGGGGGTAGGCTTGGGTCCCCAAGCAGAATGCAAGATAGCCAGAAAAGCTCCTGCCTTTCTCCATTTGGCAGACATCTTTGGACTTTAATGCTTTTTATTTTGAAAACCTGTGTGTGGTTAAACTGCAGAGCATCAGGAGCTGATCCCATCGCTGTCCCCACGGTGCGAGGCGTTCCCTGGGAGCCGCTGGGCTCACCTGCAGCGTGGCTGTGGCTTGAGGCTAGGGATGACAAGGGGCTGGTCCGGCCTTCCCACGTCCATTGCCAGCCTTGGCAGGGAGTCAGGGACAGGCGGTGTGGGGATGCAAACAGCTGGGAGGTGGATGCAGCCGGCTGCCAAGCCAGTAGCAGGCTGTGAGCAGCGAGGCCGGGCTTCTGGCAGCGAATTGCCAGCAACTTGCACTGCAGCTCCTCTGAGGTTGCTGGAAAAGGGCCCACACCGCTCTTCTTTCTGGAAGAGCGGCGAGCTGGAAGCCGCTCACTGAACGCAGCCGCTCCCGCTCGCTCCCGCCGCGCTGCGCGAACCCGCGGGGCTGGAGCCGCCCCCGCGCTTGGCTCCCTCTCGGCCCGGACCCGGGGGTGGCCCCTCGCTGAAGGACCGATCAGCGCCAGCCTCCTGCTAGCATTTACCTGAACACCACTGCCTCTCACGCTGCAGCGAGCCCGGGGTGACAGCAGCAGCGCTCACTCTTGCTGGGGCGCAGGCGATGCTGCGTGCAGCAGCAGCAGCAGCAGCCGATCGAGCCCGCTGCCGTCATCGGTTTTTTCGTGACACGGCTTTTCCCTCCTGCCCTGCTGAGTCATGGGAACGGCACTCGGCACAAGGCACAGGGCAGACTTGTGCACAACACGGATTATTTTTCTTCTTTTGTGATACATCTCAAATCCAAACTGGATTAACTCACGGTTTATGTCTAAAGCGAAGTGTTTAGGACAGCTTCTCAGAGGAATTTGCTTCTGGAAGAGCAATATTTGCATAGCATTGTAGGAGCAGTTTTTAATGAATTAGACACTTTTTAACATGTAACTTGCTCAAATGTGCTAAAAGTCAAACAAGGCAGGAGGACTCATTGATTAACCCCAGTAAGTAAGCAGGGCCAAAATAATTTCTTTCAAGTGGGATTTGGGAAACCATTCATTGGGAACTGAGTGATTTTCATTGTAATATGATTTGTTGCTTGCTTGCCAGGAAAGGAGTATGTCTGATACTACATACTGCAGAGCTGTTCCATATGCTAAGGACCTGCAAATTATTTCATAAGAGTAAGGAAATCTAGGAAATTCTCTGTTTGTTATAAATTGGGAGTATGATACTAAATTGGGAGTATGTAGAACTGATGATGATGTACTTTGCTTTCAATATTATATAACTAAATTTTTAATAAGATGGGATGTCTTTCCCGTATGCTTGAAAATTTAGGAACATATGCAACTCAAAGTCCATCTAGTTTGGCATCCTGCCTGCATAATATTGTAAGTGCCAGACGTTTGGGCAGTGATTACTTGTACCTTCTGGACGTAAGGGAAGTTTTTTTCCCCTCTCCAATATGCTAAACTAGGGTCTGTAACACAAGTGTCTGTGCTTCTGCTAAACTTAAAAAAAATCTCAGTATTGTAATTTTTAATCTAATTACTATGAACATACCAGTCTGAACCTGGTTTCTCCAAACAGTGAATTCTCTAGGTTTCCTGCAGTCCATGAGCTCCTTCTTCTAAAGCCCCATGTAATTCCAGTTCTCCCCCTTGCCTGCTAATGCTTCCTGATCTGACCACAAAAACTGCTGAAGCCTCATTTCCCAGCTTGTCTGCATTCACCTCGCTGTCTCTCGCCATCCTCTCTCCAACTGAATGTCGATGCAAAGCTGGCTTCCATGGTTACTACTAAAATAGGCAAAGGAGATATTTTTGGTCAGAATCTGCCAGTTCAGCAAGATCAAAATGCTTTTGGGATATGTTCTGGATACAGTGAAATTTAAGCAGGACGTTTCTTGCAAAATGAAAAGAAAAAACCTTTCCAGCTTCTTCCAGCTCACCTGCACCCTCCCAGAATACAGTCCTCCTGGGCTGCCCAGTGCCCTGCTCCACCATCAGGGAGACCTGTCACACAGACAGCCCTGTGGCAGGGCTTTTGTGTGGAAACCTTTATTTTTCTTTGTTTTGGTCTAAGTGTTGTCAAAGTCTTCTCTGCCCCATGTCAGCCACGTCAGCCTTCCCTTCAGCCAGCCTCCTCCACAGCACCCATTTCTGTTGTCAGAATTCTGTGCAGATGTTTTTTATTTTAGATGTACATAAAAGCTATCCAACCATGCAATGGCCTTTGCTCAATGATGTGTTGCTGTCACTTGTCCCTTCTGGTCTCTCCTGCTTATTTCCCTTGTGGCATGTCCCAATTAAGTTGCATGCCCTCTGAGGAAAGGGACTACCCTTTTTTACGTATCTTGAGACAGCTACTGTTTTTCCTCAGCCTGAATTTTTTTTTTTTTTTTTTGTTCTGTATTTGTAATAGACCCTCCTGCAGTTTGGATAGCTCTGGGCTTCCTTTGCAAATGGTGTTGTATTGTTAAAATTCCCTTGCAGGCAGTAGGATGCATGAACTGTGTCTGTGTGCAGCTCCACAACACTGACCAGGTGGCTCTGTGTTCACAGCCCTATGGTTTTCTGTCACTTCTGAGCCTCTACAAACCCCCATGACCCCATCACCCAAGGGAGCTGGCAGACTGCACAGTGCAAGGACCTTGCTGGAATTCCTAAGCCAGGCACCACTGCCTGCAAGGTGCTTCCCTACCTCTGGGTAAGCTCCTCGTTCCCAGCACTCTCCTGAGCACAGCAGCTTCACTGTTGGTTTCATGGAGGAGAAAAAAAGGCAGCTTCTCCTCCTGATCATTAGTCCTAGCCTACCTTCTCTGGCCAAGCTTTTCAGAAGAATTGGAAGAATATTTCCTCTCCCACAGAGTATTTCTTCTCTCATAGAGGATCATAGTATCACAGAGGATCCTGAGTTGGAAGGGATCCACAAGGATGCACCCCAGGACATGGATGTCCCTCCTGTCTGACCAGGCACTGCTGACTCATATCCAGCTTTTGCCTTTGACCAGGACTCCCAGGTCCTTTTTCACAGTTGCTGCTCTCCACTGTCTCGTTCCCCAGTCTGTCTGTACTGGCATTGCATTGAATCATTGCAAACTGCAGTAGGCAGCAGTCAGAGATACTAAACCCATCATTCTCTGTAAGACTTTAGAAGGTGGGCCTTTTAGCCCAGTGGATAGCAAAATGTCGGGCAGGAGACAGCCTCCCAACACATGCAGCCTTTTTGAAGTTACAAAATAGTATCCCCCTGCAATGCAAACTCCAAATGCTTTTAGACAAACACGTACACAGTACTGCACCCTTTTAAGCAGAGTTACCAAGGTGTGTCTGCACTGAAATTCCCGAGAATGAACACATGCTCTGCAGTCACTATCCAGTTCCAACATTTGTTATTACCCACATGTGTTAAGCTCCTGGTGGGCCAGACCACAGGATTGCAAGGAGTGGTGACCAGCCTGTGCTTTGGACAGTCTTGCTTTTAACAGCTTACCCCAAACACAAAGGGTGAAAGCGGCTTTGGTTGATTGGTGGGTGGGTGTTTTTGGTTTTGTTTTGTTTTTTTTTTTTGTTTTTGTTTGTTTTGTTTTGGGTTTTTTGTTTTTGTTTGTTTGGGTTTTTTTTCTTTTTTTGTTTTAATATAATCAAGACATTACAAAATAGTCTACTGAGGTACCCATGTGTTGTAGAGTTGGACCTGTGTCTTTGAGGGGTGATGCTCCTTCAGCAGGAAATTCCTCATCCTGGTCTCACTGCTCAAGTTGCTGCCTAAAAGAGTGTTCACTGCCAATTGGCATCAAGACTCTCCTGAACCAAAGTTAGTGTTCTTCCATTTCTAAAAATCCTTACAGGCAGTGACCTGTGTGTCAGCATCCCTGTAGACAGCTCCCATGGGGATTTCTGACACAGAAGTACATTTAGGAGAAGTTGGATGAATCTCTTATGTCCTAGTGGAATAAATTCTGATTTGCACAGAAGTTTCTGCCTGACTTCTACCGCAGTCCCCGTCAGCAGGACTGGACATGCTCTTCTGCAATCACGGTGTAATGGCTCAGTTTGTGGGCTGGGCTCTGGTGCTTGAGTGACTGAAGCCGTTATTCCCCTGCAGGCACAGGGGAAAACACCATCCCCTAAAACTTGGCTAAAGGAAGTTTTATTTGGCATGCATTAGCCCACCCTTGCAAAGCTGAAGGCTGTATACACAGTCAGTTAGCACAGATCACCTGAGGTTTAGTCAACAGATATGTAAGGATTAATGGAGTTGTCTAAACTCTGTGAGAGGAACAGAGAGAGGGGAACTTAATTAGATCCACAGTTGCAAATTATGAACTCTTCTACCCTCTTTGAGGTTTGTTATCTTTAGAGATCACCATGAAAGGTGGAACAGCTGTGAGAGCTATTATTCAAGCTGATATATAATGATTGCAAAAAAGGTAGGGTGTTTAGACAGATGATATAAAGAACATATTTGCAAGAGGATCATTAAATTCATGTTCCTCTGAGGTGAATTGAAAGGAAAGGCACAAGTGAGATACTCAAGCACAGTGAGGTGTTCACAAGAATATCTTCTGAACTTGGCCCATCAGAGGAGAGACCAGGGTGAGCAGGAGAGTGGAGGAGAACAACTTTCCCCTACAGAAGGAAGTCACATACTGAGGTGTACATCAGTGGTTTCCAAGAGTTTTATATCCTTATTTTATTGATGAGAACAGTTGCAGCTTGCTCGTGTGGTGCTTGGTGCCAGGTTGGTCCTTGCTTTGGAGGAAGCTGGTGCTGGAGCACTCTGCCATCAGGTGTTAGAAGGGAGTGCAGGAGGGGTGTCAGTGCCTTCAGTCTGGCAGAGCTGCAGCTTGCCATGTCAGCAGTTATTCTGGGTTCAGTGACCAGCCAGTGTTTGAAGTAGATGACAAATCTTGACTGGCCTCTAACTTGAGAGAGGGGAGAAGCAGCTGAATGTCAGTAGAGCTTCTCCTCCCTGGGCAGGAACTGCTCTTGCTGACACAGAGCTGCTCTTCCCCTAAAAGGTTTGCTGGTCCTGTCTTAGCTGTTTGTCCCAACTCAGGGGCCAAGACAAGGGCTTAGTGATGCCTAGGGACTGCAGCGATCTGCAGAACATCAGCAGAGAGGCACAGCCTGGAGAGATGTATTTTTCCTCCCCTAGCTCTGGCAAAGACTGCAGGAATTCTTTGGGGATAGAAAACCTTCTCTTGCTTTCAGACTCATGTAAGAAAACAGTCACTTTATCAACCACTTGGCACATGGGCTTTGGTGAGGCAGAGGAGGTAATGTGGGGTCTCCATAATTATTATCAACAACTTTTTCAGAGGAGGGGGTAGAATCCGAGTCCTTGAAAGTTAGATCCCCTTCAGGTGCTGAGAGGAGGGGAATAAGGGAGGTATTATTAGAAATAATTTCTTTTATTTAACAGATGTTAAATAGCACCGTACCACTATATCAATCTGTCAGGAACGCTAATAGGAAACAGCATATAGAAAAGTTGAGATGTGAATTTCACAGGGAAACAATCCCCCCCTTCTGCAGGATCCCGGAGTCTGGGGCCAGCACGGAGTACAAGGAGCAGCTGCACATATGCCAGGCACATGTGGATGGAGAGGGGAAGGAAAAGTTGTGGACTATGACAGAAAAAACTTGGTGCAGCTGGAAAGGTTTTCACCCACCCTGTCCTCGTTGTTGTACTTGAAACTGGATTAAAAATATCCTTAAAGCAGAGACCACACATATCTTTGGGTTTTGACAAGTTGTGTGTATCATGCTACGGGTTTCAGTGTTGTTAATCTGCATTTTCACAACATAGGTGGTTTAAAGTCTGAGGGAGAAAAACAAACCTCTAATAGATGATTAAAGGTTGAAAAACAAGCCTGGTTTTACAGTAGTGTGTGTTAGTTCCAAATCAGACCCAAAGCCATGGTGTTTTTCTCTTGGACTCTGCATTGCTTCCTTAAACTTGTCCTGGTGATGCCCAGCCACTGGCTGCGACCCCAGGCAGCTGAGGTTGGTATGGTTTTATTAAAAGATCTGCCTGAAGCCCAAGGTTAAGTGACGGGAATTTCAAAACAAAACAATAAATTAATAAAATGAATGTGTCATCAGCTGATCCTCTTCTGACCACCATCTGTCCCCTGATCATGTGATGTCTCCCAGCTGGCCACCCAAGAGACAAACCATGCAAGATCATCATCACAACATATGCTGCTATTTACACATTTTTAAAGGTAATAGTTGCTAGGCTGTCATATTAGTAGTTAAAAGCAGTTATTTGGAAGCTCGGGGATTTTTTCTTTATTTCTCTCCTTTTTATTTTTTCCCTTAGGAAGGCTGTGACTCAGCAGGTATATTTCTGACAGAGACATATTCAGGGCTGGATCAGTGGAAGTTCCTCTATGTAAAGTATATGTAATTCTACCCCCTCATAGCCCCATCTTGTTCTGTGGTATGCTGTTGTGCCTTTGGTAATATGCAGTAGAATAAATAAAATAGAAAGAAGGCAATGGTCCCACAAATGTCATCAGTGTACCTTTTAGGAACATTGTGTGCTCTCTTTGCCATCTCCAGGATGCAAACCAAGCTCTGCATTTTTTAACTATTGTTAAGATCAAGGATGTGGTTATGAGAAGACTTACAATTTATAGGATACTTAAGCATTAAGGATTGAGGCACGGAACATTTCCTGGGGATTAACGACTGACTGGGTGAGCCTCAGGCCATTAACCCCTGCCTGCCATTAATCTTCAGGAAATGCCCTGCAGTGAGGTCGTTATTGCTGTTATATGCTGAAACACAAAAATAATAATAAGAAAGGTCTGTGTATTATTTATTTATATTTTACATAACACAATTCTATTGGGATTGTAGGAAATGAACATTTTTCTATTTAGCTGGTCGTAAGCTGGAATTAATGCAGTTCCTGCATCTCACTCTTTTGTGGAAGATTATTGTCAGACTGCAGGAGTGTAAGTGGGGCAGGATTTGGCCCACTGCTTGTATTGCAGTGTTTAATACAATGAATATGCCCTGCTTCTCTGATATAACTGCTGGCACAATTTAGCCCTATATAAAAACCAGCTCAAAAGGCTTGTTTTACAGCAAAGCAATTTATTCACAGTTCTAAGCATCTCGCAGCCTTTTTTTTAACTCGTTGAATAATCCTTTTAGGTTGCCCATAAAGCAGGTGAAATGCTTCTGCTGCAGTCCTAAGGCAGAACACAGGCTGCATAAATAGCATCTAAATTACTAGGAATACAAAATACACATACAGTAATACATACCTACAAAGGCAAATTCATACTGACAGGACTGCAGTGTGTGCTTATCAGCAGCAAAACATCTCGGGGAAAAAAAGTGGCTTTATATTGAAATTTTGTATATATTTCTCTCTGTATAAACACTTAAATACTATTTTTTGCATGTTCTAAAGCCCAGATGCAGGCTCCTTTTTAATAAGCCTGCCTGCTTAAACATTTATTAGCTTAGAGATGTATAGTTTTCATAAAGCTGGCTGATTCTTTTTGCAGAATATCTTTGCAAAAAAAAAAGCTTTTTTTTTTTTGTGTACATGGCCTCAGTCCTTGCAACCTCCTAGAGAGTCTGTCAAGGCACAACTTAAAAGCTCGTTCAGGCGACCATGACCCCCTGCTAGCAGATTGTCTGCCTAAAAGGTAAGGGAAAGCTAAAAAAGAAGTAGAAACTTAAAAGTAGCTTCTCAAAGGCTGCATAGATCTTTTTTTTTTTTTTTTTTTTTTTTTGTTAAACCTAAAGTGTTTAAAAGCTTTAATATTGATGGCCTGTCAACTTTGTCCTGATTCTTTGGCTTTCAGTTAAAAGGTTTTTGTTGTTGTAGCTTATGCAGTTGCTCTGTTGCTATGGAAACGTGACATCAAAATGACGTTTCTCTGTTTAAAAGCTTTTAACTAAATTCCTGCCTGTCAGATGTAGGCCCCATTTTGTGCACTCAAGCTTCAAGCTGTTGCAAAAAGGTTTCATATGTTCTGTTGTCATTCAAATTCTTTATCCACATATGCATGTCTTGCACTACAAAAAACCTAAACTAAAAACTCAATCTATATTAAGTGTCCTCTTTTAAAACCCTTTTAGGTCAGTCAGCAATGGCTGCAGCAGAAATTCCCAGTTACATTGTCTCTTCTCAGACTGAGAAACACAGGAGGGCCAGAAACTGGACTGATGCAGAAATGAGAGGTTTAATGCTGGTTTGGGAAGAATTTTTTGATGAGCTGAAACAAACTAAAAGGAATGCCAAAGTTTATGAGAAAATGGCTAACAAACTCTTTGAAATGACTGGAGAAATTCGCCACGGAGAGGAAATAAAGATAAAAATTACAAATATGACATTCCAGTACAGGTAAGCTTCAGTTAATTCTTTTTATTTTAAGAGATTTTAGCAGGGATGGCGCAGTGATTTTTGTCTTTCAGAAAGAAGTCTCCTAGAGGAAATCTGTCGATAAAAGATTAAAGATTGTTCATATCGCTTTTAAAATTCTCTCTTGCCAATGCTGTTACGTCATTGTTAATTTGTCCCCCCCATTTCATGTCAAACTCTGGGACAACTTTATTTCTTTAAAATTAGCTGGCACTGTTATGATGCAGAGGGATGGAAATGTATTTAATGGGGAAAAGATATTTTTTTTCTTTTTTTTTGCTCTTTGCTGATTGTGTTAGCTTGGCAGCCAATTCCTTGCAGTGAAACTCCTGCAGTTTCAAGTGGCCACTGAGGATCGGAATTGCAAGGCAAAGTTAAAAAAAAAAAAAAAAAAAAAAAAAAAAGAAAACTAGAACAGAATAATGTTTGGGGGGGCTGATGCTCCTCGATTTTGGTCTCGTGAGTTGAAGGGTTACACTTCACGGGGCCAAGAATAATTGAATGTCTTATTACTGAGTGACACACTTTGCTATAATTATAAGCAGCAGCAGTGAAAGAACTATTATATCTGCAGAGAGAATCAATGTGCACCGTCAATACTGCTCCAAAGGAGTCGGGGGGAGGGCGGAGGTGTCTATGAGGGGATGATAAAGAACAGGCAAGCAGTCAGGAGGGGAAGTTGGCTTCAGAAAATGTGAGGCATTTGTGGATTTGTTGTTTGCAGGGAGAAAAATAATTAGAACTTAACAGAAATACTTCCTTTTTTTTTTTTTTTTTTTTTTTTTTTTTTTTTTTTTAATTCTTATCTCTGCGAAGCACAAACTGCCTCATACTGGAAATCCTGAGTGGTGATTTGAGCTAGGTGCTTGTAATGCAAGAAAATCAAATATGTGACTCTTTTATTTAATCTCTCCTCAAAGCTCATATTAATAATAAAAAAGGTTATTACAGCAGGCAACCATGTTAAAACTGCTCGCTTTTCTGTAAGGCACCCTCACTGTATTTAATGGAGAGACTGCTCATCAAATAGAAAACTAGGAAAAATCCTGTAAACCCCTTAACTTTGAATGTCCTTCTACATTTCTATGATCCACAAGCATAATGTTTAACATCATTTGCCATAATATTAAACCTGATGTTTTGTGGCAAATCCTAACATCTCCAAAATGTTTTACCAACCCTGCTGTAATCCCTACAGTTTGCTTCACCCAGACTGTAGATGAGAAAGCTGGAAGCAAGATAAATTTTTGTCCAGCATCACCCAGCAATTCACACTCAGATGCAGATTTAGGAGCCGGGAGTTGCTGGCTACCAGGCTTTTGCTTAGTCTGCTAAATCTGCAGTCCTCCCTGCTGGGAACTGCATCTCGGCACTGAGATTTTACAGGTGTCTGTAGCAGCAACACTGCGCGATAGTTAAGTGCCGTAATTGCCAAGTGGAATAGGTTATTTCTGTCAGCCTTTGTTCTAAATTTACAGTGTTGTCATCAATCAGAGAGTCTCAGTTTTTTTCTAATTAATGTTTTTACTTTAAAGTCGCACTGGGGGAAGGGAAGAAATAAAATCACTCACATGCATTCACTGTGTGTGAGAGAGAAACTGCACTTTTAAGAAATAGTCTTCTATTTCTGTGAACTTCTAAGATTGCTTCTGTTGCATGTTGTCAATCTGCTTTTCTATTTTGTAGTGCATGGCAGCTCCCTGCTTATTGATTGAGATGCTAATTTAGGAGAGTTAAAAACTGCTTTGTGCTGTCACAAAGCTGTTTCATTTTGTGCTCTGGAATATAAAATGCATCTTCTTATTGTTTGTTCACATGCCTGTGTGCTTTGCTGTCAAGGTGAGGTGGTATGGAGAACAGGAACAAGCAGAAGCTGTTACTCACAATTTCTAGTTTTCTGGGTACTTTTTGGTGGTGTGTAGGATAGGGAAGGTTGTGGTGAAACTGTAAATGATGTGAGTGGCCACCGACTGCTGGCTTTGCTGTGAGACAGCCGAGTTTTAAGTTTGGGTGCCTGCAGGACACTTGAGGAAGATGCTTTACATCACTGCATTTCTGAGCA
The DNA here is from genome assembly GCF_026979565.1 of Vidua chalybeata. NCBI lineage: Eukaryota > Metazoa > Chordata > Aves > Passeriformes > Viduidae > Vidua > Vidua chalybeata. The sequence goes on along the minus strand of NC_071533.1, from coordinate 63,584,864 downwards.
CCATTGCTGCCCTGTGGCACAAACTGGAAAAGAAGATCCTGAGAGTGGGAAAATGCTCAGTTTTGGGATATTACTTTGTAAAGATTACATTGGGTTAGTGAGTGTGACATGGGAGAATGTAGCACCAGTAGCAGGAGTGAGGGGGGGTGTTCTGTACCTAGGAGCTTATTTCTGCACCCACTTCAGGATCCTGTACTTCTTTAGGCAACTCTGAACAGTGCTGCAGAGGTGGAGTGGCCTCTACTCTTTCTTTAACAGAAATAAACTGCATTAAAATATTTAATCAGATCATATTATTTACCGAAGTGTCACAATTTCATAAAGGAACATAAACCCCCATCCTACAAATTACTACATATACATATATGGATGAATACATATATGTGTATTTTTCCATAAAAGGAAAAAGCAGCACTTGAATATTTCTACTAGTCTTTTTAACAAAGTTCAGTTTTCAAAGTGCTGTCACTGGCATGTCTTATCCTGGGACATCTGTTGAAACAGATATTGATGATCAAAAACATATTAGGTTCTGAAATAGAAAGCAGTGATCATGTTTATAATGGTGCTCTCCAGTTTGAGAATCCCATGTTATTCTTCTAAGAGGTAGTTCAGTAAATATTGTTTTCTTTATTCTGCTTAGTGCAAGCCATTTGTTATGAGTAGAAGGTGTCCAAGTCAGGCAAACATATGCATAAGTAGGGAGGGAGTGTTTCTTGGCCAATAATTATTGCAGTTGCTGCAGCAGGTACAGCCTGCATGGTGTGTACAGTGCCAGGGGGCTCAGAAGGGGCTCCCACCCCTGCTTCTGGATGTGTTTGGATCCCATGTGGGATCTTGTGCTGCCAGGTAAAGTTACTTCAGGTGTAGCTCAGTGTGCATGAGCATCTCTCACATAAGCAATTTTAGGGTGATCAGATCCCATTCCTCCACATCTGAGGTGAAAGCATTATTCAGGTGTTAAAATGCCAAACAGAAATCTATTTTATCTCATTATTTCCTCCTTGAATTGTTGTGTTTATTTCTGCCTGCCCTATATTTCAACAAGGTGACAAGAGAATGAGGAGATTAGAGAACAGTTAGGCTGAGATGTGAAAATCTTTCTTTATTAAGAGAAGTGGAAAAAGTTTGTGAATACTAAAGGAGTTTTAGAGGTGCATAAAAATAAGCACTATTTTTCAGAATGTAAAGCAGATATTTTTTTGCCATAATACATGAAGTTATTTATAAGAATTGCAAGACAAGAAATGTAAAACTAGTTAAACTCATATAAATCTGTATTGCACTGCATAATAAGCACGTGGAACTCATTGCCACTGAAAATCATTGACACTAAGAGAGCAGCAGGTTGTTTTAGTATTATTATTATTTTTACTAAAGATTAGATTTATTAAATAAAAAAACAGATGTTGTTTGTCTTCTAATTAGGTAGAGTTATGGAAGACAGTGGATATCAGGATATTGATGTTTCAGGCTGTTGATGGAAAAATAGTCATGTGTTTTTATGTGTGAATGTGCCCTCAAAAGCTGTCTGTCAAAATCATTCTTGAAGTATTCAGCACTGACCTTTGTCAGAAGAGAGTGAGACGAGGGACTGAGCTGGCAGTGGTTCCTGTATTCCTCTGCATTACTGTAGTCCAAGTACATTTGGAGGAAACTAATCAGGGAAAAACATACCGTGACCTGAAGTCATTCTTACTGGAGTCTCAGTATATTAAGGGACCATTTCATCCACTGTGGAAATTGACTGGGTGGAAAATTCTGCACAGCACCATAGGTGGAAGGAAAATTCTTTCTGCGGGTTTATTTGAGTAAAGTTCTGCTTTTAGAGATTGCTGTAAAATCTGAAATATCTGCTGTGGATAGATCAGCCACCAGGTTTTTAACGTTCTGCTTCAAAGATACCTGTGTGGTGAGCTGCATGAACCTCCCCATTTATCCATCCTGGAAGAAGGAAGGGCTGAGTCAAGCTTCCTGGAATTCAAAGTTAAGCTTTCACATGTGCTGGCCATCAAAAGTTTTCCTGAGATCAGCATGCCAGCTCTTGAGTTTTAGCATCCCTTAGAGTCTGTGCCCAGTTCTTTGTGTTGTGCAGCCTACTCAGGGCTATCAGCTCATGTGAACCTGCAATTATTCCTTCTAAAAGAAAGCACTGTCCTGTCACTGCTAATGTGCTGATCTCACTGTGTCACAGTGCTCTGTGACTGCTGTTATAATATTGCCACTGACACAATACTTATAAAAAGGAAGCAGGGTATGCACAGCTTGCACAGTGGTCCACAGTTTTGACTGATTCCTTCTGATGTTTAAAAATAAGAACTGTGTGAATGCAAATTTATTATTTTCAAAAACATCACCCTCCCCAAAGCCTAGAAAACAGGATGCAGCTGTTGCTCTTTGATTTGAATCAGTCAATTAATGTTAATCATTGGTAAATTTGAATCAGTCTCATGATTTGAATGAAAGAGTAGTCTAATTTTTTATTTTCATGTGTACATGATAGCAATTAAACATTTTTGCTTGTGTAATCAATTGCTATACTCTGTGACATTATACAACTGGAAAATTTGACCTCTGTTACAGCAAATGATAAAATATGAGTGCAGCCAAATTACTGCAAAAAGTTGAATTTGGATACTTTACTATCTTTGTCTTTAATTTCAATAATTGATGGCAGATGCACAACTTAGTATTGTACTTTCATCATCCTTCTTTTCCTCACCATTGATTGGTTCACAAACAGTTGCTATTTATTATTTATTTTGAAAGCTTTTCCTAGAAACCCCAGGAGATGGATCTTGTATCCATTCCTTAAGGCAAGTAGTAAGATCAAATGCTGCAATAACAATAAAAAAGCAATACTGCTTTGAGCAAAGTCTAAAAAAATGAAGCAAGTTATAGATTGCTTGCTTTTTGCTGACTAAATAATGATGATTTTCAAAAACAAAACATCTTTAGAACATAACATTGTGATAGGTTTTTTTTAGAAGGTGAATTAATAGGCACAGGGAATAAAGTCTGAAAAAAGGTCAATGGCAGCATAAATGACTCAACAGTTGTCCCAGTCTGTTCAGTTGAGCATTTTGGCAGTGGGATCTCAAAATCCCTTAATTTATTCACTTCTCTGGAATAAGACAAGCAGTCACCTTTCAAATTAAATCAGTTGGCGTGCTTTGGATATTTGTCCACTGGAAATCTGACTTTGATCCCTCCGTTTTTGGAGAGAGTTTTCAGTTGCCTCTGCTCTCAGCTGGATTTTAATAGAGCCTCATGAAACAGCAACAGGTCCAGATAAACTCGGTGTGGATTTATTTTGTAAGCTCTGCTGACTTTCTCGCTTACCTCTGTTTCTTACCTCATTTTTCCTGCCTGGCTTGCTCCCTCAGGCAGTGATGTGCCCAGTTTCAAAGTGTTAATGTTTGGCTCATCTTGTTCTGTCATTTCTGGACTGTTGCATTCCAGCCTCCCTATTGTCCTCTTTCTTTTAACATCCTCATGTTTCATTAAAACAAACAAAACCCCAATTCTGGAAGCAACTAAGGTTGCTGTGATGAGTTATGCTGATGGCCGAGGGCAGTAAATTAATCTCTGCTTTAGACTCCAGTTTTTCAAGGGTTACATTTACCTCAATGCAGGCAAAAGCTCTCAGGTGTCTCACTAGGTTTTCTGGACTTCTGGCAATTGTAGAAAAAATATTTAAAAGTCAGTAAATCCTGGAACTCGATATTAGTATTACAAAGGTAGCTAATCGGTTTGTTTTTACCAGAAAGCTAAACCATCAACACTATTGCAGTGAAAGTTCTCCCTATTTACCTCCACCTGCAGCATTTCCACTTCTCTTCCAAAGGACTGACACTCCCTTTCCCCTTATCTTCTCATCTCTTTCCCTGTTTTATCCTATTTTTCTGTGTGTTTGAGCCAGATTCCATACAGGTAAATGATTGCTGCTGGTGCTGCTTTTAAGCTAGCACAGTTCTCTTGTCTACCTCCTGGTAGTGATCCTTTTTATTTAGCTCAGAGCTATGGTAAACAGTCAGAAGTAGAATTAGTATCCACTCAATGCATTGAGAGCCAGAGAAATACCTGCATTTATATAACTGCAACTCTACAGCTCTGTGAGCAGACAATAAACAGCAACTCTTCCTTCAAAATTGTCATAGTTCTGTAAAAAAGGGGGGTCTGGGTACACAGCTGAGTTCAAACAGCAACAAAATGTACCAACCTACTCAGGTAAAATATCTACTGGAAACTTTCCATTGAATCATAGAATGGTTCAGGTTGGAAGGGACCTTTAAAGACCATCTCTTTCTAACCTCCTCCCATGGGCAGGGACACCTTCACTAAACCAGATTGCTCAAAGCCCCATCCAAGCTGGTCTTGGACACTGCCAGGATGCAGCAACCACAGCTTCCCCGGGTGACCTGTTTCAGTGGCTCACCACTCAGAATACATTGACTTCCTTTTATCTAGTCTGAATCTACAATAAGGTCTTCCCAGAGCCTTCTCTTCCCCAGGCTGAACAATCCTGACTCTCTCAGCCTGTCTCCATGGCAGAGCTGCTCTGAGTGTTTTTGTAGCCCTCCAGGTGGGGTCTCAGGAGACTCCAGGGGTCTCAGAGGGGCAGAATCCCCTCCCTCAACCTGCTGGCCACGCTGCTTTTGCTGCAGCCCAGGTTGGCTTTGTGGGCTACAAGCACATTGCCAGCTGATGTCCAGCCTCTCATTGACCTGCACCCCCAACTCCTTCCCTGTGGGACTGCCCTCAATCTCTTCATCCTCCAGACTGTAGTTATACCTGGGTTGCCCCAAAAATCACCCCAGGGTGATTTAATGGAAGCAGATGCCAGTCATGAGGCTGAGGATACCTGGTATCTGTATTTCAGCCTTCACTGCCCAGATGTCTCAGTCGGGTGTGCCTGCAGCAGAGTTATCAGAAATGCCAGCAGTAGAAAAGGACTGAGTCAGGAATCATCTCTGAAAGTTTGTGAAGATTGAGGGAGGCCTCCAGGGACCGGAAAAAGGCTGTTGAATCTTCAGAAAGGCAGGAGCAGGAATTAAGAGTTCTTCCCTTCAATTCCTTAGAAGATCATTGAGCAAGAAGTTTTGGAAACAATTCCCAGTCACAGAAAGGAGAAGGTGGTGACTGGGAATAGCCAGAATGGATTTACCAGCAGTGAATCACATCTGACTGACCGGCTTGCTTTCTTTTTTAAAAGACTGGATCTGTGGATGAGGGTTCAGCAAAGTATTGTCTAGCTTGACAGTACAAACCCTTTTGACACAGTCTCCAAGAGAATCCTCGTATCCTAGCTGGGATGTTACAATGCAGATGGAAGAATTACCAGCTGGCTAGAAAACTGTCTGGCTCTCTGGGCACAGAGTAGCTGTTAATGGTTTGTATTCTGCCTAGAGGCTCATTCCCAGTGGAGGACTGCAGGTGTTTTGTACTGGGACGTGCCCTGTTTAATAACAATCCAAAGGCAAAGGTGGAGTGCAAATTCACTGCTTGGCAAACTGGGGGCTGCAGTCTGCACCTGCGAGGGCAGGACAGGCAGGACTGCCACTCAGAGGGATCTGGACAGGCTGAGAAATGGGCTGACAGGGACCCCATCAAATTCAGCAAGGACACATGCAAAGTCCTCCTCCTGGGATGGCCAAATGCTGGAACAGGAGGGGACGGCCTGGCAGGGCAGCAGCTCTGCTGATGGGGACTTGGGGCTCCTGGCTGACGTTGGGCTGGGCACAAGCCTGCTCCCAGAGCAGCCAGCAGAGTATCAGCTCTAAGCTTGTCCTGCCCTTTTTGACACAATGCTTTGCAGTCCTAAAGGCTCAAACCACGTCCCATGAAGTCTTAATGCAGCTGCTGGACTTGGCAGTGGCCTGGCTGAGCTGTGGTCACCCCTGGCTTTTGTCACCTCTCCCATGGGGATGACTGACCGTGGTGAATGCACTGCATAATTGCAATTCAGTTTAAAACCTCATAGCTTGAGCACATTGAGGGTTTCAACACAGGCAAACAAATATGGCATGTAGGCTTGGCTACTAGTTTATAGTGGAATAATTGATCTGTTTTTCATGCAAATAGCCTCAACAATTGAACTAAAAATAATCAATATTAATTGATGGTTGTTGTCAGGCCTGTGTTTAGCTATTTTCTGTCTGTGCTGGATGGGTATACATGTATTTGTAGGCTATGCTCGATATTCTCTGACTATGAAATCGCAGCAGTAGGTTGTGAAATATGTATGAAATTAAAATTTTGAATGCATAGAGGGCATAAAAGTATGCATGGCTGTGAGGCTCTGCTTTGCAGGACTATGATGTGCATTTCTAAATAGCTGGAAAAGCTCATCAGACCTTGCAAGGACAAGGAAAAAAGAATCCTTAAATGGCTTTAAAATCTAAGCAAATCTTACTGCCTTCTTTTCTCACTAGTGGATTTCCCCTTACTGTAGGCTGACAGCATTTTAAAAGGAAGAACTTCAAGTTCTCACTTTTAAGTTTGGCACCATTGTTTTCATGTTTACATGTTATTTAATTCTACCCCTTGCAAGACTGGTGTGGGCAGGATGGATTCTGAGAAGGAAAAACCTGAAAGGCTTCAAGAAAAAAAGGGTGGACCAGGTGTCCAGGAATAGGTGATTTTTTTTTTGTTGTTTGTTTGGTTTTTTAAATTAATTTTTTTTTCTGCAAATGCAAACCTCTAGCTGTGAGAATCAGATTTGGTTCAGCTTTTTGTTAATTTGAATGAAATCTGGTTTATGAAAATGGGGCATTTGTCATTGGTCTTGCCTTTCCTGTTGTGTTCCCTTCCTGCATTTTCCTTTAGAGTCACATGATCTGAACTGGAAGAGGCAAATGAAAAGAAAGTTTGGGACTCTAGTTGGGTTCTGGAATTTCTTTTAGATATATACTACATCTATATACCTCAATTTTATACTTCTCAGTAAAAGAAAGTAAAATAACACTGGGTAACTACTGGGATAGCAGTGAACTTGTCTGAGGACTGAATAATAAATCTCATAATAAGATACATGTGAAAGACAGAGTCATGGTTTATAGTCCACTGTAAAGTAATGTTGTTGTGTATGTTGTTTCTAATGCATTGTTAACTGCTTTAGGGTTTTTTGTGGGGTGGTTTTTTTTTGTTTTTATTTTTTTGTAAATTAATGAAACTATGAAATTCTGTACTTTTCCCTACCCTGATCTTTATTCTGTAACAAATGAACAGACGTCTGTATCTCATGGTTGTTACAAGGATATTTACCAAGGCATTTAAGGGCTTTTAGGCCATATTAGAAAAAGGATATGCATTATATTTATAGCCACTTGTATTCATATTATAGAAAATAAATATTCATTCTTCAAAGCATGAAAGCACAGGGCTGCCCTCAATTTAGTAAAGGCTGTGGTGTGTTGCCCAGTCCAATTGTCAGGGACTGCTGTCAGATTGGTTAGTTGGGTATTCTTTAAGGGGAAGAAAATTATTCAACCACCAACACAGTCCTGTTTCCATTAGAAGTTGTAATGTTCTTTATCTGTATTGAATTTCATTTGGGGTTTACATGCAACTTTTTATAACAGGTCAAACCTAGGAAAAGAACCTGAAAGGCTTCACTGAAGTTAAAGAAGAAAAGTGTCTAATTTTATTCTCTTTAAAAGCATTCAGTTTGACTCCTAAATGTGACCAGAACAAATGTTTTGAGATAGATCTGTATGAAAAGTACTTTTTGTAGGAAAACAAGCTTTAATGTTGTGTGCCTTTTCTTACAGGAAATTAAAATGCATGACTGACAGTGAAACTGTGGCACCTGACTGGCCTTACTACAAAACCATTGATAGGATCTTATCCAAAGTGACAGACCACAGCGATGTGAAAATGCATGAAAATCAGCAACCAGGTCCTTCTACATCACAGACAGAGGCCTCACAATCTCCATCAGCCAAGTCTACACCTCTGTATTTGCCATATAACCAGTTTACATATGAAGGAAGGGAAGAATGCTTTGAAGATGAACATTCAGAGAGCTCATCAAGCTTGCTTTCTTACAAGCTGAGGTAACATCTATTTTCCCCTCTTTTTAGTATTTTGCAGAATGAACCAAATTTGCTGTGTAAAGGGAACACCCTCTCACAATTTTCTCTAACAGCTCTTGTATTTTTTCTGTAAATCACAAATGAGATCTGTTCCCCAATCTCAGTCACTTTGCTGAATTAGGGCATTTTCTTTATTCCTTTATGAAAGACTGGAAGGGAGTAGGAGAACTGGGCAAAATGTTGTATATTATTGCCAAAACTCAGCATGCATGTCACGGCTCACATCAGGGAGAGTGTTCCTAAAAGGAGTACAGGCATGTTCAAGAGAGTCCCGCGGTGCAATCAGAGATATAACATACTGCTTAGATGATTTTTGGCTTGCTCTAGTTTTGCTTTTGATATGAGTATGAAATTTCTCTGGCTTCAGTTATTATTAAAATGGTGAAAAGATGCAAAATAAATATTTCTGTGGACACTGAAAAGCTGCTCATGTAGTTTGAAAGTACATTGCATCATTTTAAGTACAATAGAGAGTGTAATTTTTTTCAAAGTAAACACTGGTTTGAGATGCAAACATGTGATTTCTTTTTTTTTTTTGGAATATGATTGGAGTTCCCTGGAAGGCGGCATTTTAACAAAAGGCAGTGTTGTACTCTTGATACAAATTTCAGACTTTACTGGTCTCATTTTTCATCCAGAGTGGTATGAAATAAGAGCTGATTATAGTTTTCTGGCAGGAAAAAAGTTGATCCTAGAGATCCTTATCATGAGTCTGTGAGGCTTTAACTGTAACAGTAAAATTACCTGTCAGTCATGCAACTGTAAAGATGTTGGGTTGGAAGAAGAACCAACTGAGCAAGTTCAAATTATTGTTTCCAGACCCACTCTTGGATGAATAAAACTAAGTTAAATTCATTCCATCATTCAAGCAGATAATCCTTGAATAACTGATTATTTAAAAAAACTTTTTTTTTTTGGCAATGAATATTTACTAGGGTGCATAACTTTTGAACTATAGCAACCTTTTTGTTCACAAGCAACAATTTTTTTTCATCCTAGTCCATTGTAAGTAATTAATATTCCTGATACACAAACTCGCTTGACTTTAGGATTTACAAACTCTATAGTCAGATTTCAGATGCAATAACTTTATTCCCAATTGGATTTACAATAACATTATTTAATATTTAATTAGGAGGTCACATTTCCACAAACATTGTGGAGTTTATTCAGTCGACTACTTGATAACATCAGGCTTTTGAAAAATATTGGATGTTAAGTTTTTTCAGTTTAGGGAAACTCCAGGACAGCACAGATTCAACCCTAAACCCCCATCTGTTGTGCCCACATTTTGCAGGTTGACTCTCACTCTTATGTAGGTGCTTTCATTTACACTAAAATGGACTTAAATCAGTCACTAAATTATAAGCTCTAGAAAATTTAGGCTATGGTGCATTTTAGCCAGCTTCAGGTTCACTGGTTTGTTTATTTATTTGTAACTTTATCTAAGGAAATGCCCTAACCCGTTCTAGTAAAAAATATTTTAACTTTACTTGGCTAAATTTAGAAACTGCATCTCATTTAAATCTAGCCCCTAGTGGCACAGGCTGGCTTTCAGCTGGCTGCAAGTCTGGGGCAGGTGATGCCACTCAGCTCTTGCAATGCTGCTGTTGCCTGCTAGGAGAGGCTGTACTGGATGGCTCAGGAGGGTCTGGGAGCTGCAGGGAAGGGCAGGGCAGCTCTCAGGATGGTAGGACCTCCATAACTTAAGAATTCAGCCATGCTCTTGCAGCCTTCACTATGAAAGAATTCTGTGCAATGGAATATTGTGCATATCATTTAACAGCAAAATAGTTACACAGTCACAAGTTAAAATACAGTTCCCCTGTTTTAAAAGAAAAGGAGAAGTTGAGCAGTAGATACCGCATGAGAGATCAGTGAATTATTACAGGTGAGCATCGTGATTGGATTAAAAATTAGAAACCACTTGTGATAATGGGGCATGTGTCTGGAAGGAGAAAAAGTGTTATTCCAATAGTCCTAGGGGGTTTGAAAAGCTTGTCCAGCTTTGACCTGTTTAATTTAGGCTGATGAATGAGAGCAGAGTAGGGAGCCCTTTCTTGGCCTGAAGAAAATACAGTGCTTGCTAGTGATACCACATGGGTTAAAATCACTTAGAGCAGCCATGCTTAGACAAGGGAGTTAATTATTTTAGAGTTACTAATGGAAAAATATGAACTGAGGAAGCAATTTATAGCTTAAGCAATTAGTGTCTCATCCTGTATTTGAAAAACACTTTGAAATAGGCAACAAGAGAGAAAAGAAGTAGCATAAAAAATTTGGGTCCATCTTGGCTATTTTATCAATGCCTTTGCCTCTGAACAGTAGACAGTTGATCCAACAGATTCAAAAAAAGAACAAAAGACAATTCTGGGAATTTAAATCAAAAGAATGTTTTAGGTCCTCAATTTCTTTATTTTGAAAAATACACACCCATGTCTGTATGAAAATACAGATGTCTTTTGCAGCTATATATTTTACAACTTACATTATGGGATTTTTTCTTCAGTAATAAAAATCCTAATGTTATGGCAACAATTGATAGGGAAGAAAACTTTCAAACAGTAGTTCTTTCTAAATAACTTTTAAACTTCTGAAAACTTTTCTGTTATTCCTTTAAAATCTCTGACACAGCTTTAGAGTGTCAGCTTTGTGTTTTCCACAGTATCTTTGAACATAGCAGGAGTCTACTTGGCTATATAAATTATAACTTAAAAAAAATTCAATTGAATGTTTCGCTTTTATGATAGCAAAAAATGTCAAGTTTTATACTTCAATCAGTACATACATATTGTCAAGCTAAAAACAGTTGAAACTGCTTTTCATTCTGTTTGAAAAACTTTGAGTTTGGGACCTTCTTACAAAACTCAAATTTTACTGGTTAGTGATAATACAATTGATGTGAGATAAAATTAACTTTAATTTTTGTTTCAAGTGTGTTGATGAGGAAAACATTTGGAATCCCTTTAAAGGGGTGCCTGTAATTGCTTAGTATTGTTCTAACACTGCTCTAACACTGTTATACAGTACAAAACATATGACAGTAATAGAATTATTCTATTATGGTCATAAAATATAATGCAATGTGGTGGAGTCTTGTACTGCAGCTTAAACTTTCAAAATCCAAGTTCCTGACACCACTATAAATGACTTTTTATCTAATTGAAAACAGTGTTTTTTCACCCTGTGGATTAATTTATGGTCTTTGTTTTCATAGTAAAATAATGACAGAACATAATTATACAGGCTGTGAATGTAGTTCAGGCTTCATGTGTTCTGCCATTTCTATTGTACTGAAAATGGGGGTGAAGGAGTTACTTTCATAGATTAAAAGACCATAATAAAGCCACTGTGTTATTTAGTCTGACTTCTTCTTAGATACCATTTGAATTTGGTCATTTTTTAGGTGGAGCCCAGAAATGTTATGGAGAGGGTTCTGTGACACCCTTCCCTCAGCAGAGCACTTCTGCACTCAGGAGCCCTTTGTCTCTGCTGTCCTCCACTTCTTTGTTTCTATGATTTATTTGACTCTGGGAAATACTAAATGTCTGGTTAGACCTGATAAATTCAGAAGATGGAGAATTCACTCTTCCCTTCTTTCTAGTGATAAGCAAACCCTTGTTTAAACCAGTCCCTTGTTTCTAATGTGAATGTAGTGAATGAAACTTTCAGATGTTACTTCTGTTTACCTTTCTTGTCAGTATATTGGAGAACCTTTCAATATTTTTTGCTTTCTGGCAAGCAGGTTGTGTGCCATGATTGTACTGTCTTTGGTATTTTTTAAATTTTTAAATGTAGATGAATTAATTTGGTACAGAAAGTTTGCACAGGAAGAAAAAGTAAGAACTGGTAACATGAACTAGCCAAGATATGGATTAAAAGAAGTGCATTAAAACTTGGCGATGATGCTAATTTGGGAAACAACATCCTTGGCAAAGACTTTACTATTTCTAAAATTATGCTGCAACTATTTAAATCTGAATAAGCATCATCTACATAGAAGTTTGAGCTTTAGGCTATGTGCATTATGTAGTGCATCTTAACTCATTATGCAGACTTGTTATCCTAGCAAGGTGCTTTGCCCAGGCTCCAAGCCATTTGTGGTTCTTTTCTGTGCTTTACTTCAAGGATGAGTCTCATTAATTCCTGAATGCATTTGAATGATTGAATGAGCCTAGTTTACCAGATGATCCAGGTTGCTTCATCCCCAGTCTTTATGCTCTGAAGATCTTTATATCATGTCTAATATTAGTATTGTTTATATCCAGACCACTGTTAATTTTTAAAATAAAGACATGGATTATGAAGGTCTGCTCTGATTTGTATGGAGCTAAAAAACCCAAAGCAGTGAGAAACAGCTTTTAGGTGTTAAAAGCCATAAATTCCAAGAACTGATGGTACTGGAGACCTGTTTGCCATGAAGTAGTCAGAAATGAGGAATTGTTGTTAAGGTTTTATGAAGATAATACATTTTGATAAACAGAGAACTCTTTGTATTCAACTCCTACTTCATTAATTATTCACATATGTCCCTGACACAAGCTGTATTGGATAAGTGTAAGCAATCAATCAAGGGAATTTTAATTGAACAATGAATTAAATTGGAATTAGGTAGGCAAACAGCAAATGTATTTGAGACTTGCCTAATATGTTGCCTGATTGTATCTGGAGGTTTTGCTTTGTTCCCCCTCATGTCCATTACACACAGTCATTTCTGCTCAGTCTCCTAGGTGAGATGGAACAATTTCTTTCCCTTGGTTTGCTTCCTTGGAACCCTGCCTGTCTGAGCAGGGAAACAGCTTTGTGAGGTTCTGTTTGGAATACAGTCCCGGTGCCAGAGCTCTTCCACACTTGGCTCATGTGGTCAGAGGAATACCAATGCCAATCTCTTGTATACTCTGCTGTGGGCACTGGAAGCCCAGCAGAAGAGTATTTGAGGTCCTTACTTCCCCAGACCCTACTTTCCTTAGGTTTCTCTCAAAAATCTACCTTCAGAGACTAGGCTTGGCAAAGAGGGAGGTGCTTCTTGAGTAGCTTGTGGATGCTGTCAGGATCTGCTGCACCCCTGTTGTCCCAGAGGTGTTGGCTGCACAGGAACACAACATGGAGAACAGGCAACAGGAACTGATTGATGCTACAGCCATCATCAGTAGTTGCTTATTCTTGTGCCTATACATTGGCAAAAGAGACATGCTCCTAGCTGGAACTGTTTGAGGACAGTGGTGCTGCTTGGGTTACTTGGTGCCAAACTCATATTCCTATCTCTGCTTCTCTCTTGAATTTGTTATTTAAAAAATATTGACAGAGAGGGGTGTCTGACATACTGCCCAGGACACCTAGAACTTCTCAAGAAAGATAGCTCAGAATCTGAGGAAACACTTCAGTATTCAAACACCTCAGCACTGGCATCACTGGACATCTTACATTGTTTCATGTTGCAAGTGCCCTTTGCTTGTAAATTAGATTATTTAGAGCCTTCTTTTGTAGCACCCTTCTCAAGAGCTCCCTTTCAGCAGCTATTCTGCAAGAGGAGAGGATTGTAAGTGCCGATTCCTTACTGTGAACTTTTGAATGACCATAGAACCCTTTCAGTATCAATTAGTGGAGAGAAAAGGAAATTTCTCATCACCATCACCAAAGCTAGGGCTTTCTGAAAATTTCTGAAATAAGTTATTTCTTTTCAATGAAGGCTAATTACCAAGTTGTGTTTGTTACTGTAAACAAATGTAGAGAGTACTTGGGACACCTTGAAGAATCCTTGGGTCATTGCTTTTGGGGGTACTTCTCTGTGCTAAAACACAGCTCTGAGCTAGCACTCTTCAGTGAGTACTTTTTTAGACTGCAGATACTGCTGACACAGTAAAAATTTGCTTCTCCTTTCTCTCTGGAGCTGTGCAAGGCACTTACTGTCTTGGATGTATTGTTTCATGTCTTACAGTTCTTTGATGGATTTAACTGAAAACTAGGTAAAATCCTTTACAGACTCTAGGAAAACACTTCAAAGAGTCTTTTCTCTTAAAAATAAGGCTTATTTTAGATCGTTCGATCTAAATCACTCCATCTTGCTTTTTTGCTTTTTTTTTTTTTTTTTTTTTTTTTTTTTTTTTTTTTTTTTTTTTGTTATTGCTGTTGTCCTCTCAGTTGAAAGTAAAACCCAAATAGTGACTACTGTTACCAAGAATCTCAGTACCATTGACAAGCCTCAGATTTTCTCTCTCATTCCTTACTAAGGACCATTCTCACCAGTGCTTACATTGACAACACACAAGCCCTCTTGTGGAGTGAGTTCGTACTGGTTTCAAGACAAGAGGTCTTACCACAGCTACTTTATAACACTGTATGGTGAAGAGAATAGACATTTGTCAAGTTTCCAACATTTAAATCCTCTGTGAAGAAAAGTTTAAATTCAAAAGGTGACTTTGGCTAAAATAATATCACCATTTGAGAAAGCTTCTTGCTCTGCCTGCCAGAAAGCACACATTCTTTGTGAATGTGGCTACAGTGATGGGAACCCTGGGATAACAGATTCAGTGCTGTCCTTAGACAGCTGCGGATTTTTTCCACTAGCTTGACCTCTTTGAGAACCACATTTGAAGTAATTCTGGCCCTTAGAGTTAAGGGAGACAAACAGAATTTAGTGTTAGCCAAGACCCATTCTCACAGGATTGTGAGACTGATACTTTCAGTGATCTGCAGCAAGCTTGACCCACAGTTTGAGCAGACCCACAATTTGAGCAGAGTAGCATGTATTTATTTTATTCACATTTATTTGATACCCTAAAACAAATATGCTATATAGAACCTGCAAAGCTGAGTTTATTGTATACCTTCCAAAGTAGATAGTATCCCACCCCTTTTGGGTCACTGCACTCTTAAATGTCAAGGGGCTTGTGTCTTTTTCTTATATTTGCATTAAGTTTTTCAGGTGCTAAGGATTATTTATCTCTCCTGCTGACAGATCTGAATGTCACAGTCGCTGCTGCACAAAGCCTGTCAAGTAGGATAAGAACATGAATCAAATTATGATACAAATCTATCACAGCTGAGTGACCTCACCCCTACTATCCTTCTTCACATTAGTAAAAACACATTCTTCAAGTGTTCAAGTTATCCTTATTCAAGGATGTCTTAAAATCTGCAGCATGTTGACATGGCATTCTAGTCACAACTGTACTATCTCATTATTGCATTTCTCCTAGAAAGGATACTGCATTTGGCAGAACACGACTGAGATTGCTGTTTGTGTCAAGGGACTTCAAGACACATCATCAGATATCTTTGATGTTGGGGACTGCAGTCTGGAGTTACAAAAAGTGTAAATGAAGACATGGTCTCTCACTTAAAGTTAGGAAAGGAGTTATCCATCTCTAACAGGAGGTTTCTCAGATGTGTAGTACACACACATATGCCTTCTACTGGCCTTTCTTCCTCTTTCACAGTTTAGCATGATTCCTTCTTAGGCTGCAGGTTAAGAGACACAGATCTCTGTGTGTGTGTTCTCACTTGTATGCCACATGGGCTGGTTTTGACTGTTTTGTTCTGTGACCCCAAATTAGAACAGCCAGGCAACCTTTACACCTTGAGAGCACTGTCTTTATTGCCGTGTTTATCTCTCTTCCAAAACAGAAACCCAGCATGATAAAGCATAGAGGAAATTCTTAAAATGTTCCCCAAATTCCACATGGCAGCTCTGCATATTTCAGATGAGGATGTCCATTGCCCTTCTTTGGACATGCTCCAGCCCCTCAATGTTTTTCTTGTTGTGAGGGGCCCAAAAATGGGCACAGGACTGGAGGTGTGGCCTCACCAGTGCTGAGTACAGGGTGGCAGTCACTGCCCAGGTCCTGCTGGCCACACCACTGCTGATCCAGGCCAGGTGCCATTGGCCTTCTTGGCCACCTGGGCACACCTGGCTCATGTTCAGCCACTGTCAACCAGCACCCCCAGGGATTTTTCTCTCTTTTCAGACTTTTATAATGTTTTGTGGTGGAATATAAAGAAAAGAATGGTCAGTGCCACTGCTGTGTCTTGGCACAAGGGCAAATTCTGAGACTCATATTCTGGAATGAGACCAGCCTTACTGATGCAATGCTGTAAAAAACAAGCTGCAAGATACTACCACATGTAACCATGCAGCACTTTCTCTGCATTGGGGTGGTTATTACAGCTTTAAAATTGGAGTTTCAATGGCCAGATAAACCAAATAGCTCTCCCAGTACAGTGTATAAATTCAATGTGTAAGACATGTCAAGGTTAAAAAAAAAACAAAAAAACAAGCCTGGTATTCTGCAGGGAAAATTCTTATTAAAACAATGAGATGTAAACCTCTTTTTTATTCTTTTTTTTTTTTTAACGATCTGTAACACTATGCAATAATACATTAAATACTTATGTTTTGGCACAAACTTGAGAGGGAATTTATTGGAGAATACGGGGGTTTAAAAATATGACTAGGTTGTAGCTTGGCCAAGAATATGCTATCAAATTTTGGGTTCTTTCTTTTTATAAATATGACTCTAATTTCTAACAAATATTCACATTTCAGAGCTGAAGAAAGACCAGTTAAGAAAAGAAAAATGCAAAACTGCAGTTTCCAAAAGAAGAAGCTAAAATTAATGGAAGCCATGTTGGAAGAACAAAAGAAGTTGAGTAGAGCTATGGAAGAAACCTGTAGAGAAGTGCGCAGGATCCTGGATCAGCAGAACATCATTCAAGTTCAAAGCTTACAATTACAGGAGAGAATGATGAATCTACTGGAGAAAATGATCTCCAAGTCTAATGTGTAGTTTCCTTTGTGAATGCCTCTGAGATTACTATTGCTATTATAGATAACCATTTATTGCACACCATATGTGTGTCTGTTGCCCTATTCCCAGGTTTTCCATGGAAATTAAAATCCTAGTGTAATCCTAGTTCAGCAAAGAAAACATAATGCAGGGTGAGAGCTATCCAGTATGATAAAATTAGTGCAATATATGCCTAAGTTGAATTATTTTTATACAGAAAGGTTAAGGGATAAATAGCTCGGGGAACTGAAGTACTATTTATGCCTAAGTCAGGTATTGTTTTGCAAACAGTGGTGCTGTATATTGCTTCACATCAAGGACTGCAGCTTAATCTGTTTTAGGAGAATGAAATAGTGCATTTCTAAACATGGTTATTGCACCTTGACTTTGCTGATGATTAAACCCTGTTTTGAAACATATGCCTGATTGTATAAGTGACCTATGGTTCTTGTGAAGAGCTAGTTGGGACCATGAGATACATAATTTTAAACTTCATGCCTGATATGAATAGTACTCTAAAGTATGAGGGTAAAAATAGTCTATTCAAATGCATTTTTTTTTTATATAAAAACAAACGCCCCAAACCACCTTCCTATATACTGAATACTAAAATGTATAGAAGATACTTGAAGTTGCTTTTGATATTAAAGGTTTAATTTTTTTTCATTATTAACTGGAATCTGTTGACTTAACAAACAACCAGCAATGAAAACTTTCCTTTATTCTCTATCACAAAAGAAAAGTATTGTACTGTGTGTATATACATATATATAATGTCTATCAAATGAAATAAAGAAAAAGAAGAAACGTACTCCTTATTGCTGGGCAGACAGTGTGCTTTGGGACAGCAAAGGGTACAGGGAATGATAACCACAGCGAGGGCTCACAGTCACTGAGGGCAGGGTGCTGATGCCCAGATGGACAGGGATGCACCACACGAGGGAGCCGCAGGCACGGAGGATTGTACCCAGGGAGCTGAGATGGAGCACCAGCTCGCGTTTGGCTCCTCCAGGAAACGTGACATTTAAATAATCTTTCACTTCAATTCGAAAATTGGCCGGCAGAATTTCCTATATGCCTTTTCTTTTTGTGTTCTCCTTTAAAAAACCCCATATTTCTGCCTGTTTTACTGTGTAGGCAAGAGCAAAGGTTGGATTCCAGTATAGAAACTTAAGAATTAGTACAAAGAACTCAGGCCATTTTCCATTCTCACTATTGAATAATGTCCGCTCTTAAAACTTTGTCTTTGAAGGCGTTTGCATTCTCCTATATAATTTAATGTGTTGTTGCTTAAAGGTGAGCTAAAATATTTTAAATCCCTGACACGACAAATTAATCTCTAATTATGCTTGCTGAACAGGATGAAGGTTATACTCATTAAGCAGATTTATAATATGTGGAAATATTTCTTAGAAGGTCCTCTAGGTATGAAGATTAAAAATTATTAAATATCTAAATGTGGTCCATTCCTACTGATTTTAATTAATGATAGCAGGATAAGGCAAATGTAGTAGAAGACTGAACTCTGAGAAAATGGTGGTTGCTGAAATATAAACAAAGTAACTGTCCCTCATCCCACCTTTAATACAGTGATTGCATGATTGGAAAAATGCCAAGTTTCTTTTCTGATTCTGCAAAGATAGTTTTACACGTTTCAAATGTGGATTTGCCACACAATCAGGTAAGCTACACATTCACTGCCTCCTGACTCTTTAACTTGTTTACAGCAAGATATAAAGAAATTCTCCCCTGACTCCACAGGAATTAATAGTGTTTACTCTTACTATCTACTTTAATCATATAGCAATTAAATCCAATTAATGAGTAATAACAATGGCAGCACAGCTGAACCTTGTACTGTAGAGTAGGTAGCCCCCCTCCTTCCATGTTATTACAGCTCCAGATCTGTAGGAACACAAGAATGGAGAAAATCTTATTCCTTGCCTGCTACCACAAGGAACCATGTCATATAATCCCTTTTGTAAATGTGTGGACCTGTATCTTAAAATGAGTTAGGTGTTTTGTCCCCAGAATTATATGAAGACCTGCATTACAGACAGGTAAATACAGTTTATAAGATTGCTTCTAGGATTATTCCTGATTAATTTATACCAATTTCTTCTTGTATCAACACTGATTTTGCTGCTTTATATAGCATTTACTCTTGAGAGCCAGCGATCATGCCCCATGCCACCCTTCTTCTGATGGATAACACTCTTTTATAAAGTAGGATTTTGATGACTATTTTGCTAATTTTGCTCTTTTGAGTTCATCCATTTTAAAGGTGAGTGACCAGAATGACACACAGCATTCCTAATGAGACTCCAGACATTGTCTTACATAACCGCTTTAAAGGAAATGGTGTTTTCTGGTGGTTCTGAGATTTTTTTTTTCTATATAAAACATCACTTTTAGTAGTTACATTTAGAAGTTCAAGTTTTAAATCATCATCTCTTTAACAAAAGGCTTTATTCCCATCCATGCAGATTGCCTGTGTTCTAGCCCTGTTTTTGCCTAGAGAGTGAACACAGCAAAGCTTTAGACAAATATTATAAGTTTCATGTATGACAGAACTTTTCTAATGGTTTTTGACAAGTTGAAAATTACCCACCTACCCATAGTTTCCTTTTGCTGCTGTTTCTTTTGTTTCTGTAAAGATTGAACATTTACCTGAAAAAATAGGTTGAATGTTTTTTGAGGGGATTTCTTGTTTGAGGTAGTCACAGCTTTTTCATCTGTATGGGACAGTTAGCTGCAGGTACAGATATTTGAATGTTTGTGATATTCAGAAAAATTATAACTTGAAAGACATGCCTAGAATTTAAATTCTTGGCAGAATTCTTGGTTTTGCAACACAGACACTGCTTCTGTGTCTGTATGAGTAGAGAGCTCAGTATAAGAAGTATTCAAGGGGAGCACATGGGGAGTTACCCAAGTTTATAATTTTAACTATGACATTAAAGGAACTCCCTCATGGCTTCTAGAAGTGTGATCAACAAAGAAACTGTAGCATAGGAAAAGAAATTTCTTATTTTCAGGGCAATAACAGGGTCAACTCAGTTTGATATCACTTTCACCAAATGAAGTGCTTGTATTACATGTACACACACAGATGGTGCAAATGGAAAAAAATTAAATAGGGGAGGAAATACACTGCCTAGAGGCAGGTGACTTTGCAAGTGATGCGACAATAAAGGAAAAGGAACCTGAGGAGGCAGATGAGAAAATAAGACACTGAGAAACATGGAGACAATTGAGAAGCACATTTTGATGAAAGATGAGAAAAAATATATTGGACAAAGGGGCAATGTAAATGCCGCCAAAAAAACCCAGTAATGACAGGGATGAGGGAACACAACACTTTAGAAAGTGAAAATTAAAAAAACACATAAAGTTGAAGGAGAAAACTTTAAGTAGGAAAAGCTAATGCTAATGAAACTCTGTATATTCTTAATAGAGAGCCCCTACAGAAAACTTAAACAAGTTACAAAGTGTAGAGCAAGGAGCGACAGTTTTTTCCACCAGAGAAAAATAAGGCTCTGAACAAACATTTGGAATCAAGGATATTTTTCACATAGAAGAGAGGTTAAGTAATTTGTAGGAGGATCCTGTAATAATTAAGCAGCATTTTCTCATGCTGGTATTAACAGTTTGCTGGGTAAAAACGTTTGTAAATGTTTATTTCAGTTTATTTCAGGCCCTGCCAAGTTTCACAGTTATCCACCAGACCAGGAGATAAATTTATGGACAAGGAATGTCTTTTATCATATTCTTCATAAACTGATCTTGCATCTTGCAAAGAACAAAACCAGAACAAAAAGACATATACAGGATTTTATTTTTTTCCCCAGACTTAGCCTGCCCAATTTAGTGCAGGCAAATAATTTACAACTCTGTAGACTTACCCCAAGCTGACAGCCTGGTTCTGTGAACAGTCTCCTGTTCTAAAGTCAATGGGACTACCCAAATGAATATTGAAATCTTTATGTATAAGTTTTCAAGATCAGTTCCTATGCTGATAATGTAATGTGAAAGACAAATTTAAAAACGAAATTTAGGAACATTTGGCGGTGTTATGTCAGCAAGTAAATACTAACCATCTGGTCTCTAGATTGCTAATCTATTTCCCCTGATTTTATGGTAGCATGCTTCCTGTGTCTGCAAGCTTGAGACTACATCATTAAACTTTTGTGTTGATCTTTTTTAGTGTTGTAACAGAAACATTTGAACTACTTTGCCATTTTGGGTGTGAAATTTTCTTCCTAAGCATATTTTTTCTGGCTGAAAATTTTTCATTCTGTTACAGTTTATTTTAAGGTATTTATTGAACCACATTTCTAATAAGGATGAATAATTTCAGGTATGTTCTTTAAAAAGCAGACCAGTCATCCACAGTGAATGACATCCAGTTATGTAGGGCTGATTTTGCTACCTGTAGTTAGGCTGTAAGATCTCAGTTTGATCCTAGTATCAATAGTATCAGTTTGAAGGGACCCTGGTCCAGCCTTTCTTGGCTTTCTTTGCTGCTGCAGGAGCACCCTGGTCACTCATACTCAGCTTGCTCTCTACCAGGACCCTTGGGTCCCTCTGGCTGGTACCCAGCCAGACAGATCCCCACCTGTGCTGCACTCCTGGATTGTATTTTTCCCAGGTGCAAATTCTTGTCCTTGTGGAACTTCATAAACTTCTTGGCAGCCCACTCTTCCAGCCTATCCAGGTCTTCCTGCAGGGTAGCTCTCCCTCCCAAAGTGTCCACCTTCCCTCCCAGCTTTGTATTATCAGCAAACTTCATCAGGATACACTTGTTCCCATCCAGATCACTTATGAAAGTAAAAAACAGACGTGGGCCCATTATCGATCCCTGGGGGACCCCACTTGTCACTGCCAGTTTGAAAAGGAGTTATTTATCACCATCCTCTGGCTGTGTCTGGCTAGCCAGCTCCCCATCCACTGCGTGGACCAGTTGTCTAGATCCTAATGCCTCCATTACTTTAGGAGGAATCTCTGGGAAAACATATTGAAAGCCTTGGAGACAATGTCCATTGCTCACCCCACATCAGCTGAGCAGGTCATTGTGTTGTCAGGTGATCAGGTTTGTCAAGCATGACTTGCCTTCACTGAATCCCTGCTGGTTTTTCCCAGTCATGTGCTTCATTTGACTTGTGATAGCCCCCAGGAGAATTTGTTCCCCAGCTTCCCCAGGGAATGGAGTAAAACTGACAGGTCTGTAATTTCCTGGATACTCCTTTAAGCCCATCTTGCAGATGGGGTGACATTACCCTTCCTCTAGTCTTCTGGGATGTCCCCTGATATCCACAACTTCTCCAAGATTATGGAGAGCGTCCTTGGAACGATATCAAACAGCTCTGTTAAAACCCTTGGATGTGTAACATCAAGACCCATCAATTTGTAGGGATCGGGTTCCTGTGATAGCTCACAGACAAGCTCTTCTTTAACTGACAACATCTCTTGGTGTTTCTATAAACCTGAATTTTTGACCCTGGGACCTGTGTCCCAAGGTGAAGACAGAGGTGAAGAATGTGTTGGGAATCTCTGCCTTTTCAGCATTATGGCTGACCAGTTCACCTCTGCTGCTGAACAGTGGGCCAGTATTTCCTTCTGTTTGTTGTTCATGTACCTGAAGAACCCTTTTTTGTGTTTTTTGATCTCTGGCCAATTCCAATTTGAACTGAGCTTTTGCTTTTCTAACTGCATCTGCTCACCCTGGCAATGCCCTTGTAGTTCTCCATGGGTTTTTCATCTCTGGTACGCTTCTCTTTTGGTTTTGAGCAGACTCAAAAGCTCACATTTAAGCCAAGGCAGTCTCTTATTCCACCTACTTTCCTTACCCTTAAAGAGCATGAACTGGTTTTGTGATTCCAGGAGAGTGTCCTTGAAAAACTGACAGCCCTCACAAGTTCCTTCATCTTCCATGGCAGCCTCCCAGGGAACCTATCCCAGCTGAGCTCAGAGCGAGCTAAATTTCTTGACTGTATGTTGTTACCTTAGTGGTAAGTTCTGGATTGCTATGCATTGCAAGGAAAAACATGAATTGGTGCATACCATTTAAAGGTATAAAATTTCCAACAGACTGAAATGTTTAGAAGCACTTATCACAGCTTGAGGAAGGCTTGTTTCACTGAGGGAAGCTATAGGAATATCAATTTTCTATGAACTGCAAAGTAAACATATTTTGAAAATCAATTAAAATTACTTTAAAAACTCTCCACGATCCTTATTCTTCTCCCTAGAGGTTTAACTATAATTTATCTTTAATTCAATATAATCAGATAAAATGCAATCTCTTTTATGAATGCATAAAACCTTGCCCACATGAACTTATGTTAACTATAATGCCTATGCTTTCTTTAAACTTATATGAATAAGGTCTTTCCTTTTCATTTAACTTAACTTAGAACTTCACTAAATGAAATATACCAATCTTTAACAGAACTCACTATCCACATAGGGTTTAAATCTACAGCTCATCTATTCAAGGATTTAAGCATATTTAGAGCTAGTTCACATTGGTTAACTTTCAGTAAAAAATGAGACTGAATTTCACCACAGTTGAAATGGCATAATACAGATTATACCAGAAATTATGCACTTGTTTTGTGTCTCCTTGCTGCCAAGAAGTTCTTGTAATTTGGTTTGTGCATTCTCATGAGAATAATCCATGGCCTTATTTTAGGAAGCTGGTTAAAAAAGGCATAGTGTACATTGAAGAACTTTTTCTTAAGCAGACTTTCCTTCTGTAACATTATCTGTGTTCATTGATACAATGAACTCCATGCAACATCCCACATGCATCGTGGTTTGCTTGCAGAAGGGTCCCAGCACCTTCTCATGACAGCCCTGTGCTGAGACACCAGGAACCAGCTACAGCTGTGCCTCTGAATCTCTTAGCTGGAGACACAGCAAATTCTTGTGATCTTGTCTTGCCCATTCCAAATGAAAAGGAAATACTTTTGAAGCGTAAGCTATGTCGTTTAAGTCCACTATTAAGAAAAATGTATCTTATGAAAAAAAGCATAGGCCAATTTTCTATTTCAGATGAAATGAGGATGTTATGCTAGGCAATAACTTGGGGGATGCCAGTTATCAAGGAAAGAATGTAAAAATGCTTATGGAAGACTAGCCATAATCATCAGGACTTCAGCAGGAACTGCCTGGGTCACCTGGTTCATGCAAGTCACCACACATGTTGTATACTTAAGAAGGTGAAAAAGGAAGTAGGCTGCCACAGGTTGAAATAAATAATCCATCAACATTCAACTTTTACCATGGAACTGAAATTTTAATAGGAGGCAAGACCTTAACCTAGTTCTGAGAGGAACTTAAGAAGTGATGGTGAAGGTACTGAGAAGAGTTCCTCATATGCAGTCAAGGCCAAAATGACTCAAAAAATGAACTTTCATTTCAGAAGGTCATTTAGAATAACTGTAAGTCTATTCTTAGATGAAACTAAAGTTTTGGTGAAGCACAAAAAAATGGTCCTCTTTTAGGTAAATATATCTCAGTGCATTTTTATGAGTTTTAATTGTGAAGTTATACTAATAATTGTGATGGGTTTTACCTGGAGTGAGCAAGTATCTTCTAATTTCGTTTAAAAGCCATTCAGAATCTAGTTATGAGGTGGAGGAAGATGAAGTCAGTCTAAGCTGAAGCAGATTTGAGAGCCAGGGCAGAATCCTGTCATTCTGTGTTATTAGGAATGACTGCTGTTTGTACCAAAACTGCCTTTGCCAAGGTGGACCTAAATGTTACAGCAGTCATGCCATGCCTTATCAGCTGAACTTCAGGAGAAGAGATAACCACAAGCAGAGCTGTGTCTCTGGCAGGTATCATAAAGACAGACTGAACTTGCTCCAAAAGGACTTTCTGTCCTCTCCAAAGTTTGGAGCTAAAAAGCTTGAATGAGGAAATGGAAAAATGCTTGGACTTGACTTTGCCACATACTGACCAGAGCAAGGTAAAATGTGTTCTCTGATTTTGGGGTTACCTGCTGAGAGTAGGGGATCCCTCCTCCTCACTTTAATGCTGCAAAGTTTGTCCTGGAGCCAGGGTCTTTCATCAGAGGAATTATGTTAAATAGGGATACGCAAAGTCGATTTCTCTGTCTATTACTCTGCAGTGCCTCAGGCTCTTATTTTCACTCAGTTTCCTTTCCTGTAGTCATATGTAAATATGGAGAACTCTCAGCATGTTTTTCCTGAGGTTTAGGGATATGAGGGGCATTTTTAGACTGGCATTTGTACCTCATCACGTAGGACATGTGCTTAGTGATACCCCAGTCAGCAGAGTCCTGATGTGTCACTCTTGCATGGTGCATGAACCTGCGAGTCACACTGGAAATGGCTTCAAAGAGGAAAAAAGAGGGAGACAGGAGCTCCGGAACACTGGAGGATATCATGCATGATCCCAATTTAGCTTGCTGTTTAGATGCAGGGCTAGATGCAGGGATAGAGCTTGCTCACTCTGTGAGTATTGCAGAATAAGACAATAATGACATTTTTGGCATTGTACTTGGAGCCACAAGGAATAACTCCCTGAGATACCTTTTCCCTTACAGAACCAAAAATACATAGTACTTCTTCAGAACATGTAAATTCAGCTGCTGGATGATACACATTTTTAAGCCCAATGGAACTGAAGACAGCCTACATGAGCTGTCAATGGGACAAGAGACACAGCTTTAATGGAGCCACAAAGTTCAGGTTAATTAGTCAGGCAATTTTGAATTAGAAAATTAAAGCTTCAAGGCTTAAAGATCAAATAAAAAACCAAAACAAATAATCCCTTTAGAGAAAAAAAAAAGGAAAGAAATACACCAGATTTTTTTTTCATTTTGGTGTATGTGTATTAACAATATTAGAAGGTGTCCATGACACAATATGAAATAAAAAATTTACACTCATTTAGGCTCAGCAAGGCATTTATCAGGAACTGAGGAATTTTGGGTAGAAACTCTTTGCCCATAAGAAATAGTGGGGTAGAAGTTTCTGTGCTTTCACTGATAACAAGTAAGACCAAACTCAATTCTTGGGTTTCCAGCTCTTGACAGAAGTGTGTTAAGTATGCTTGTGTCCTTGAAGTAGATATTTTAGCAAATGTTTTGGTTCTATATATTAGGGTTGTTCAGCACTGAAGATTTAACATGACATCACCTTTAACAACATGTAGCTATACTTTAGGAAAGAAAAATTGACATCAGTGAGCACTACTTTGTGCTTTCAGTTTTTGACTACAGCAAAATCTTTCGTTTGAACTCTATTAGTGAATTTGGGAAAATAAATACAGCATATTCTATTGTAGGGAAATTAATTTTCTTAGGATTGTGATGCTGTCCAAAGGCACAGTGAGCACCAGGGCCTGGCTGTGCCTGTTTTCACACACAAAAATTTGTTCCAGACAGTTTAACATTTGAACCTTCAGTTTTTGCAAGTGGCACCATTCACATATTTAAATGCACAAAAGAACCTTTCCACACCAAATCTATTTAACTATATTTTAATGTTTAATTAAGTATCATAGTAGGTAAGGACACAATTACAAAGCCAAGTAGATGCACAAGCATCAATCCTTTTAACCGTAAATAGGATTTGGGAGGATATGTCCTCTATTGGCCAGTCAAGATTCAACAGGATCAGTATCCATCCCCCTTTATTTCTACTACTTCACAGCTCCTTGTAGGGGTTTTTGTACATCAGCATGCATGGATGGGAAACACAATCATCCAAACCAAAATGCATCTATACAAAATTTGGCCCTTTGAATGGGCTGGTTAACAGAGGGTGGACGAGCTTTTGGAATTAAAAAAATAAGTTAACAATGACTTTGTTCCCAAAGTCATTGGGCCAACACAAGCTAACTACAGTGTATATGACACATAGGCCTCCCTGCTGTTCAGAACAAAACCAAGCTAGGAAAGTTGGAATCATGTTTGTAAACTGAACAAGCATTTGACACTGACAATCATGTGCAACTTTATTATTTTAAACAGGTTGAAAACATTAAATGATAGAAGTGATATTTATGTGAGGATTTTTTCTGTATGTCTAAAACCATTTTTGGAACAATCAACACTTCCATTCCTTTAACTAAGGTATTTAAACAATGGTAATTAAAACAAGAGACTTTGTGTCAGATGCTGGACTATGTTTATTTTCTGAGTTCTCATCTGGTGTTTGTGACAGCAATAATCACACTCCATTACAGGATGCACTGTAAACCTCTCCAGATGAAGCCTGACAAGCTGTTTGGTGACAGCCACCCTTGGTGTGATTGAGATGTCTGTATGCCAAACATTAAGCTACTTAGCTCATAAGCCAAAGCTTTTCCAGCCCCAAAGCCACAAATCCTTATCACTTTGCTTCACACTCTTTCTTTCTTTATTGTCTCCAACAGTGGTGAAAACAGTGAGTTACAGCTGAGACCTTGTGTGGATTTTTGAAGGGCCATTAATCACCTTGTTCCAGATTATAACATGAAGTCTTAATCACCATTTCCAAAAGCACTGAAGCACAGCACTAAATTCATTCTGGATGAGTCGGATTTTTCTGACTGCAAGTAGGGTGTGTGAGCACACCTGTGGGCATGTCAGTCCCCAGTTCTCACTTCATCCTTCCTGAGTATGACTTAAATAGGAAATTCTGCTGTAGCACAAAATAGCCTTCTGTGAAGTCAGACTAATTACATGCTCCTGTGCTATTATAAAAGTGCAAACAATCCTGTTGACCATCACAAATAGATCAGGTTCAGTATATTTGGAAGGGGTAATATGACACTGCCATGGAGTAATCAGTTTATAGCCAGCAGATGATGTTGGCACTTTCTAGCATCCCTCCTCTTCAAAGCAAAATAAAACATAATTCCTGTGTATTAACTCCATAAAGACACAGTGGGAGACCTGCACTTTCCTCTGTGGGATACTTACAATTCACTTTATTTATAGTCACTTTCCAAGAGATTTTCTTCAGTTATAGCTGTTTACAAGGTCAGACTGAAATACATTGATCAACTTTCCATTCTATAGGCAAGGAGGTTGTGCAAGCCAGTCCTGGATCTGTTGGGGTAATGCAGCAACAGAAGTTGTGGCAAAAGATACAAAGTCTTGACAACCTCCTGTGAAAGCTGGAAATAATTGGGCTGTTAAGGGATGGCAACCCAAACCAACACCTTTGATTTGTGGAACGCAATTCTTTACCTGGGGCATCTTCCCAGCCAAAAGGATAAATAATTATAGCTTATTTGGGCAAACTTAAATCACTGGAGTATTTTTTAAAATTACTTTACCTCACCTGAAAGAATCAACTGTGAGGTTTAAAATCAACCACTCAATTTTCTTCCTTATGTATTCCTTGTATTTTTAGTCTCCCTAAGGAATTAATAATTACTTTTATGAGACACAGTACATCTGAAGAAGTTCAGAAATCTGTTGCATTAATCTGCCACGATGTCTTCTGTGAGGATGAGAAAAAGACATAATGCTTATTTTATTTGGATATTTTTTCCTTTCAGAACCTTTTCCCATAAAACTGGATAAGAGAGATAACAAAACTGGGATCTAGGTCAATCTGGAATGTCTCAGATTGGTATAAATCTCCTTGGGATGGATTGACAAAGAAGAAACCCAGAGAAGGTGAAGGCCAGAGTAGAGGAGCAGGATCCTCTGTTTTTCCAAAGAGCTTTTTCCTTTGCCCTGTGTTTTTGTTTTTCCTGAGAACTCTAGTATCCTCTAAGCATTTCAGCTCTGGAAGGAAATATTAAAAAACAATTTCCTAGACTGGATAAGAATTAGATAAATTACTGAAGTTAACTGATTAAGCCACAGTATTACAATTTAGACATTATCTTACAGACATAATGGCTGTGTGCACTGTGGGATAGATATCCTGCTCTGGAGAATGGGGGAAAATTCCAACAAAACCCCAGAGAAAGTAAGAATTCTCCTTCAGCTTGTGCCTGGTAGGTTCAGTGTCAGGTTTCCTGTGCATAGAGAAATAAAATTAAATACCCTGCATACAAAGCATTGTTACAAGTACATGTTAACAATTAAAGATGACATTCTTCTGCTAAAATCACAAAATCCTTTCAGATTCTGTAGGAAAATCAAAGAGATTTGGTTAATTCTTCCCTTTTTTAGACTCTTATATCCTTA
Organism: Vidua chalybeata; assembly: GCF_026979565.1. Classification (NCBI taxonomy): domain Eukaryota; kingdom Metazoa; phylum Chordata; class Aves; order Passeriformes; family Viduidae; genus Vidua; species Vidua chalybeata. The sequence goes on along the minus strand of NC_071533.1, from coordinate 63,555,819 downwards.
TGAATTTCTTAACCGGTGTTAACTTCTTTCCCCCCTCTTCCTATTTCTCCTGTTTAAAATAAGGGCTACCATTGCTGCCCTTCTGAAGTGAAGGGCTGTCCCCGGTGTATTTTGAGCACTTGCTGCCTGTGCGCTGCTCCACCCCGGCGGTAAAACTCCCTCTTGGCACACACGCTTTGCCCTTTAGGTGCTTAATTACCTTAATTACCAGCGCCTCCCCTCCGCCTCAGCCTCCCCGGCTAAAGGCAGGGCCGCGCTGCTCCCTCCCGCCCGAACCTTCACCTTGCGCCGTCTGTCTCGCTTTATTCCCGGGCTTCAAAGGCGCGGCACACCTGTCTGAGGCAGCGCCCAGCGCCTCCCTGCCCCACCCGCGCTCCGAGCCGCGGGCTGTCAGTCCCTCCCCTGGCACGGTCCGGGGCCCGGGCTGCGCTCAGTGTCCCGGACCCGCCGTGCCCGCGGTGCAAGGCCAAGGCCGAGTCCGGGTCCCGCTCCCGGCCCCGTTCGAACGGCCGCCGCCAGCCCGCGCCTGCGCACTGCCCGCCCCGCCGGAGCCCAGGGCGAGGCTAGGCGGCTCGGAGGGACCAGAGAACTACGCGCCCCGTCATGCCCCGCGCGGCCAGCTCCCCACGGCCGGAGCGAGCTGGCCGCTCGCAGGGCACGCCGGGAGCTGTAGTCCGCCGGCGCGGGGTATTGTCTCTCCCCTTTCTCTGTCCGGGAACCCGACCGCCACCCCGCCGGGCGAGCGCGGTGACTGACAGCGCCGGGCAGCCAGTCGCCGCAGCGCCGTGCGGCCGAGCCCGGCGCCGTCTCCCCGGTGACCGGGACAGCCGCTGCCTCGGCGGAGTAGCTGGAGTCCCGGGGGACAAAGGTGAGTGGGTCCGAGCGGGGCAGCGCCCACCGCAGCCCTCCCGGCTCTCCCATCCCCCTCGCCACCGAGCGCCCTGCCCGGGACCCCGCTGGGATGCGGCGGGAGGAGCGGGGACGGCAGATGGACGGCGGGAGGGGGGATGAAGGGGGAGGGGAGCGCGGCGGCGGGGGCCGAGGGGAGGCAGGGGCCAGACGGGAGCCCCTGGCCGCCCCTGTGCGCGCCCCTCGGGCTGCGGCGCTGCCCGTGACCCCCGGCGCGGGGGGGGTCGCGGGCGCTCCGCGCCCTCCCGTCTTTTACCGCTTGATTTTTCAAATCGTCCCTGCGGCTCAGGTGCCGCTTCTCCCCTCCCCGCAGCTCCACCCCGCGGGAAGCGGCTGCCCCGGGAGCCGGGCAGTTAATGGGTAACCCCGCGGGGCGCTGCCCCAGCCCCGGACCCGCCGCCCGCTCGGTCGCCCCCGGTGCCCGCGGGATGTCCCCGCACCCGCCGAGGGCAGCGCCGGGAGCCCCCCCGGGAGCGGGGCGGGCGGGTGTGCAGAGCTGCAGCGAGCCCGCCGTGCCCCCCCCGCTGCCCCGCAGAGCGCCCCGAGCCCTCCCGGCTGTCCCTGAGCCCATCCCGCCTGGCTGTCGCTGCTGCCGCCCCGAGTGCCGCCCCTCTGCGCGGCGTCCCAGCAGTTCTGGAACGAATTTGCAAGAAAAGGAGGGGGGGGGGGGGGGGAGAATGCTTAACTGCGAACAAAACCTTTCCACCTTCTTAAATACAGCAAATAAATTAGTCGGAATTGTAGGCGCATGACTGTCTGTACAACAACTTTAGAAAACTGTGTCCTTACTCACATGTCTTGTCAGACAAAACAGCAAATGCCCTGTTTGTGTTCCTTACACTTCGTACACTGTCTTCAGTGGGAGAAGAGTTTTTATTAACAACTACTTTTTAGCCTGCTGTTGCTTATTACCGTCAGTATTTTTTGAATGATCACACTAGGTACACCTAAAGGAAACATAATGGTCTTTCTTGCCAATTGTGAAATGCTGATGAGATTTTTTTTTTTTAATTAAAACGTTGTCCTGGCCAAGATCTCAAACAACTGGTAGCTGTCTTCTACAGGTTGTGCTGTTACATTTCTTGTGTAACTTGTCTATAAACGTGTACCACATTTGAATAGTTAGTGGAATTCAAATGTTACAGCTTCATTTGAGCTTTGTAGGGACTTGGCATCAGTTCTGCCTCAACAACTGGCACCCATGCTGAAGAGTCTTTTGCATTACTTCAAGACCTGTGTGAGGGATAAGGGAACAGTCTCTCTCTTCTCTCTGCACTTCCACTTTGCATACTTTATTCTCTTACAGTCCCACTGCTGAAAAACAAAATAAAGCCAGACAGAATGAAGCCAGACAGTGTCTCTGCACATTAACATGGATCCTGTAGTGCTGAGTACCAGCTCATTTCCAGAGGCTTTTTGGGAGGTAGTGGTGGTCAGTCGTGTACTCCTGATGTGCAGGGGCTCCCTCGCTGCCCTCTGTAGCTGCTCAGTTACACTTTAACGTGGACTGTAGCAGGAGTGTGCCTCCTGTTTCTGTTCTCTTTGTTGCTATGAGATAACAAGAGCAGAAGCAGGAAACAAACTACCTCTCTCCCTTGAAAGTAAGCAAATACATGTTATTTTCTTTAGAGCAGAGGGTTTGAAAATGACATGAAAAGCTAGCATGGACATATAAAAGCATTCCATACAGAAATGCAGTGTTTGTAGGATACAGTACAATTCAACTGTAACTGGTATTTTTTGTGCTTTGTACCCCACAAATAATTGATTCAAATGGTAGACCAGAATGTCTGCTGGCAGAAATCTTGAATGTTTTGTTTTGTTTTGCAATTCTGTGTCAAAGCTGATGTGTATGGACAAATTAAGTTATTTCATATACTCGAACAACTCTTAATGTGTACATATTAGTGGTTTTGCTTGAAATGTTCTGTGAAATATTTTGTAGTTATAAAGCTACAAAGCTTTATATCAGTGCAAGTGAATTGGTGTTTTTGTTTCACTGGATATGCTACATGTTTTATAATTTAATACAGGAAAAGAATATTCAGACATGATTACTTTGGAACTGTGGAAGTTTGTGCCACTTCTGTGCCATATCTCTTCAGCTCCAGGTTTCAAGTCTGCAGAGAAATTAGGAGAAAAGTTAGCAATTAGATAACTTGATAATTTAGTTTTGAGCTAATTTGTTAACTGTTTGACAATCAACTAATCTCTGCTTAGGGGAAACACTATTTTCATAATTTTTCTATTGGCCTGTCATGCCCTTATTGCAGTAAGACATACTTGGATGCTGAGGGTTCTTGCAGAAGAGGTGTATTTGTCCTTTGTCTTGAAGTTTCCTAGATAAATTTAATGAGCTGTTATTTGTCCTGGGTGTAATTAGCATAAAAATTGCACAGTAATTTTCAGTTACTGAGGGGGAGAAGAGGTGATCTAGTGAAGTAATAGAGTTTTTCTTTGGTTGGTATTTTTTGTTTTGAGTTTTTTAGTGTATAGACACATCAATAGCATAAACCCTTTAATGCTGAATTAGTTCCTAACTTTACACCTACAAAATTTCACAAATATATATAGCTGAACTATATTAATATAATAATAATATATATAATATAATAATATAACAATATAGCTGAAAGTCTTTGCAGCTCTGGAACATCATTATTAGAGGAAAGTAACATATTAACAGCCTGCTGTTTTGTTTTTATAATTGTCAGGTTTTTGAATGACATTTCATTATCAGTGGTTATCATCTACAATAAATGCTTGATGTATAAGGGTCACAGGTTAGGATGACAAGTAGGTAAATTGACTTGTGAACAGAGTTAAAAGGAAAACCTCTCTTAGCAAACACAGAATTGTAATGTAAGACAACACTGGGGTTTTCCTCTTCCCTAACTACAGCCTAACTAGCCTCTTCCCTAACTAGAGCCTAACTACATTTTCACTGTGTATTTTTTATAGTGACATTTAGGATATTTTTTATAGATTAGAGAGATAGCTGTAAAACACCTGTTTTTCTTATCAGCCACTTCAACATTACAATATTGAATCTTAAGTTTTTTAGTAATGACTGTTTTTTATTATATTTTTAAAATGAGATTATTTATAATCTCATACTCTCTTGTTTCCTTTCCTCTTGCAAGCTAGTAGCACAGTTTTAGGTGCCAGATACTATTGGGCTTTATGGTAACCAGGTTAACAGCACAGATTCAGAGGGTACCCAGGGGTCACAGTAAGCTGTTCTCCAGACAGCTGAAAACAGAAATATTCACTATAATTAGAACATGTATATATTCATGCTCCTAGATAGAAGGTTTTTATTTACTGTTGGGCATTTGTTAGTTCTATTTTTTTTTTTTTGGAGAATTACGTATTGAAATATTTAATGATTATTCTCAAAAAGTACTAGACCTAATTAGAGATAGCTGAATGTACAGTGACCCCCTGATTCCCAAGTTTAGCTCCATCAGGAAAGGGTCAAACAACATTTAAGATATGAGACAGGATGCCGGTTCATGGGGCTTTCTTACAGCAATGTAGGAGTTAAGTTTGGTTAAATGTTTGCAAAGCATTTCTTTTGTTATCATTTCCATTTAAAGGTTAAGTGTGAAGTTTCATTACTTCTTAATGCCATGGTGTTTTTTTTTTTTTTGTCTTAAATTATAGGAAAAGTATCGTTAATGAAGCTGGATAATTGCTATCTTAAAACAATTTGCTAAAACCATACTACACTGAATAGTCACAACTGCATCGTGGAGACATAAAAATCTGATGTCCCTTTATAAAAAAAAACCCAAACAAACAACCCAAAGAAACTAAACTCCAAGAAGTAAAGCCAATTGGATGTCTTCTGGCATCTTGAAATCTGTCCTGTTTTGGGTTTGGAAGGGTCCTGTGGGAATTACATCCTTCAGTTGAGTATCTAGCAGAATATTTGAGAAACAGCAATGGTTTCTTAAATTTGGTCATCAAGGAGCTCGTATGTAGATAAGTAATTAAGATTATAATCCTAAATGGTATTTTAGTTTTGGTTTGGCTTTTAATTGGTAAAACTTTTGAAGTAATTGCCTTGTTTTTTCTAAGCCAGGCAGAAATGCTTTCTAAGCCAGGCAGAAAGTAGTGTGCTGTGGATTTAATCACAGTCTCTGTGTGTTTTTTGTTATTTCTGTAGCTGAGAGCAATGTCCGTAGGATTTCTTGGTCATTTTCTGTCCATGCAAGTAGTGGGTGGGACACCACTAATTTAGCACTTTAGATATGATAAAGAAATGTGTTATCTCTGTATGTATGTATATTTATATCCTTATGTGAATGCATTTATCTAAAATGTTGCCTGCATTTTGCCCACATATGCAAGATACTTGCTTTCCAAGTACCTTATACACTTTAACTATGTTACAATGCGACTGAGTTAAGAATAAGCCTGTGGACGACCTCAGAATAATTATTGTCACATTAGTTCTCACTTGCTCAGATGGAGTTTATTGCAGTTTTATATAGCTGTAGCCCCATGGGTTTTTCTGTCAGTCATCCTCCAGACCTATGGAAGTGAGGGTTCATATAGTGCAACAAGGGGATAGTTTCAAAAGTTGAACAAGTTGTAATTTGTTTTATTTATATTAGTCATTTTAATGCATTTTAACCTGCTTAGTGGGGGAAACCTCTCTAAAGTGATGGAATTTGCCCAAGTATATTTAGAACATGACATCCAGACTTCAGTGCTGACACCAAAATGTAGTGACATATTCTACTTCTTGCTGTTCATACAAAGCTGTTATATGTTAATTGTAAAGTCATGTCTAGATTAATACTGGCAGAGTGTGTCTTTTTCACTCCTCTTTTTTTTTTTTGAATGTTTAAGCTAAACTGAAACACATGGATGTTGGAATGATGGTCTGAAATGGATTTTGACAGTATTTGCTATCTGACAAATTGTTTTGAGTAGATTAATTGATGAGTGTAACAGTAAATCTGATCTTGGATCCCTTTGGTCTGATACATGACTGAATGCCCACTTTTCATTGCATATGTAAGTGAAATGTATGTAAGGAAGTTGAAGTGAGATACTTATTTTAAGCTGCCTTTACAGTCAGTGGAGAGATACAGGCAACTCTAGGGGTCATTAATCTCTTTTATATGATACATGTGGTACCTGTTTCTGTACACTGAGTGTAAAGGGGATGAGGTACAGCTGAGTAGCTGAGCATGAGCTCTCATTTTTGTTTTGCTGGGAAAGGATGTATGAGCTTAAATAAGGATTTTCTCTATGCAGTGATAGTATAATGGTGCAGTAAGGCAGAAGGTAACTGAATAGTAGGCAATGTGGGAGAGTTGGGGAAGACATAACATGCTTAGTTTAAAAAACACTGACTGTACATCAAAAGACTTGGATCCTGTTCTTTGCCATTCTGTCATGTTATCATTTTGGACAGCGACTTTATTTACATTTGCAACTCCTTTTTTATCACTAAAATTATCACTGTGGTACCTGTTCTTTTCAAACTGTTCTGAGTGTTTCGTTAATTCTCTGGCAATAGTTTTTGGTAGAGTTCACTAGCAATTCTTTCTCAACAGTAAAAGGAATACTGGGTGCTAAAAAACCTGAAATATGATGAGGATTAAAATGTCCTTTCTTTCTTTTTTTAGATCTTCATCAGATGGGGCGATACTCTTGAAACATGACAAAAAGCTGGACTAAATAAAAGTTTTCCTATTTTAGGAAAAAAATCCAAAATGTACAGACCAGGAGAAACGGTTAAACGTCGACTCAACACGCATGCTCCTCCACGGATAAGAAGTGTGGAAGTCGCTCGAGGAAGAGCAGGTTATGGGTTTACCCTTTCTGGACAAGCTCCTTGTGTTCTTAGTTGTGTGATGAAAGGAAGCCCTGCAGATTATGTTGGACTTAAAGCAGGAGATCAGATATTTGCAGTTAATGAAATCAATGTGAAAAAAGCCTCGCACGAAGATGTAGTGAAACTTATAGGGAAATGTTCTGGAGTCCTGCACATGGTCATTGCTGAAGGGATTAGTCATATGGATTCATGTTCAAGCGATGAAGAAGTTGGTTTTTATGATGGGAAAGGGTGGCTGAAACCCAAACCTGACTCTAAAGCTCTGGGTATAAACAGAGCAGAGAAAGTTGTTGAAGAAATGCAGTCCGGTGGCATTTTCAACATGATCTTTGAGAATCCTGCTCTTTGTGCTGGTAACTCAGATAATTCTGCACCAAAACAAAGATCATTTTCAGTTTCTGCTGCTATGAAATTTGAAACTGGCAATGAAAGTGTAAGCAATCCAAACCTACTGTCAAAGGAAGAAATAGCCAAAGTTCTGAATGATGATTCAGTTTTTAGAACTGGACTGGATAGTGCAGAAGACTTTGGGTTAGATGCAAGCATTTTGAATGTTGCCATGATTGTAGGTTACTTAGGCTCCATCGAACTTCCTTCAACAACTGCAAATTTGGAAACTGAGAGTTTGCAGGCCATTCGTGGCTGCATGAGACGTCTGCGGGCAGAGCAAAAAATCCATTCCCTGGTGATGATGAAGATAATGCATGACTGTATTCAGCTCTGTAGTGACAAATCAGGTGTTGTGGCAGAATATCCTGCAGAGAAACTGGCATTCAGTGCTGTTTGCCCAGATGATAGAAGATTCTTTGGACTAGTTACAATGCAGACAAATGATGATGCAAGCTTGGCTCAGGAAGATGAAGGGGTCCTGAGGACATCTTGCCATGTTTTTATGGTGGATCCTGAATTATTTCATCATAAAATTCACCAGGGTATAGCGAGACGTTTTGGACTGGAATGTACAGCAGATCCAGATACAAATGGCTGTCTGGAGTTTCCAACATCATCTCTACCTGTCCTGCAGTTTATTTCTGTCCTGTATAGGGATATGGGGGAACTGATTGAGGGAATGCGTGCGAGGGCTTTCCTCGATGGCGATGCAGATGCTCATCAGAATAATAGTACTAGCAGTAACAGTGACAGTGGAATTGGAAATTTCAACCAAGAAGAAAAGAATAATAGAGTTCTGGTGGTTGATTTAGGGACCAATCCAAGTAAACACATTCCTAGCAGTATATGGGAAAATCCGGTAGGAAGGGGACAAAATCAGCCTGCTTCCCATTGGAATGGCTTCTGTCATGAGCAAGAGGGAAACATCCCTTTAGAAGTAATTCAGAATGATAAGTCACAAAATGTAAGCAAACACTTGAGCCCTTCTGCTCGTATTGAAGTTCCATTGGTTTCCTCCCGAAATTCAGTACCCCCATCCAAGAAAAACACTGCAGGCCTGGGCAATCAGAGGTGGCTGCCTGTGCACGTTCTACAGGAGTGGCAGCATGGAAATGCCAGCGACCAGGAGTCGTACACCGACTCCACGGACGGCTGGTCCAGTGTGAACTGTGGGACCCTTCCCCCACCAATGAGTAAGATTCCAGCTGACAGATACAGAGTGGATGGCAGCTTTGGTCAGCCACAGCTAAAATCTCACAAAAGTGAGTGGTCCAAGAAGATGTTCTGCATTCAGAACAAATTTGGCCCTCCGCACAGTATCAGGAAATCTAAAGAAGATAAAAAGGTAAGAACATGCTAGGGTTGGTTCTTAACAGTATCAAAAACCCTCACACCCAAACCCATCTGCCTATGGTACTTTTACACAGTAATATTTGCATATTAAAATTTAAAGGTGTATTATATAATTTACAAAATTTCAGATGAAGAAAATAATACATTCTGCTCTCGTCTGCAGAGGCGTTTCATATTCCTCTTTAATTGAGTGCAGCTCTGGAATTGTACTTCTGCTGGAAGTGTTGTCTGTCAGGGCTTTCTCACTTTTCTTCTTGTCTCTTCATTGTTTCCAAATGTTTAAGTGGCACTGAAATGAAAAGGAGGCATGACATTTTAGCAACTTCAGTTTCTTCTGACCTTCAGCTGCAAAAGAATGGAAACAGTCTGCATCTTTAGTCTGGATCCTTTTTGTAGAAGGCTGGCTTGCAAATGCTATTATTTTAATGGCATCTATTTTTATAGAAACATAGTCTAATCATCAGTCAAAAACCTTGATTATACACTTTTAAGTGAATAAGACTGTTTTATTACAAACTTCACTCCAGCAAACCTGTCAATACTAGCAGCATTAAAAACACAAGAAACTGGTAGTGGTAGGCCACAAAGCTAACATACTGCCAGCAAGCCTGTAATTCAAATTTTATTCCAAATTACTGTTTCTTCTTGTTTTGTCTACTATTAGACAAAACGAGGAAACTTAAAAAACAAAAAAAGGTGTGGGAAGAGTATTCAGGATGATTACATACCCTTTGTGACACACACTTTTGCTGTTGAGGGAACTAATCTCAGGGGAGTCTGTTGTTGATAACTGGAATTCTAGTAAAGTGGAGGCCATTGTTCTGATACTGAAAGGATCAGTAGCAGTTTTGTATCTGAAATGTTTGCTGACTCCAGGGAAAGACAGAATCTTATACTCCAAATTAGCCTTCAGGAAGCTTTGTCATTCCATGCTTATATTAGTGTTCACCTTAACAATACACTAGTGTATAATTATTATATATTCTAGTTTGTTTGTTTTTATTTTCAGCACAAAAAGCATAAAAAATACTGTATGTGAAAGTTTTGTGTATTACTTGTATGATTGTTTCAGATGTTCATCATGCTATCCAAATCTGTTTTGAAAAAAATGTATTTTTTTCTCACCTGATAAAAAATACACAACCACTGATCAAGTGGATGACAGTAGAGGTTAATTAGTTGTTTCATACTGTTAGAAACAAAACCTTTTTAGGGATTAGGTTGCAGAACTTCAGAATGTTTTGGGTTTGGTACAGAAAGAGAAAATATTTTTTATTTCTTTTCCTGCACTGTGGAGCAAGCAACTTTTGTGTACCTTTTATTGCATGCCTTTTGTGCTGAAAATAAAAAGAAATAAACTAGTGTGTATAATAGTTATACACTAGTGTATTGTTAAAGTGAACACTGCTACGGGCAGCAATGTTTTCCAGACCCACAATAAAATTAAATTTCAAGTGTTCTTAAATACAAGGTGATTCAGACTTTCAAAAGCCAAACAGAAACACTAAATTTGTAAACATTGCCCACCCAAACCACTTAACACTATCTGCTGCCCTGAAGTCTTTGCTGATGGACCAAGGAAAAGGACTTTTTATATGCAGCACCTGGTGCAGGTGCATGGAGGATGTTGGTCCCAAGTGCTGCATTGGAGGCTGCTGAAATTCCTTTGGGGTCTGTGTAATAAGTTTGTGTCTGCAGTGTTGTCCATGACAGTAATATGGATTAGATATTTTTCAGAAACACTTATTTCATGGAAGTCAAGATTATACTAACTAAAATCTCATTGAAAATTTTACACTTCGAGATCAAAGATGCTCTACTTGTGGCTAAAGAGTAATAATATTTCACCTACTGTATCACTCAGATCAGCATAAACCAACACTTAAGTATCTAAATCTTCCCTTTTAAGTCTGTCTGATAATAAAATAGGCATTCTGTTTTTTGATTATTGACAAATTTGTTTGCATGACACATTTAAAATGTTCCTACATTGCTTTAGCATTTAAGCTCTTCATTAAGGCTACAGACCCTCTTTTGCATTTTAATTTCTTTTTTCAGTATTATTGAAGGCTATTGCAACTGATGAGAAAAGCTCAAAAAGATTATTTGGAGTAATTCACAGAGATGAAGTTGTACAATGTTCTCATCTTAAATCTTTCATGTAAATAATCAAGGGATGTTATTAGTGATGATCATACCTCTGTATTTCAGGTGCTGCAGAAATAGGGAAAAATCTGTATTTGCGTCTTAGAGCCCTAGTTCATTTCAATAAGAGAGAAATTCAGACTTTATTATTTTGTGTGAAGGGATGAGGTAAAACTGCCCGTTCCAAACCATTATTCAGGTGGGTTAGCTCCTGTGTTCTAGAAAATTACGTGTTCTCAGCTTCCTGTGACCTTTTTAAGTGGTGAGGACTTATTTTACACAGCTTGCTCAGACTCATTCCAATCACAGAATAAAGTGTATAAAGTGGCCACATAGGGTTTGCATTCATATTTTTACAACCTGGTTGCTGAGTCTAAGTCTTCTTTTGGCAGAAGAGTACTTAAATTGCTCTTGTCTTTTACATCAGTACCAAAGGTAAAATATCCTATGAGTGGGAATGTAGAAGCCACTAGAGGGAGAAAAGGTCACCAAAGCTAGAGATTCTTGTGATGGACTCTGTAGTTCCATATGAAACACTGTCTTCCTTGGAATTTTCATCACACATGAGTTCCTGGCTGCAATTGTGCTCTAGCAGAGCTGCTGTGCAGATAAACAGTGATGATCACAGCATGTAATTCTGAAAAATGTGCTGTACTGTGCAATGCTAGTGGGGGGTAAGATGGGCATAAACTGCTTCCAGATTTTATAGCTGCACTTACAAAACATTTGTGACTTGTACAGCACGCAAGAGCAGATGTGAGAAAGTGTAAGGGAACACTTAAATCTAAGTGAACACTTGATCTATTTAAAATTGCACTTTCAGGATGGAGCCGGGCAAGTGCTTCTTGTGAGTAGGAATAGATATGGCATTTCAGACCTCCAGTTATAAGCAAGTAATCATATTTTTTGAGCTTTGTTTTCCCTTTAGTGTTGTTTTTTTCAGCTCACAGACTAGAATTGTGATTAATTTTGTGATAATTGGCAAACCCACTTTTAAAATATTAATTTACTTTATGCTACTATAAGGCATTTAAAAATTAAATATAAGTGTGAATCATAGAAAATAGTTCAAAATGCCTAATTTTGTTGTTAGTGGGTAGCATGAGGTTTCTTGTTTTCTTTAAAATGTTGTAATTATGAATTATCTCCAAATTACTGATACACATACTTTCATGATTGCTATATATTTCATTCTTTTCTAAAACCTTTTAAAAAGGTTTCAGTGCATGGCAAGAGGAGAACTAAACCAGGAAGATTTTGATTCTAGTCCACCTCTTTTGACTGAGACCTACCAGAAGATATCTCTGGCCCTGTGCACCCCTCACATTGTTCCCTGTACTGAACTTCGCATTTCTGGTGTTTCTTAGAAGTGTCACGTGAACAGATTTCTATTGAAGAAAGGAGGCAATGAGAATTTCTGTTCAAGAAATGAGACAATCTATATTCTAATGAGAATTTTTTGGTGGCATCCATGTCTTCTGTAGGTCTTAGATGAAAACAAGCAGGGAGAAGCCTAATGATATTGCTGAAGTTTACTGAAAAGGCAAATTGTGGAAGGCAAGGTATCTTTTAATGTGAGAACAACTGAGGAAGATCTCTGGTGACAGTGAGCTTCTAAATTGCTCTGAGATTGATGCTGGGTAGGGGTCGGGTATGCTCTTGTGAGGTTTGTGAGACCCACGTGAGGAGCCTGGTTGTGGTTTCAGTGGGAATGGAATAATTCCTGCTTTTTTGTTTGTAATTCCAGTTGCACTGCCCTGCCTTTGCTGTTGAATTGCTCTTTCCACCTTCTTTAGCATCCCACTAAGTTCCAGTCACTTACCTACTCGCTCCTGTGCATGAGTTTTGGGTGACGCAAATGAAAAGCACCATAAGCAATATGAAAACATCAGGGGATGTTAGAATTGGCAAGGGACTTGAGAAATTGCTGAACAGGGAAGCATTCCTTTCCCTCTAGATTAAATTAATATAAATACATTTGATTTTGTTCAACCCTCACTCTCTGTTTTCAGGCTAGTGCCTGGCCAAAAATATGTCTACTCATTACTGTTTTAAATTAAGTTTTACTGGGAAAATACTCCATTTTCCACTGGAAAGCTTCATAACAGTCAGTTTAGTCTTTGAATTCTCTCTCCATAAGGGCAGAATCCATTCTCTTTTTTTAAAAAAAGTTCTGTTTTAATAGTGTGGCAGTGAGCATAACATTGAAGATCAAAAGAGGTTTTACAACCTGAGCCTGATAACTGGCATTTGGGTCCTAGGTTTATTCCTAGTGAATATGACAAAACTGTTGAAATGTAATTAAAAAAACTTTTAAAAAATTTGGGTATTGGTTTTTAGAAATCCTTTACTGTTTCACACTTACTATATTTCTGTCTTGATCACATTATTGTTTGTGCTGATGAAAAGTGTGAATTTGTAGTTGGATCCTATTTGTAGATCTAAGAAGACAAAATAGAAAATCTTATTTCATGAAACAATAGTATTGCAAATGTATATATTTTTTTAAACAATAAAATAAATCAAGTGCTTGGTGACCTTCATAATTCCAGCTCCTGAAAATATTGTAAAAATGTAGAAGAGAGACGATAGGCAAGCAGTACTATGGGCTTCACTAAGGCATCTTTCCCTGCTAATCTAGTTCCTGTGAAACTATTTTGATTTCTCTGTTTTGTTCAGAAGTTTAACTGCAACTACTTTAGAGCTGTCTTTGTTTCCAAAGCAAGTGTTACTGAAAAAGATATGCTGTCCATGTTAAAAATGATTTTTTTTTTTTCTGTGGTGAAAATCTGTAATTTGCTTCAGATCCAAGAATTGCAGCTTTTTACTGTTGGTAACTGGATGGTGAACTAACTGCAAAGCAGATATTTTACATGCAGGGACAATGTTGGCAAAGCTTTGTGGTTCCCATATTTGTTTTTTTTGTTGTATAATTACATGTATTTTTCTCTTTCCTTTAGAATTCTGTTTGCTCACTAGCTTAAATTGTTCCACCAACAGCTGTTTTTAAAGCAGAATTAATGGCAGCTGGATTGCTATTCTTATGCAGTACAATTTAATGTTAACTTTTGGATTTATAGGCTTTGATCTGATTTGAGATCTACCTATATACCTTAAAGAGAACTCAAGAAAAATCCCAAACACCAAGCTAGATCTGAGAATGTGCTAATGTGAATTAATCTGCAAAGAGGCATCTATAGGAAATAGGTCCTCTGATTTTTGCTTAGAGAAAATGAAAAGCAATTAAATATTTAGTAATTCCATGCAGCCTTTTCATATGAATTGTAATCTTCTAAATTTATTTTAAAAATGGTTCTAGGATCTTCAAAGTGTATAAAAAGCCCAAATAATGCTGGCTATGTTTCTTTGAAAAAGAAATTAGATAAAATCTGGACAGTAAATGTAGAGTGATGCTGACTTTTGTGAAATGTCCTAATTTCAAGTTTATGTACTAGAAAGAAAATGGCATGGAAAAAAATACTTAGCACAGAATGAATTGAAATAATGAAAAATGGCTTAATATTTATATTTTAAACATAAAAGCTTTGAGATGGGAGATTATAAAGTTATTGTCTGTACTAAGACAGATCTGAATTCCTTGCAGCTGAGAAGATTCAGAGGAGAAAAGGACTTGTAAAATACCAGTTTTTCACTGGACAAGAAATAGGGCCATGTAGAAAAAAGATCTTTAATTAACAAAAATAAATATGGAATTGCTAAAACTTATGTGAACTTGCACTTTTGTCATTCCTGATATCACTTGACTTACATATTCTGCAGTTTATTTAGTGTGGAAAGAAAACACCACATAATTGTACTTTCTGTATGATTCCATTTCATACCTGCTAATATTTGTCCTGACAAATACGAACAATCTTTCTCTCTACTTTCTCTTAGTGATGTTATTTTTGTTTTAAACCTCAATCATCAATCACTTACTTTCCAATCAGAAGTCAGCTTAGTCTTACATTTTCCAAAAGTTTTTTCATAGCTGTAATATAATTGGTTGGTGTAATTTTATTTTTGAGATGGGTTCCCAGAGTTATAAGCAGTTTTAAAAATGTGTAGACAGACAATGTATTCATAAGGCTTATTTCTTGGGTTTTCTTCCTTTTATGATGATTTCTGGTCAGAGTTTTGATTGTTACTGATTATTTGTCTATACTGAATTAATGTTCCCAGCTAATGCCTGCCTGATGTTCAAGATGATTTGAAACTAGTTGTTATGTCCTTTTTTGTATTTTTCTGCACATTTTTCCCTGGCGTAGTAAGGTCTTTCTGTGCCTCTGCAATTTCCAATTTCCAGACTTCCAACTTATAGAAGATACTTTTATCTAGTTATACGGAGAAAATGATCTTACTTTTTCATATGCATAAATAACATCAACATTTGTGAGTTTGTTTTGGTTTATTTTTGCTTTTATGCCTAATATCCTTAGTACAGGAGACAAGCATTAAATTTCATTTACTTGGATGGTCATGTCAGGAAAGTCTCTTTTCTGTGTCTTCCTCGAGTCCCTATAGATCTTATATGAAATTTTGCAACATTCTTTGTTGTATCATGGACCAAACTGGCATTTTAAATGCCATTGTAATGGTTAGAAGGGAGTGGAATGTGTCATTATCATCTGATCAGTAAAAAAGTATTCTTAAAAGTCATGAAATCTGTTGATCAGCACTGGTGAATATAGCATTTGAATTCTTTGTCATCCTGGTGTACCTCAACCAAAAAAAAGAAAAAAAAATACGGGAATTGCAGTGTAATTAAAGCCTGCAGAAAAGCTGACACTAAAGTTTGAATGATGATAGACTTTTTTTTAATTAACCCTCTGTCATCCAGCTGGTTTTTGTGAGGTGCTGTCCCTCCATGATGATGACACAGGTGCAGGGCAGGCTGGAGGTGTCCCTTCGTTCTGGTTTTGTCCGCAGCACCTGGACCCTGTGCTCTGTCAGCACAGGCACCTGTGCCCAGCCCTTGCTGCTTCCAGGACAGCCGGGGAGGGGAGCGCAGCCAGCTCTGTTCCCAGCTCCCCCAGATCCCTTTATCTCTTTCAGAACACAAGAAATCCTTACCCAACATATCCCATATTCCAGTCTCTCCTGTTCTCAGGCCCCACAGACCCTCCTTTTACAGGAACTGTGAGTTTCAGTGTCAGTTTTGGGTGGGGGGCACATGGTGCAGGCAGGTGGGATGAGGGGCAAAGGGGGGTCAGGCAGGGCAGTGGATACTGAGGGTGGGAGTGGGCAAGAGAGGAACACAAAACCACACAGTCCAGATCAGGATTTGGGACTAATATTGATGGTAGAATAATATTTGCATCAGTTACTTTTTTTTTTTTTGTTTTTGTTTTTTCTGTGATCCTTTCACTATTTTTTGATTCTGTGTGCTTCGTTGGCATTACTGTGGCATCCCGGTTTCCCATCCCTTTTCAGAAAGGTCTAAATCAGGAACTTACTTTCTGAAGTCTTAAACCTGCATTCTTTTTAAAGATGAACTGCCAATCCAGCCTGACCCTTCTGCTGAGGGGCTCAACAGCCAGGATTAAATTCGGTAAATTTTGAATATCCACAGAAGTTTCAAATTACATGGTCAGTGTATCTGGGTTCCAATCTGTTATGCACTTCACCACACAAAGTCACAGAATCAAATCTAAAAACAGTGGGAGTTTTTAAAAAGCTTCGAGAGCTGGAAATAGGACAAATTAAAATTTGGTGATTTTATAGATAGTATGATTAAGTTCTGTGACACACGGAACGTACCAAATTCTGTCGAGCTCCTTAAGTAGTTGAGCTCCTTAAACTGAGGCAAACAGTTCTGTGTGACCATTCTAGCATGTGCATGGTCCTTTTGTATTCTCTGAAATGGCCAGGACACAGGATAGTGTACTTGTTCCACCTGAACAGGAGGAAAAACATTTTCTATGAAAATCAGTGCACACTGGTAATGATGTTTTTGTCTTAGAGCTCTTAGAACTTTGTTCATCACATTTCATTGCTTTCTTATGCTTTTTTTAAGCAAACATTTAAACTTTTAAAACTATTTCACTCAAATCTTGTGAGATTAACTTTTGTTGTGAAACAGTTTTGAAAGCATAGTTCTAGAAATATAGATCATCAGGCTTGTTAGTGCTTTTTAAACATTTTTGATTAGCTTCTCTTCTTATATTTTACCTTTCCTTCTTGCTGCTCTTCCACAGACCAGGCAAAACCTCTGTCCCATCAGATTTAGTCCCTTTAGTTTCCTCTCAAGATCACAAACTATAATGTGTTTTCCATGAAAAGTTGTAAATTTGCTGGAAGCTGGCCTAAAGCCTCACAGTTTTTCTTTCTCCTTTTCTCCCCTTTCTGGATTCCTGCTGCCAGCTCACTGTATTTTTTTGTTGTCAGGGATGCCAGAACTCCTAACAAAAATTTCCCCTTTCCCTGAGTCTCTTGTGCTCTGATAGTTGCCTGTCTCCTTCCTTGCTAACCCCTTCCTGCACCTTCAGCTGTAGAACTGGTACCAGAGGAGAGGAAATCTATTAGTGATATCCAGGCAATAACTGCAGAGAGGCACAAAGACTATTTAGCACAAAATGGAAATTTCAGGTTGTTGCATATGGTAATTTGTTACAAAGTTATAATACTGGATAAGTGCATTTGCTGCAATATGAAGGAGCACAGTACAGCTCGTGCTATAGCTGGGAATTCCTTTAAGCTAACTGAAGATGTTTTCTGAAGGTGTTTGGTTTCATTGTGTTCTGAATAATTGATCAGGTTTCATCGACTTTCTTCTGTGCACTCAGGCTCCAGGTTACAGTCACATATTGGCTGTCATAGTTTCACATTGCGTTTCTTTGGTAGTTCCAGCTTAAAAGAGTTCCTGTGGTGCTCAGGCCAGAGTTGGCAGTGAGTATCATGAGTTGTGCTGGCATGAGTGTCTGTGGATCTGCCTTAGAAACAGGATTATTTCATTTTATAAACTCTAGTTTACTGTTAGTGGAGATGAGGGCATAGCCTGCTGCAATTTGTGAGCTTGCAGGAGTGGTCAGAAGTACATGCAAAACCCTTAACCTACCACAGCTGCCAAAAATCTTATATGGAACTCCTGCCTAACTTGTTTATCAGTTAAAAATACTTTTAACAGCCCATCCTTTTTTGTTCTATCTTTAAATAATTAGAGTTGTGCAAATCATCCTACATTGGAACCTTTTTGTTCTTTCTGTCTGTTTGCAGTCTCAGATGAATCACATCCTTCTTCACTCCCTCTGCCTTGCTAATGCATGAAGTACAATGTTTTCTGCTTTTTCATTTGTACTTTTCTTGTACACCATTCTTGTTCTCAGACAGAAACCATTCTCACTTGGACACGTTTGAGCTGCTATATCAGTCCTCCCCTGGTGACCTGTTTTACCAGTGCTCTCCTTGTCATATTTGCACTTGCCATTTCCTGTCTGCCTAAAAAAAAGGGTAATCTAGTAATTTATTATAAAAAAAATAAAGGACTCAGACCCCATTCCTTGTCCTATGTCTTATGATTATGCATTTAACTGGTATTTCAAGACATTCTAATTTTTACATTTTTTAAGAGTAAAAAAGGAATGGATTTTTTTAGAGCATCAGTACTTTAATTCCTTTAATCCTTTGTTGTTTTTCCTCTCCATCTGCTAAATCATAACAGGATAAAGGCTTATAGATATGTTCTTTTATACTTTTACCATGATAGATAGTAGTAGCAGGGTGGCAAGTATCTGCATTACAAATAGGAGAGGATGTATTGCTGTAGCACATGCTTTTCACTGATCATTTTGTTTTCACAAATTTTGTGCTTTTTGGTTGGCTTCTGGATTCCTAAAATTTCTAAGGTGAAGGCACTTAGTAAAATGTCAGATGGACTTTAGTTTCTAATTCTGTTCTCTGATAAAATTTCTTAGATTTTCTTGACTATTTATATATTTTTAAAGTTTTGTAGATTTAGCAACACTGTTTTTGGAAGAGAATCTTTAAGGTAGGATAATAAACAGTTCTAGGGCTTATAGGCAATCTGTATTTAAAAAAAAAAACAAAAAAACCAAACAACCCTACAGCCTAATGTTCATGCAGCAAATGTCAATGTTTTAGCTTGGTAGCTAACAGAGAATGTAACAGCATATTTTTCATAGAGTGGTTTGGGGTTTTTTTGGGCAAGGACACCTTTCACTGGACCAGGTTGCTCCAAGCTGGGCATTTTTTTGGTCATACATTTATTGTTCTGAAATGTTTGTGGATAATTTAGTGGTTTTTAATATCTGCTTAATAGTGTAATAAAGGCCTTTAGAAGTACAATGATTTCTTTATGTCTAACAGACTGCAGAAATGACATTAATATCAGTCATTGCACTAACAATCTCTCTGTGCTCAAATACTGTGGATTTCTTTAGCCATGCTGATCAGTACATTCTGGTTTCAATGGCTGTTTTCTGTTCAAGCCATGGATGCTTTTATTTCCAGCTCTTCAGAGTCCCATGAAAAACATTTGCCAAAATGGTGCTGTTTGCTTAAGATACGTGATTCTTTCCTTATCTGTGTGCATGTGTATATGCACAGCCATTTTTAAAATTGAACTGGAAAAGGAGCTCTGCCTTCGTAGTCTGAATGTCTGGAATAGAGTCAAGAAAAGATGAAAAGGGAGACTTCCCAGGAAATTAAATACTTGTGAATTGCAGTCTTTTTGGGTTTTTTAGTAATGCTCTCCTTAATTTCCTAGATGATTAAGTTGATTTTTCAGAGCAAGGAAGAGATTTTTGTCAGTTGAAATTATTTTCTTAATTGCAGTTGTTATCCGGATGGGTTGAGGAAATGGTTAGTTCAGTGCATTTTTGTATTTTGTAATCATTGCTTAAGCATTGTTTTATTCCCAGGGTCTTTTGTTTCTTAACATGTTCTTATCTTTACTGTTCCATCAAGGAAGTAGTCAGTTTTGCATAACAATATAAAAAACCATAAATAAAAATTTTGATTGGATACTAATTTACTCTCTCTTTTCTAATACCACACAATTTACAAATTGTTTTTGTCAGCTCTCCCTCTTTGTTATACTTCTGACCACAAATAGGTAAGCAGCATTTATTTCCAAAATGGGCATCCGGTGATAATTAATCTTATCTAGAATCTGCTTCTCAGTGGAATCTAATTAGATTTGTCTTTAGGCAGTTGGTTCCTCTTCCTTCAATTTGTAATGTTACCGTTTAAAAAACTTTTTAAGTGCATGTTCTTAATCTCCCAGCATAATATATGGCAGTGTCTAATATTTAAATAAATACTGGACAATTTATGTTCTTTTTTGGGGATGAAATAGAATGAATAGTGAAAATGTATTTGTTATTATGAATAGATATGTCTGCTACTGATAGGTTTTTTTCATTTTTTTCCTTTCACCCTTTTATTTGCAATGAAAGATGAAGTTCTCTCAGGGCATCCATCTACTTTTAAGAAACACATCAAAGACCATTAAGCATCCATACCGTGTAACTATTTCATTAGTTTACTCCTCAGCAGTACCAGCCTGGATGAACAGATGATTTCAAAAGTTGCTCAAAAAGATGCTCAAAAAGACAGGAACTGTCCTCATTCCACTGGGTGTTGCTTGTCAACATTTACAGAGAGCAATTTTCCTCACTTCACATTTATTTGATCATTTAGCAAAGGTCACCTTAGCTTGTTTATACTGCACTTGTAAATGCTCTCTTAAAACCTTGGAAGCAAATATCGAGCTACTAGATTTCCAGGTTGCTGTGCTGTGGCACAACCTGCCCAATTTACTTCTCAGCCAATAAAAAAAAAACCAAAAAAAACCCACAAAAAAAACCAAAAACACCAAACCCTTAGTAAATAGAAAATTGGGAGGCAAAGAGATTTCATAGAAAAAAGATCACTTTTAATACTGAATGAAGTTGAACTCTCAAGCCTGTTGAGGGGATGAACCCTGCTGCATGCTTTACATCCAGATTTCTGTTTTGTCTTGACAATTCTTTGAGCTTGTAAACAGAATCTGTTGAAAGCACTGGTGATGGCCAGAGCCCAGTTGCTGTAGAACAGTGTTGTCTCCATGGGAATTAGCAATCAGGCAGACATCTCTGAGGCTGCACAATGCTCTGGCTGCTCTTCTCTGCTTTGTGTGAGTGGTTGTTGGCATGAGGCTATGAGGATGTGAAATTTGTGGTTGTTCTTTTGATTAACGTGACGTGTATAGACTTTCCAATGAGTGATCAAAGGGAGACCAAACTGTTTCAGAACTTGGAGCACAGAAACTTGCCTAAAGGAAGAAATGAACACAAATAGAAAATTTAATAAATATTACAAATCTGCCAAATGAGCAATTATAAAAGTATTAATAAATATATTTTTAAGCTTACTATAATGAAGAAAGATGCTGACATGAAACAGAGGGGAATTTGCTCTGATTTAAAGTCTTTTATTTTCTAAAGCAAAAAAGCATCAATAGACAGGGAGGAATTTTCCCACATTGAATGTTACAGTGAAAGGAATCCAAAATTTCAGGCAGATAATCACAAGATTTTGTAATGTAGTGAGTTTATGTACATCTGCTTAGCACCAGTCACCGACTGTGCCCAATTTTAGGTTCAAGCTTACACTTTGCCATTTGGAATAAACTTGATATGTATATGCTGAGTAGCTTAACAGACATCTGGTAACTTTTTAGGGAGAAAGAGTATGATTATGGGCACAAGAGAAACTAGATTTAATTACTGCAGCACCGATTCTAGTAATGGAACATCCAAGTGAGGGAGTTGCTTTCCTCAGAACAAAAGTTCCTGCAATTTTATACTGTGTGATTTCAGAGTTGGACTTTGCAGTAGCAAGGCTATAAAAAAAAAAAAGAGTAGTGAAAGTAAGATTTTTAAAAATGTGGAGAAACATTCCAAGAGAAGCTGGGTGAGATGATTTCTTGTATGGTAATTTCCTATAGAAAATGGAAATATTTTGTATTTAAATGGTTTCCAGTTAAAACAGGGAAGAACCAGGATCATCTTGCTTTTATTACTGACATGTATTGTATGTACATTTTAGCAACCTAACTGATCACTCATGTTAAGACAGTAAATTAATGCTGAATGTTTAAGATATTTGCCTTGAAAAGTCAACTTTAATGAATTTTAGTATGTGATTTTGCAGGGGCATGGCAAATGACCAGCTACTTTTGAAATTGTGGTCCTGACATTTCCTTAAAATTCAAATCTCGCTATGATCAGCAATGTACTAAAATTAAAGAAATTGATTAATATATATTTTCTGTGGTTTTTTAGGGTGCAAAATTTGGACATTCAGTGGGATTAAGTCAGGCTCCTCCTCCGCGTTCTTCTGCTCGAAGATCCTTTGGAAGATCGAAGCGATTTAGTATTACTCGCTCTCTGGATGACCTCGAGGTAATTAACTTTCACTCAAAATTTACAAGTGAGTCTTAGAGAACTTACATGCTGATAATTGCTGAAAGGAATTTAGTAATGTATTAGTATAGTAAAGGTGCTTACTATCATATAAAATTTTTGTGAGGGGAATACAGATTTCAGGTATCAGTCTGTCTTTTTCAGTATTTCTTTAATAGGTTACATTGGTGTCAGCAGTGGCCATTCTTTCTGTGGGGAATTCTGACTTTATTTTTCTGATCACAGTTGGTCCTGTGTAAATCCAAACAATACACTTTTGCTGATCAAAATGTTCAGAATATCTCAGAAATGAATGTATCATGATATATAGAAAAATCAAATGTTCATCATATTCTGGTTTTTGTTCAGCTGATGAATTTTGACAGCAGTTGACAAAAGGGAATTCCTAATCAACTTGGTGATTTGGGGTCCTTTTAAGTGTAATATTATGCCATTTTACATCTGGTTTAGCATCAGCTGATGTCTGGCTCTCAAAACCATATTGACTTTGGAGAAAACAAGGAATGAAAAGCCATCCTACTGTTCTACTGTAGGAATATGGCTCCATTGTATCTTCACTCCTAGTGTGCCTCCTCAGGAAACCTGACCTGCAGTGATGTGAAGGTGAATGGAGAAAATCTTCCCTTAGCCCTTTAGCATGCTTGTTTGGAGGAAGTCTGGTGACTGGGGAGAAGCAAAAATCTGTTTTGGCTCTTGGCACAAGAGCCAAGCAATGTACAGCGCACCACTCTGCAGCATGGGAGGGAATGTGGCACACTGAGCCCTCCAAATGAGAAGGAGGTGTTTAAAAAGCATTTGAGATGGGAGGAGGGAAGAAGGAGATTCTGAGTTTTCTGCTGTGGGAAAATGTAGGAAGAACAACATCTCACTGACTTGAACTAAAGGAGAAGGGAGCTCAGTGCAGTGGATGTTTAGGGAGCAGAATATATGGAGGAGCTTCTGGCATGCTTAGGGAATGCAGGTAGGAACTGCAATAACTTATTTCTCAGATGTTTTTCTATTTTTCTGTTTTTCATAGAAGTCTATGTTCTCTAAAGCTTTTAAGTGTCTTGCTTTTATTCTAGTTATAGAAAATACTTAATTTCTTTGCACTCAACTTTAATACAGTAACTGCATAACTTAAACACAACAAGAACTTCTAGATAAAGGGGTTTGGGAACCATCTAGCTACATCTTTCTTAACCAGAAAATGGTGGTTCTTCTAAATTGAAGAAGTTTGCTGTTATATATATCCAGTTTTGACAGAATTTTTGCTTGCAGTAAGAGTGAATTCTCTCAGAATACCGAAGAATCTAGTGCTGGTAATTCACATGCAACAGGAAAAACATGGTTCTTTCCACAGTCTTACAGATTAAAATTTCATGCAGGATTTTCACATCTCAAGTTTTGAGTGTTTTAAACATCAAATATAAAATCTAATTTCTGTTGTTGGAGCTGTTTCACATTGCATAAATACTCATTAAAACAGTCACTTGGGACTACCATTAATTTCAGAAAGATATGATAGTCACTGGCCTAAAAAGTCCCTTTTCCCCCTCATTATGTCCTAGTTGGTATTCATCAGTGTCTGTAAACAGAGTAGCACCAACAGGAGGGATTGAATCAACCTGTGTCCCAATGTTCTCATCATTACTGAGTTACTTTGGAAGGGGAAGCTTTCATTCTAGGTCACAATATGAACTGGACAAAGGAATGGTCTGAATTCAAATCTGTGTTTGGATGAATGCTCTTACTACATGTAGCTATGTGGGTGTGGACTGTTCTCTGTCCAACTACTTCTTTTCACTTTGAAATTTTTTTTTCCCTCTGCATGCTGTAATAGAATGATATCCTAGATATCCCAGTCATCAGGAGAAACAGCAATCCAGAGGAGAATTTAAAAATCCTTTTTTTTTTTTTGTCAAAATAAAATAATGTTGAGGTGTTTTAATTTTGGTTCAAACTTCAACACTGCTGCTTCAGCACTTGTCCCAAGTACTCTTACACTATGTGTGGTAGAACTTAATGTTGTTATGTTTAGTTTATTTCAGGCCGTCTATTTAGAGTTTGTGGAAGAGGAAATAACAATAGCAGGAAATTCTTAGAGACTCCACCTTTGGAATAATGACCATGAGTGTATTGTATAGGCTACTTGCTTGCTTTTGTGTTCGTTTCAGTTATCTTAGCAGAATGGATAAGGTAATAATCCAAACATGAAATTTGGAAGTTAATATGCTTCTCTGAGCTTGTGGGTTTGATTCCTGCTGGCATTCAAATTAATCTTCTAAATTGAGCAGTGTAACTAGGTTCCATGGAGTTTCTTTTATGGGCATTTGATGAACACTGTTCATTGCTTACAGGTCTAAAAAGGCTGTATTTGGATTTTTTGTTGAAGTATGAGCAGTGTGTGAAACACCAGCTGTCAGTGTTGCTGACTGCTGCCATAAGGTGGCGTGATTTCTTTGAAATTTGTTATTTATTTATTTTTAAAAATGTCTGTCCAAGAATACAGCATATTCGTAGATATTTTAATAAATAAAAACGTGATTTCATGAGAAAATGTCACTTTTTCTTTTAACTTGTTAGGTTACTTCTGGCTATATGTGCACAGACAGAATTCTTGTAAGATTAGAATTAATGGTATAGTTGCCCCTCCTCCCTTCCTGCAGAAGCTGTATTATACATAGAAAAAACCAGACAAGTTTGTAGGATTAACCTCTAGGTGCTGTTTTTACTGATAGAAACTGTGTACAAGAATTTTTTTAAAATGCAGGGATAAAGATGGGGTGAGAGTACAAAATTAATGGTGCAGTTGTGCTATAATTGTGGTAGGGAGAATGTCTCACAAAACAGAAAATGCACAATTTTATTTCTGAACTGTGGAAATTGTGCTTGTTCACAGCAGGTCTGATTATGATTAATTAGTCTTTAAATTGGGACTGAAATCAGAAAATGAGCATGTCTAGTATGTGCCCTAGTTATGTTATTTTCACAAGAAATGTATTAAGAAAATTTTTTTTATTAAATTACAAGAAACCTGGTTTTGTTAAGAACAGATTTATCTTTTATCTAGCAATAAATTTTCCTATGTACATAATTTGTTGTTATGAAGTAGTGTCCATTAAAAAACATGTTAACATTCTGTGATTTGCACCAATTTTACTTTTTAGCATATTTGCTGATTCATATTTTCAAGGTGTAATTTAAGCTAAAAGGACCTTATGATTATATAATATTTGGCTTAATGAGAGGACATGATCCTGTATTTCTTCCCACTTTTCTTCCCTGTAGGTAAATGCCACTACTCTCATCCTCTTGCACAATTCTGTTCTGGAAAAGATATTTATAAATTTATAAACAAGTTAAAGGTGTCTCTGTGAGACTGCAGACAGTAGAACACTATCTATGTAAAAATTTACCTTAAGCACAGTAATTGTAATTCTTCTATTCATCATCAGTTTTGGTAACACTTTCAACTGTAGCCCATTCCACTCATCTTTTAATTTTTCTTGAAGTCTGTAAAAATGGGGGAAACTTGCAGTACTTTCTTGAAGTCAAAAATTTAGGTTCCTTCTCACCAAGAAGAACATTCAAAGCTGTTTTTTCCTGAAAATAATTTTGGTACTTGTACTTTTTGTATTTCTCTGTGGTTAAAAATAGGGCAGAGTAGTATAATGAGAGGCATAATCTCTTAGGGAAACAAGTGTCAAATTCTGTAAGTATTGTTAAATAATCATTTAATGCAGAGATAGTTTTAAAATTAAAGATGATTTAATTCTTTGAACTAAGTATCAGGACAAGAAAAGATGGCTGTTGCAGCTTTTTTTCTTGTTCTCATCCTGTTTTGGAAAGCTTAAAGCTATATTGTATATTATAAACAACATTTGTTGTATCAAATTTCTAGAGTTTAGTAATGTTTTCAAAGTTGGAATGTATCACGTATTCTTTTTAAAAATCAGTGTGAGGGCTTTTGTTAGAATGTTCCATCTTAATTATAACCATTAATAATGTAGTATTATTAGGTGTTATTATAGATAATAATGCTTGATTTTTTTTTTCTGTTTTGTTAATTCTACTGAATCAACTTCTTTTTGCATTTCATCTGCTATTTGAAAGCATACAGCACATCTCTTTGGTATGAGGTTTTTATACTAATGGATGACATGTCTGTGCTGGATATTAGCTTTGGCATCTGTGGGTGGAAAAACTCCCCCTAAATGCTCATTTGACTTATTAAGGAGTTTTAAAGTGGGTACCTGTTTTTGTTTGACTGATTTAAATAATCAGACAAAGCTTACACAGGGAGATAATAGCTTATATTAGACCAACCAGTATACTAGGAAAAACAGGCAAGAAGATCTAAACATGCCCCAAACTTTTCCCACCCTCTCATATGATCTAATAAAAAGTATTAACTCTCCCTGCAGAGGTTGCTTTATTGATGTTCTTAGATCATCACCATGGCCACAATGCCACCACCATGGTGAGTGTGAGTACATATTTTAAATCAAGAGGCCTCTTCATTCTCAGCTTATATCAGTGAATTCAAAATTTGAAAAGAATGTATAGTTTTGTCTCAGATTTCACCAATTAGTTAAAAATATGTTCTACTGTGTACCTCCTATAAGAACTGCATCTTTGGCAATATTTTGCCCAAATTTGTATCTAAGATATAACCGAACAGTTGGGAGTTTTGCTGTCAGCTTTCATGAAAGGGGGAGGAAAGGCCAATTGTGAAATAATAGTGCACACATGAGAAAATCTCCATTTTTGTATGTAAAAGGCAGTACTGCATTTTTAGCATGCTGATAATGAGTTCCTAAAGGTTTAATCCAGTCTCATGTACGGATAGTCTGAGTGCTAACACTGAGCAGCCCCTGATGCTGCTGTGTTGGATCTGTGCCCACAGGTGAGGCTCTTGTTTCTCTTTTCCCTTTGCACCAGGGGCCAGCTTCTGGAGCAGTGAGAGGTGTGCTTAGTGATTTCAGAATCCCTCACTAAACTGGCTCAAACCCTCCTGCTGAACCATGATGTCTGGCTGTAAATTGTGTAAGTCAGTCATGACATTACACATTGATGTTTTATCTTGAATTACTGATGTGCTCATGGAGCTGATCAGTAAGACTTTGAAAACATCCAGTGGTTTGTGCCAGGCATTCTTCTGTTTTGTTCAGGCCCTGGGCTGCCTCAGTCCTGGCTGGAGTTGTTCACCTGCTGGGCTGCACAGTGGCCACCCAGCTGTGCTGGTAAGTGCAACGCTGCCAGGACATGTGACAGGCAGGGAATTGCACTGTCTGGACTGCCATGCTGTCCAGCATCATTTGGTTTCACATTTGCTTCTCTAGACTGCTCTATTAAGAATCTCAGACTCCCCAGCCTTCTCTAGAGGAGCATCCTCAGGCTTCTACTTTGGCATGTGGGATTTATCAGGTAGTTTATTTATATCTCTTTGAAGGGGGAAACATCATGCTAGTGGTACACATTTTATTTTTCTTCACAGATTGTGCTCTAGCATTACTATTAGGGTTTTGCTGGTATTTTATACTATACCATAATTTCAAAAAGATTTTCACTAACTGCTCTTAAGTTTACATTTATAGATCTTTTCATGGAAAGTTCTTGTGCTCCTGACACTGTTTTGTAAAATATCTGTCAAAGATGGGTTGGTCAACAGATCAACCCATCAAAGAGTTGTGTGCAACCTCTTTATTGTGAATTTGAGGTACTTCTACATACAATCCAGAATGTTAAACTGTGCTTTTTTTTTCCCCCAGACACTGAGAATAATGGGATTTATTTTCTGTTACTTCAATTGGTGAAATGATCATCCTTCAGTAATGTTACTGCTTACTGTTTTCTTTTGCTTTTGGGTTATTTTCTTTACTTCTGATTCTGGAGAAATTTGCCATGTAAATTTGCATGTAAGAAGCAGAGTAGTCAGAGAATGTGCTGAGAGCTGGATCTCATCTCTGCTTTTTTTGTGAGGTGCATATGGGCAGTGCTCATGACGGCAGCGCTCACCCCATGCTGTGGTGCTTGAGAAGAAACCAACAGTGTTGCCTAGGATGGATTCCTTGGCAAATTAGGTTCCCATATGTACAAAGACTGTTGGCACATACAGAGAAATTTCTTGAGGAGGCAATCAGTAGGTTGTCTGACCCTGCCACTCAAGTGCTGTCCAAGTCTTATTGCCTCCAGGCTTGGCTCTCCAATGCAAGCCCATTTCTGCCACGGAGCCAGAGACACAATGTGTGCTTTCAGGTACTAGAGATAAACTTGTATTCTGTATGAATTAATTTTATTGTGATAGTCAGTACTGCCATTCTTAAGATGTGTGATTAAAGGGACACAGGTGAATTCACATGCTGTAAATATCTCTGCAGTTTGTGGAACTACAAGGATCAGACAGGATGAGCAAGTTCAAGTAACCACCTGAAGTTACATAGGGGCTGCATTCCTTAGTTCAGCAATGTAAGTAAGATATTGGGCTTTGGCTTTGGCTCTGTTATTTTGGTTCTGATTTCCTTGAGTAGTGACAGAACCGTCAATGCTCACACAAATGGAGCTCTTGTTAGATTGGCAACCTCTAAGAGGTGTCTTTCTCCCTAACCTGGCATTCCTCTAAAACTGGGCTTACTCTCTTTGAACTGAAGCTGTTCCCTCTTCTGGGTCTGAGGCATGTGGCATTAAGGCAGAATAATGCTACTATTTACTGCACTGATTCTGAAATGCAGAACTATTTGCTGCTTAAGGCTGATCCTTGCTGCAGTTTCTGATATTACATTTGTTGATTCAAGGGCATCTTTTAAGGCTCCTCCCAAGAAGGTGAACAGTGAGGTGAAGTTACTCCAGGTAATCAGGATGAGAGCAGTCTCTGAAGATGAGACCAGGCTGCTTTTATGAGTCTGAATGACTGGGCAACAAAATGGCAGATGAAAATGTATGCAGATAAATGTAAAGTAATACAAATGAGGCAAAATAGCTCCAGCTTCATATAACAAATGATATATATGTTTCTCAGCAGACTGTTTCTTCTCAGAAGTGAGGTCTTTGAGTTATAAGGGAGAGTTGCATATAAACAACAGCTCAGTACAGTAGCAACGAAGCAAAATCCTGTATTACTGATTATTACAGAAGGAATAGATGATTCCATTGCATACAGCTGAGGTTTGTTTTTCCATACCTGGTCTCTTTATTTTAAAATGCTCTGATATATTAGAAGAAGAAAAGATTTAGAAAGGTGTAAGAAAGAGTGGAAAATCATGGGTGGAATAGGAAAAGTAGTTGGGATTGATTGCTCACTCTCTCCTTCGGGACAAGAAGTCGACACCATTAATTAAAGATAGCTGGAGCCAGGAGCAAAACAAACAGGAGAACACGATTGTTCATGTGGGAGGTGAGCTGGTCTGGTCTGTGGGATGCCTCACCACTGAGTGCTGTGGATGCAAGAAATTTGCATGTCCTGAAGGGAAAGTGGACAAGTATTTGGAAAAGAGAGCCACTGGGGATTATTAAGGAGACAAGCCACACCAGGCTCAGGAAATCTCTTGAACTAAAAATACCTGGAGTCTGGGAGAATGTCATCAGGGAAATGTCTGATACGTTGCCCTGTGCTGCTCGTTGGTAGGCTTCCTTGTGTGGCTACTACTGGAAACATAATCCTGGGTTTGATAAACCCCTGTTCTGAACTGATCATATGCAGAGACAGGAGGGTGGACAGTGCCTTTCCCTGGCTGTGGGACTGTGGATGTCCTCTTGGCACAGGAAGCTGTGCTACCTTTCCCTTGCTGTGAGGTTGTTGTGAAGGGCTGCAGTACCTGCTGGTGCTGGGTGCCTGCCCTGGGCACTGGGAGCATTCCCTGTTTGTGCTGCAGCACTGTGGGGGATGGCTCTGGCCACTGCCCTGCCCAGAACTGCTGCTGCTGCTGAGGTTGTCCAGGCAGCTCCTGGAATGAGTGGGAATGAGGAACTGCCTGACTGGTTTGGTGCCTCTGTCCCTGCCCTCCCTCGCTGCTCTTCCTGTTACCTGGCGTGTCTTTTGACATGACAAAATAATAACTAAGGAGGGATTTTTGCTCTATCATGAGACCTGGTTGATGCTAGAATGAATAAGGCTTTATTGAGTGAACTAGATTGGTATTTCTAGAGCATAATCACAGAATACATACAGCACATATTGATAGCATCTGCAAATTGTTTCTGATTCTCTCTCATGCTTAAACTGCTGGGATTTTGGGTAGGAGTTTGTACCACCTAATTTTCACTGTCCCCATGCATTTATCTGTCCAGTGAAACTTAAGAAACAAAAAGGAGTCAGCTAGAACTTTTACTAGAAGCTTTTTATTTACTTACTAGCATTTCTTATTCACTATTAAATCATTAAAACCTTTCACTAGTGCTTCTAAAACTTAAAATATAGAGTAAAAAGCCCAACTGCAACTTCCCTCTGGACAAAGGAACTGCTGAAGGATGATGTTTAAGGATTATTTTTGGGCAGAAATTGCATACATTTTTTTCTGAAAATGCGTAGATATTGCAGGTCTGTTTCGAGAGTAGGTGTGGTATTGAAAATTATGAGAGTAATGTTTCACTTGGAACATGATCCTCATAAATGCCAGTGCTCTGCTTACTCACAAGAACAGGGAGAGTTGTGGTAGGATGAGATAGGTTGCACAATCTGCATACATGTGATTGTAATCACACTGAGACACGTACCTACATGCCAGAAACTGCAAGAAGTTTGCTGTGAGTCTTATGTGTTTTAACAGTATTGGTTTTTAAAGTATTTTTAGATTATATTTTAATTATTTTTAGTAGAGATTGGTGACTTGGTTCATTCAGGTAATACGCTCATCAAAGGGGAATGTATTAAAAAGGGAATACTTTGGATGAGAAAGCGATGTTGACTCAGTGCTTCAACAAGTTTGGACAAACCTTTACGACAGAGTCCTGTAGGCCCTCAGTGAATGTATTTTACATTAGCAAATTCCTCAGCAGGGCTGTTGTCTTTACAGAAGCTTTATTGTTACACAGGACCTGCCTAAACACCATTTTGAAAGCTGCCTGTTCCTTTTGATGAGAAGATGCAGGACCAGTACTGAGGGCGGGGAATGTGCTGGGGAGGGAGGAGAATGGGAGAAGTGTTGATAGGGCAACAGACAGAGAAGCCTCATTTTTTTACTGGACTCTGGAAGAAGTAAATATGTGTTCAGAAAGAGCGTAATAATAAAGTTGAAGGGACTGTTTCTTAACAATGAGATATTAAACCATTTATACATGGAGAAAACTTTTACTGATAGTCAAGTGTCTGTAAGTATAAAGTTTTGTTTGTCTAAAGCGAGCAGAAAACAGGAATATGGTTTAATGAATAGTCTTCTGAGCTAAGAAATCTTGCAGTGAAATATGATAAATTATGCTTCTCAGGATTCAATGAGGTTTTAAAGAGACAAAGTTTGTAAGTATAAGTATTTAAGTTGACTTTCTATATAAGCTGTTATAAAATTAAGAGTACACCATTTTTATAACCATGTTTAAAATTCTTTTGCAACACTGTATTGTTTTTAAAGTGAATGTAGTAGATGTACTGATATTTCTCTAAGTTTTTTTAATAAACCTTTCACTTAATTTTTATTATACTTGCACATGTTTCCGTAAAGCAAAAATGTCTTTACCGATATGTTACCTTGTAATTGTTACAGTGCTTTTTTAAAAGTTGTGCAGCTAAAGGGATTTTTCTTCTTCCATCTGGAATTATATCCAATAAAACAGAATCCAGATGGTGTGAGTTATTAGAATAACTGAAAATAGATGAAAGGTATTTCTAGAATACAAAATTTCTGAGGTGTAGAGGCTTAGATCAGTTTTGACTTGTTGTTGCTCAGAAAACACTTATTTTGCAAGTAAGGATACTAGCTGTGTTATCAAATTTTGACATTATAGACATTGTTCTTTCTGTCTATACATCTCAGTATAAAATTGTCTTAAATGCTAAAAGTATGGCAGCAAAATTTTCATATTTTAAAATCAGGAGGGAAATAAATAATTGCAAAGCATCGTAAGATATTATATGCATTATTTACTTAAAATATAGTAATTGTCATTCTCACTTTTACATTGATTTCCTCAAAATCTATTAATTTTTAGGGGTTACATCAGTAGCAGGAAATTCAGAAGTGACTAAATGTGTTTCAGTGATCTGTCACTTAATCATATCCTCTTTAATATGCAGTTTTACTTTAGTTTACTATTGAACTGCAAGTTACCTTCCATTTGGATGTGCAAGTTACGCTGTTTCTGCATGTTTTTATTATTAGAGAGAATTCAATTGTCTTAAAATGTTGATCAACAGAAGGGGAAAATAAAACCAGGAATTGTTCGCAAACATTTTTGCAAAGGTATATTTTTTAAATTTTCATTTTGCAGTCCTGGAGAATTATTTTTCAAGCTTTACAATATGGCTGGTAGAACCAGATTTGATTTTTTTAAAGTGGATTTCTGGATGGAAAACCTTGATCTTATTCTTGAAAATGTGCACAGGAGTTGGAGCAGCGTGGCAGACAGCAGAGGGCACTCGGAACAGTCGTTTGCATCATTCCCTTTGCTTCGCGGGGTTTACTGGAGGGGAAGTCTCAGTGTCTGACAAGACAGCTTGTACTTCATTTATTTATACACCAGCAAGTTCCAGCTAGTTTAGCTTCAAAATATTTTTGTTAATATTGCACTGGAATAGGAAGGACTCCTATTTCAAAATTAGAGGGAATCCACAGTGTTGTAAATGAGAGAATCTTTCCTCTTCTCATCAGTAGCACATATGGGGTCTGTTTATTGTTGAGTAGCTGACAAATCACTGACAAAAATGTATTTAGACAGATTACAGAAAATTTGGAGAATTAGGGGAAAAACATTTTATTTTATGGCAGAGTTTTCTTAATTTATGTGTAGGCTTTTTGATGCTCCTGCTTTTTATTTCAGTAACTGGGATCAGTGAGCTAAATCATATTCTTAAAATGTGGCTGTCATGCAAATAGTTGTTACTTTAATATGACATTAAAAAAATCAACACTTGATGAGATTTAAGATTTTTGGTGGTGCATTCTGCCAGTGTCTTGTTTAGTTTAGGACTCCCTGTGACGAGGAGCTGGTCCAGGGGATTGCCTCTTTCTGGTTGCCTGGTGGTTTTTATGCCTGTTTTCTTCTTTTAGGAGTCAGGGATATAATAATAAATCCCATTAACCTTCTGACAAGTTAAAACTTATCCAGGCTCCCTGTCATTCGGTCTTTCTCTTCAGCTTTTTCTGCTCTGAAAACAAATGTACAAAAGCAAATATGAGCAGGAAGTGGAGGGAGGGTAGGAGAGAAAAACAGATCAACCTTATCTGGGGTCACTACCCCTTCCCACAGTTTAGCTCCTAAGCAGATGGATGTGGGTTTACAAATGTCGTCTCTGGTGTAGCTGAATAAGGCTTTTAAAGCTGTTGTACCATATTTTAACACTTTCCATTAATAGCTTTGCAAATTAGCACTCCTTCTGCTTTTGACCTTTGACCTTTGAGTTGCCTGCCCAATTTACAAATATGCTACACAAAATCACAAGATTTTCTATCTGTAGCTGCTGAAATAAGCTGTGAAAATGTAGAGGGATATGAATTTTTTAAAGGGCTTTCAGTGCCACATGACACTTCATAGCCATGATCATTAACTGCTGCTGTCTAATTGCTAGAGCTTATTTTTCAGTGTTAGTAGAGTTGCTGTATGGAAAAAACGTGGACGTGTAATGCTTAGTTCAGTGAAACAAAATCAACAATTCTTCATGTCTGTTTAAAGGAAGGGATTATTAGGTTTACAGTGCCTAGAATGTGTAAAACATTGCCCACCCACAGTGTTCCTGACGACGTTCACTGCAGTTGCTCCAGTGAGCTGCTGGTCATGCAACTGCATCCCTCTGTTGCATGTGGGGTCAGTTTTCTCTTATTCCTTCTTATGGGTAACATTCTCACCTGTTAATATTGTACAAATACTTTTGGTCCTTCTAGGTGATTCCTAGAGGATTTAGGCTGGATTTTAAGTGTAAGTGCTATTGATAAAAGTCCTACTTTGTGTTAACCCAAAGGGGTGTTCACACAAAAGTTCTTCAAGCACTTCTGATCCATTTGTGATTATTATGCACCTGGTTATTTGTAATATTGTTGCTATTTGATTAAAATCTTGACAATGAAAATACATTCTGCATCCCACTTGGTTTAGTGTCAAACAAAATGCAGTATTTAAACAGCTCTGGCATTTTTTTTCTTTATAAAGTTGCACATTTTGAATACTTATCCACACACAGTAAAACTGTTCTGTGCAAGTACCATAGGGCACTTGCTTCTGAAATCCTAGAATAATGGAGGGTGTAATTGTAGTTTTTAAAACACATTTCTTCATGTCTACCCATCCATTTGTTTCCATTGCATTTTGTCATGGTATTAAATGCTTGTAGGAACATTCCAAACTGCAGTGGTGTGCCTATTCAAACAAGTAATCAATCAAAAATTAACTTTCCATCACAGCAATTGGCTTATGCCTCTAAAATTCTACTTAGAATAGGTTTCATATGCAAGGGAATTAAATTTCTTCCCTGATCACTCTAAATTAAATTGAGAAGATTAAGTTCTTCTGTTAACCAAGTCTCTTCATCCTGAGTGCAAAATGGGAAGATGTGCAGGCTTTTACATACTGGCTGTAGCAAGTCAGCCTCACTATGAAATACTGGGTAAAGGCTCTTCTCTTTCCTCATTTTCTCTCTTTATAAGTTCCAAGTAACATTTGCCTTCTTCACAGGGCTGTTTGTGTATTAGGGGCTCTACCTAGGAACT
Source organism: Vidua chalybeata (assembly GCF_026979565.1). NCBI lineage: Eukaryota > Metazoa > Chordata > Aves > Passeriformes > Viduidae > Vidua > Vidua chalybeata. The sequence continues at coordinate 63,520,909 of NC_071533.1, read as the reverse complement.
GTATGGCAGTGGGGGGTTCCACATGCTGTACTGAACAAGGGAGAAAGTTCCTCTTTCCTAAATGACTACTAGCACGTCCACCTAGGGCTTAAGGACATCCCACTAGCATAAAAATGTCCAATAATCATTCCCAGATTGCAGTTCTGATGTTTATTTTTAGCAGAAAATTGTGTTCTGATTGCTTTAAAAATAACAGCAGGGAAAGATTTAGGTACTGTCACTGTTGTGGACAGCAGCAAACTTCCTGAAATGCTGTGCTTTCCATATAGAGTCTCTTGAAGACACTGCTGTCACAGGCAAGTGAATTGCACTTCCCTCTTTCATTACAAGGAGCCTATTTTGCTCTCTGTTCCTGAGGCTCTGTGCACAGAACTCTCTTGACATCAGCTGAGCACAGGTTCAGGTTGTGAGGGAGGAAGGGCACAATAGCAGTTGGTTTCTGCAAGAAGAATTTTGTCTTTAGTGACAAGAGGCTACTCCTAGGTTTAATGAAATGCTGCAAGTCTCCTTGTATTGCAGGTTTTTATGTGGAGTTTACAGTGTTAACCACTGAAAAGTTAAGCAGAATGGACTATTTGAGGTCTTATTTTGTTCTGGCTTGCATTATGTAAACCTCTGAAAATAGTGATTTACTATGTAAATGTTTCTCTAACTAATGTTAGGGTGATTAACTAGTGTTTTTTTGGAAACTGTCTTGGAAATCTGTTTTATTGAATACAGGACTACCATAGGGTTCAGCGTCATTTTATTTTCCTGATTTGTTATAGGAAACGTTCTCAAATACAATCAGCATGATTTATATAAAATGATCGAGCTTTTCTGGTGAGAGATAATTGAGATCTAATCTGAATCCCTGACGAACCACAGCTTCCTGCATTGGCCTGTTGCTATTGGTAACATAAAGGGAGTAAAATAGAACTTCATACGAAATGCCTTTAAACTTTACTGGCATGTACAGGCATGGAACAGCGTTGAATTTTTTAGTTTAATCTTTGAGAAGCCGACGTGTTAAGGAAATGCTTTTTCCATATTAAGTGAAGATGAATTTAGGAAGAGTACTGCTAGGAAAAATAACTGCTGTTTCTTACGAGGAGCGGGTAAGTGATATGAATTATATTTAGCTAAAGCAAGGCATTGTTGTAGTGAGAAATTAGAATAGGTTATTGTTATTGGCAAGAAATTAGAGAAGAATAGGATCAGCTTCAGAATGCTTTTTGCTTAGCCTTTAAGCTTTTTTACCTTAAAGTATTTGAGTTAAAAATCCTTTGTAAATGCAAACATTGGGTTTTATTCTCAGAGAAAAGTGGTATTGTTATGCCAACTAACACTGAGATTTTGATATGTATTTATGAACTATGCCCAATATGTATAAAGCTAAAAACCCAGTATGTTTATAATGTGTGCCTATTATTTAATTATGTGCAATATATTTTATATATGCATTCTGTACTATTATATCAATATTGTATCTTTAGGTAAGACTTGATATATTTTGTATATATCTCTATAAAAATAATTTTAGGGATAGATTTGGTACTTAAGGTACTATTTATATGTGATAAGATTGGTTTTGTTTGGGGTAAAAAGTTGAACATTTATTTCTTAAAGGAATTCCAAATGTCACATCGTAATTCTTCATATGTTATTTTTATAGATTCAAATATTTGACAAAATTATATGGAATGTATTTAGTAAAGTTATTGTACTGTAGTTGTACAGTATGTTTTACTTCAGAACTCTTACATATAGAATGCTCTTGTGTTAACTGTTATAAATTCAATTTGGTGGTAGAGAATTGAAAAGTGAAATTGTGTAATAGTCCTCCTTTAAGTGGCATTATGAAGGGGCACTCTTCTCAAAGAATTCTAAATCATCAAATTAATTGCAATAATATTCTGAAATGGGGATAAAAAGCCTGTTATGTTATGCTACTTTTTAGGTGAGAAGTACTTTTGAGATTATTTATTAGAAGGAAAAACTAGCAATAATTGATGAGTAATGTGGCTTTATTTTTTATTTAAAATGTTACAATTGTATATACCATATTTTGAGGCTTGATCTCCCTCCCCCCCAGAGTCCACTGGAGTTCATGGCATGAACGATGTTGATGCTGTAATATATTTGAAAATACATATATATCATGTAAATCCTGGAGTAATGTGACTGAAGACCTTGGGATCTGCTCTTAATTCATACCTTGGCAAAAGGAGAAGTTGCTTCAGGTGATTTAAGTAGTTTGAACAAAGCTAGATGCAAGCAGATGGTCAACTGAGTGATAGGCTTTCCCTGAGATAAGTGACAGAACGTTTGAAAGTTGGCTCTTTGTATACAGCCTGTAATCTTCAGAACCCAGCAGATTTCCTAGCATTATCCTCTATACTGAAATCATATCAGAAAATTAGTTTAGAAGGTTGGTGGAGCTAGGTGTGCTATTCTAACCTGAAAGGTTTATTTACAGTGACTTTATAAAATAGTGTGTAAAGTGATATAGTACTGGGTAAGTAACAGATTCTGGCAGCACTCAGAGAATTCTTTGGATGCAGCAAGAAATTGATGCCTGTTGCTGCAAGAAAGTGTGCTTTGGACAGGCGACAGAGAGGTCATTTTTAATCCCTTTCATTCTGAATCTTTCTGGATGCCTGGGAAAAGAATAGATGTTTCTGTTTAGTCTGTGATTCTGTCATTGTTAGAATAGGAGAGAGAAATACATCTTCACTCTCCTTACAGATTTTACCCTCTGTCTCTCAGGAGGAGTGGGAAACAAAGATGTTCCTTGACTCAGGAAGGCACTCACCCCCACTGTAATGGCAGAGATGATTTCATGTTGCTCCATTTTATTGCTAAGGCCTGGCATTTCCCAGTATGTGTCACCCCTCAGTATCCCCCTCTTTCCCTTTGTTCTACTCCAGTATTTGAGCATGGCTTCGACTTGAGTGACAAATTTTGAGGTGGAGAAAAAGGACATTTTTTGTATTGTATTACCTGGGTAGATGTACACATGGATTTAATTGCTCAATATAATGTCTGGGCTATAGGTGGGGTATTTTTTGGTTTTCTGCAGGATGTTGTTATGGCAGAATTGGACAGTACCTAGTCATTTCTCTGGGACCTGATCCATGTAAAATGGAACATGTGAGATGGAACCAAGTGGATAAGAGTTTCTGTCACCTCAAAGATGTCATCAGACAAGCTTCATGCAGAGGTGCACACATCTAGCAGGTTATAGGCCATGAAAGCTAAAAGATACAGCCTGCTCCAACCTTATGAACTTTCAGCCTTATGAATTATTCTCCTCTATGCCCTCTCTCCCTTTGTACCTTGGTATACAAGGTACTATGTTGTCTGCTTCTGTTCTGGAAAAAAAATTAGGTACTCACAAAGTAGTTTTCTCCCTGATAATTATTGTAAGCTTAAACTATTTTAGATTTGTTGCTAGCAGATCCTGAACAGAACATCAAAAGTTCACAGGCCCTTCTGGTTTTTCCACCTAGCAAAGAGAAATGATGCAAAGAGAAATGTAACATGTTTTCTCTTATTCAGAAACTCATGCTATCAAATATATGCTGAAGCATTTGCCAGTTTAGAGAGCATCTTTTGCTGTATGATAAGTGGGAAGCCACTCTTCAGCTTGCTGGCCCTGCCACTGAAATCACAGAGCTCCAGACCCTGCCCCGAAGCCCCCAGAGCAGAGCTGCATCCCCCAGCTTTGCGGGGTGTGTGAGTGTCTGTGTAACTCAGCTGCTAGTCCAGCTAGATGAGCAAGCGGAGTTCCCATGAAGGGATATACTGGAAGGCATTTTAACTTTCCTAAATTAGATTTATTTTTAAATCTTTGGTAGTTTGTTGCCATCAGATTCCTGGCATATACCATGGGCTTTTTCCTAAACCAATTTGGTAACTGGGGTAATTGGAAGAACCAATTTCAGTTCTTATCTGGTTGTGAAAGATTTGATGGTTTCATACAATTAGATTTTATCTCTGGATGATAGCTCATAGGTATATTCACAACATATATGTTCTGTCATTTGGAATTAAAAGCTTAAATACTTTTTAAAAAATCTTCACATTAGCCCTAACTGGCACAGAGTCATGCCCTGTCCTTCCTCCTCTTTCAGAAAAGGCTACCTACAGGAGCTTTTCAATTTTATAGCTTTCTGATACATATGCTCTTCAATAGGTGGTTCTGAATATGTATGTAGTGTTAAATTTCATCAAATAATCAAACTTTTTATGTGTAGTACATCAAATTGTGTCCTGAAGAGCCTCCAGTGGTGGGAAACATGAATGCTGAAGAATGAAAAAAAGCCCCCAACGTAAACTGTATTTTTAAAATGAGATCATCATAGTATTTAAAAAAATCTGGTCTTGCAACTTATACCTTTCAAAGACAAATCTAGACAAGTTTCAGCTGAACAGTTTAGAAGAGAAACTTCTTTGTCTGAATGTGGACTGCATGCAATTTCTGACAGGTTTAAACTGAGATTTCTAAGTACTCACAAACGTAGTTTGAACATATTACTGTGAATTCTTGCACAGTAATTACAAGCTTTAGTTTCTAGGTTTTATTGAATTAGGTGGATTTAGTTACACATGAATTGAAAGAAATGTTCTTAAAATATATTTTATTCTGTGATCTATAGAAAAAATAGGATATAGGATAATGCTTGGAATATGATAAGTATATTTAGTGACTTTGTAATGTAAAATATATTCCTCCTATAGGTGCTTTTCTAAAATGTTCTAACATAAAAATTACTAAGGCCCTGCTTGGAGAGATTTTAAGATGCTGATAGATGTAATGCAACATGCAGTAGATGAAGCATTTAAAATAAACAAACAAAACCAACCTGTGGTGTGTAGAAAGTTCACTGCATTAACTTATGCTAAATGGATTGAGATAAAACTCTGTGTCCATTCATGATTGAGCTTTTCTATGAAATTGCACCATTTTCCCTTTAAAATTGTATTTTATAATTGTTAACTTCCCAATTTTTGGCAGAAGTGGTATGAATATTCTTTCTGCTATCATGAAAATCCTATTAATTTTGCTTCGTACCTTTCAAAAACATGAAGAATTGTACTTAGTGTTTGAATCTAGGTCAATGAAAGCTAACAAAGTATATGACCATTCCTAAAATGTAGATATTTTGAAAAGACTTTGTTTTTTTTTTCTTCTGTCTAATGTGTAAACGGATACTATTACTTTACTTTGAGTCATCCTTTTCTTCGTTCTTTTAAAAATGACATTGAAGTTGTTTATTCATTAACTGTACTGTACAGTGATGTGACTAAGAAATTAGAAGCAATCATATTTATAAACCAAATTTCAGTAATGCAAATTAAATTTTCTAAATTACAAACATGAATTAAATTATGGCTTCTGAATTTAGAACATGATCACTTGGCTTATGTGCAAAATATAAGTAGAAAAGATGTCCTAAGCCCCACAGAAGGATTGTAACCAGAACCATGTTTTTGATACCTGAAACAAAGCTATTAAAGGGAGATGCTTGGAGATACTTTTCATTATATGATTATGCTTCAGAGATCCAGAAGCATTTATGTAGTTAAGCAAGAAATGTCACCATTTTTTCATTTTTAAAATCTTTTCCATGAGAGGTGTATTTGTGTTTACCTGAACTAGCACCAGGGGAACGATATCAATAGAGGTTAGTTTAGACTTTGAAAGTCCCAGAATACTTGTGTCAGAGACTAGATCAGATCCCCTCCTGGTGATGGGAATAGTGAGGCCACACAGATTGTTAACAAGTTCTTCAGAGAGTGTCAACAGCAGGGTGAGAGCCTGCAGTGAAAGAGAGAAAGAAAGGAGAAGATATTACCAAAGGTTTTTGTGGATTTTGAATAAGAGTGGGAGTGTTTGTTGCCAAGGCTGAAAACTACAAACTATGAAGAGGTAGCTGTTAGCTTGAATTGTGTTTATATTTGTGCTTTTCTTCTGTGTGTTTCTGACCTTGAAGAAGTTTTAGATACTGTAGGGCATTCTTTCCTAGCTTTTTAACGAGCAGTACAAATGAAGAGAGTGTTCTTTAACTATTTAGAAGGTTTTTTAAAGGTTCAAGGACACTTCCAATGGACAAGAAAAGATTGGCCAAACTAAAATAAAAATACTTTCTATTAGTCATTAAAAATCAATGCAAACTTAAATCTAAAAATAGTTTGTCCTCCAGACTTCACTCAGCTGAGTGTCAAGGTTCAAGGATTGGAGTACCTATTTGGGAAATGGTCAGTACTTGGATTTAATGAGGTGTTAGATGCCTTGAGGTCAATTATGATGAAAGCTGAGAAGTTTAGGGTAGATAAGCACATGAATTTCAACATTTCACTAGAATACTAATTGTCCTTGAAAATCTGATGTACAATATAGGTAGAGGTGGTGAGGAGTTCTTACTTATTGCAAGTTAAGTTCTAGCTTATTGCAAGCACTCTGAAAATCCTTCTGCTTCTGTGACAGTCAGAAGTGACTGACAGGGAAAGTTTTTAAAGTCACCTGACTGACAAAACACTGAATTTTCATTTTAATTCCACATATCTCCAAATACTACAGCAAATTAAAGTGCAGGAGATATTGTTTTAATTCATAGTGTTTTCCAGTCTTTGCAGGTCAGTTTTAGGTATATACCTTGTCACAAGTACCAACTGACTGTCTCTGCCCCTCTAAGAAGGACTTTTGGGAGCACTGTAGTTACCACAGCAGGAAATGCTTCTTCCAGTAAATATTGGTGGGATCAAATCCCTGGAAAGTAGTGGTTGAAAGACCTGGGGTGAATTTCATACTGGGGAGAAAACAACTGTGAGAAATAACAGCTGGCTTCTTTAGATTTTCCTCTCTAATATTATCTGTTATTAATAAGGTGATGAAAGTAGCTAACACTGCAAATGCTAAGTGAATCTCAAAGATTTCTGATACTTGCCATGAAACTTCAGTAACACTTCTTTTTTTCTTCTTTTTTATTGCAGTCAGCAACTGTTTCTGATGGAGGTAAGCTGAAGCTTGTTTTTACTTTTATAATAAAAAATAATCAATTTTCCACATTAAGCAACATAATATGTGGTAAATTATGTGCTTTATTACAAGATGTAAGTCCAAGGTGGTGCAGAATTCTGTGGCTGCTTTGGGAACTGTGCCAGTGAAAATATTGCAGGCTTGTGTTCACATACTTTCACTGGTTTATTTGCATAATAATTTTTTGGTACATTTATATATACACATTTTTATTGTAACTAGGCTTCTTCATTCATAATAATAGAGGCAGTGCTGGTTGACTTCTTTGTAATTGGATGATAGATAAAATCTCATTCTCTGTTTTATTGTCCCTTACACACCTCGTTTGCTTTTAAAGAGATGCTCTAGCTTCTAAGTTGTAAGCTGTGTTGGTACATTTGTTGAGCTTGAACTTTCTAAGTGTGATCCTTTTTGAGAAGGGGGTGAGTAATTTGATATTTGTAAAATCCCAGCATGGAGCTTTTGCATTTCTGGAGTACTTCTAAGTAAACTCCTCTTTATTGCACATAAGCTGGTTTGTTTTGATTTTAACATGCCTTTAATGTTTTAAAGGATGTCCACTCTTTGTTAAACATTAGAAGACGATTTCTCTGAAGCTTTGAAATTAATTGAAACAGTTTAAAAAGGCTTCCTTAATGGAATAAAGGAATTTGTATAGTGTGGAGTATACAGGAGATGGCTTTTCTCCTTGTCTTCTCTGGCAGGAGTTGGTTCACTTGATCCTGAAGAGAAATTAATTTTTGCTTTTTTTTGCATTTGCTGTTCTTTGACAACATTACAAGACAAATTTATTAAATAAAAAGGGCAAAAGGGAACAAGCTGTGTTACTGTAATCAGTGCAGTGAAATTGGAAAAAAATATTTGGAATGCTAAGGATAATTTTTTAATATTAGGTGCAAATGTAAATGAAAATTCACAATACTATTTACAAAACTTCTTCATATCCTAATTTCTGATTCCTTGCAAGACTAAAACTGCACTTCAGAAAAACATTACTCTTTTGGTTTTTTTGCTGGAGCCACTTTCCAGTTGCTGACTTTGTCAGGTATTTTCCTTCTCTACTACTGACACAGTCTAATGCTTTACTTCTCTCTGGATGAGAAGGTAGACTCCGTGTTGTATCTGTCTTGTCCACAAAGTGATAAAACAACAAAGCAAAAAATAATAGTTTTATTCTGCTTTCTATTTCTAAAATGTAGCCTGTGTTTTTCTGGTAAAAATGCGTATTTTTTTTTGCCACATGTTATCTTCTTGATATAAAAATCAAAGCAGACCACAGACTTTCTGACTGTGTATGTAGTTGCTGAGGACCAAAGACTTGATTGATCTTTTTTTAGGTAAAATGCAATGTACTTGTGTCTTGTCTCCACGAGGGGTCTTGTTCTATGTTAATGAAAATTATTTTGTTGCTTATCCAGACTTGGGAATCCCTGTGATAGTACTCATACAATAATAATTTCAAGATTTTTATCCTTCCAGCTGAAAATTTATTTTAAAACTTCCACTTATTTTCACTTCTTCCAATATGACTTGTGTCTTACTCTAAGTCTGTAGGGAACTATTTTCACAATTAATTCTATGCAGTTTTATGATCTCATGAAATCTAAGGGCCATGTAAGGTCACAAAGGTGAAAAAACAGCCAAGAAGTTATGTGCCATTTTCTGCTGACTTGTATTCCCTATTTTTTTAGCTGGTTCAGAATTTAACGTGAACTCTCTCTTCATTGTTAAGTGCTACTTAAGAAGGGGTATAATTTGTGTAAAAAATGGTAGTTGAACTATATTGAATAATATTGAATCAATGCTTAAATACCCAGATCGTGGGTTAGAAAAATAGGAGCCAGAGAGACTTTAACCAGAAAAAGTGAAATTAAATAAATTCCTAATTCATCTCAAGCTGCATTGAGTAAATAGTTCTGATTCATGCATGAATTATGTTTTCTAACATTTACTTTCATTGAGTATGGCACAGCGCTGAAATTTTTTCAGTTTTCCTTAATCTCACTAATACACAAACAGATCCACAGACTTAGACATTTTAGGGTATGTCTAGTTAGAGAAATTTTCACCAGTGTAACCATTAGTACAGCACTGCATACTTCCCTTCCTAGACTAAATCTTTGTCATCACAGAATCACAGAATGATTTGGGTTGGAAGGGACCGTAAAGGTCAACTTGTTCCAGCCTCCCTGCCATCCAACCTGGCCTTGACACTTCCAGGGATGGGACAACCTGTGGGCAACCTGTTCCAGCATTACCATTGCTGTCAGAGTGAAAAATTCTAATATCTACTCTAAATCTACCCTCCTTCAGTTTAAAGGCCTTTGTCTGCTCTTGTCAGAAGTCCCTCTCGAGCTCTCTTGTAGCCCCCTTTAGGTACTGGAAGGTGTTCTGAGGTCTCTCCAGGACCTCCTCTTCTGCTTGGTATTATTAATTAATATTAGTGTTTGTACATATAACTAGATTCTGTAAATACTCTTGTTAAGCTTTAGTTTGGGAAGAAAATTCATGTGTAAAAAGCAATTATGTGTTTATATGCATCTCTTCAGTATGGCGGGAGGCACAGCAGTTCTTTGTACATTTTCTTACCAAAGTCAATGAAGATTTATGTCATATGGCTTTTATTATGTTAGAGCCTGGCCCTGGAAACCATCTACCCCTTTGTGTTTATTTCATATTTTACATCCCAGCTTGTGCAAGGCTGGGATTTTCTTATCAGCCAAAACTCTGCACTTGAGCATTGCAAGATAGCTGACACGTAAATTAGTGTTTTTTCCAGATGTGCTGACCAGTGGCAGCTCTTAACTGTCAAAATCAAACTAATTCATTTGTGTAATGAAATGCAGACAATCAGAATGCAAACTGTAATAATGCTTAGATGCAAGATTACTGCTGTAGATCAACTATTCTGCAGCACCTCTGCTCTAGGAGTAGCAGGAACCATTTTATGTTACTCCAGTGACCTGTAATTAGCAGGTTTCTCTTACTTCCCACCTCAGAAACTGTCCTTTGCTGCTGACTGTGGGAGCTGTGGGAGTGTGTACACAGCACGCAGGCTGTGCCTGATGTTTTGAGCACTGTGCCATTTGAATTGTCACTGAGATGATCAATAGTCCCCAGCTAATGTGTGACTTTGCTATTTATACCTGGAGGGCACTTTAGAAAGGAAAAACCTTAAGGTCAAAGGATCTATAACAGAAGTACCATCATCATTCATCTCCCAGACAGAGGTGGTGAGGTATCTGAGCTAGTGAGAATGTCTGAGTCAGTTCTCACCTGCTATTCCCTGCAGAGATCAGTTCCACAAAGCTGAAATACTTCAGCCTAAAAGATACTATATGCACATTTTTTTTCCTAAGATACTACTTTGCTGTAGTTTCTGCTGAATTTTTTTTTTAGTGTTCATCATTTGGAAGGAATTTTCATAAGGAAAAGTGTTCCTAAAGACCTTTCTGAAAGGAATCTGATGTTTGCAGTAATAAATAATGTAAAAATGTATTTCAAAATAACTGACGAAGGTAAGGCAAAAAATTTGCAATGAAGTGCAAAATAAAGCAAATCACTGTTTAAGCTTTTTGTACTATAAATACAGATGGATTGTTTCCTCTAACAGGTATATGACTTATTTGTCAGTTCTGCTGGTGGTGCATGCTCACTGTAGCTGTGTTCCACTGTAGCATAAATAATTCAAGCTCCTTTAGCAGCAGTGGCAAAAGGTCTTTTCTTTAAATTATTTATGTAGCATTTTATAATGCTTTGTGTTAAGTATACTATTGCTTCCCTCTGCTTGAAGCAACGAGGGTAAGGAATCAATTTGTTTAGAGTGGTGTTAGAAGCTCCCAGGAATTGCTGTGGGGAACTTTGTTAGCTTCTCTGATCCCAGAGCTGCAGAGGAACAAACAATGTGCTGCACAGTGAGACTAGTCTGCACCCAATGGGTTCCGGGACGTCTCAGCTGAACTTGGTATGGATTCAGAAGGATGGCTTTCAGTGAAGGGCTTGAAGTATTTGATTAAGTGGCACCACAGTGGCTCTTACCAGCTTTATCCAGGTAATGTATTTGGTGATTATATGATTTGTGTGCATTCCTATGATTGCGAGGAATGTGCTTAGCTTCTCACAACAATAAAATGTATTTGTAGGCTGAAAAATGTATACAAAATACATACAAATGTATACAAAATAGCCTTCATTTATTTTATTTAGGCTTATGGCTTTATATTATCTAAACCAAAACTTCTGTAGCCATCCTATCCTGAATACTTTCAAGACTTAGTTGATTAAAGCCTGTATTTTCTTACATAATGCTGTTTTTGTAAAACAAATAAAATCAAGACCCTCCATGGAATGTGTAAACACAAAAAGTGCAAAACATTGTGTTTTGAGGATTTTTTAGATAGCATTCTGTGTCAGTTCTGTATTTCCAAAATATAATAAATGAAACTGAATGACTTTGCACTCAAAGTAGTTTTTCCTCAGTAGGTATGGTTGCTATCAAGCAGAACAAAAATAAAGTTAAGTCCCTGGGATTTGAAATGTTTGATCAAGGAGCCTCCTTTTACAGGTAATACAAGATAAGTTGGTGCTTCCAGCAGTGATGACAGAGGAAGGCAGGCATTTGGAAACTTCCCAGAACTGCTGTATCCATGTTGTCCGTGCAGAGCTGGGATTTTTCACATTAAACTCCTCTGACATCTTGAGATTCCCAACTGCTCCTTTTCTTTTTTAAAATACTTTCAAGGAGAAGGAGGAGGAGTCCACTTTGCACAAGAGGCCTGTGGTGAGAACATGTGAGGGTGAGAGGCAGGGCTCTGTGTTTCCTCTGATGATCATCACAGGAGGGCTCATTAGATGAAATCTGTGATGGGCTTGGAAAGTTTCTCCACTCCTGCTTTCCAAGGTGGGCTGCGTGTCCCTAGGAATGCATGAGAGTCAGGAAACCTGATGCTGGAGTCTTACATTGGAAACATTCCTCTGCAGGAGGAGGAGAGGAGCAGGAGTTGTGCCCTACACAGTCTTCATTTAAGTGTGATTTGGATAAATTGGGTACTAATGGTAGAGTCGAAGAGGTGTTTTTCCTTCTCTCTGACTTTCTTTTTCTCCAGTTCTAAATGGTGTATCTGCACTAGGCTGTAACTGTTTTAATTGCAGCTGATGATCTGGGTGGTAAAAGAACTAGAATAACCAAGCCTTTTCTGGCAAACAACCTTTTCTGTATTGTTTTCAGTTTGATGGGTACCACAGCAGAAAGCTCTACAGATTTTAAAAGTAAACCAACTTAATTTTTTCATTAAGGGAAACCAAAGCTGTGCCAGGGTTAAGTATAAATTAAAATAGTTCTTTTTGAAAAAAGTCTGAATTACCTAAATTAAATCTACCAGAACAGAGACAGTCTACTGGGAATGAGTAATCCCTTAATACTGTGTTAACATATTGGAGGACTTGTGCTAGTCGTTCTTTGGTTGTTGGAAATAGCGTCTTATTTTGGTTCATTTGTTTTCATGGGATCTCCAGAGTTGGGAGTGTATCAGAGGAGGGAGCACCCAGTGCAGTTTAGAGGAGTGTAACTCTGAGGAGCTGGAGAGAGCAGGCAGCTGGTGGCAATTAGAGGTAGTTAGCAGTTACCCAGGTGTAAACACTGGAGGCTGTAATTGCAGTTTGGTTTCCCGGCTGCCTGGGGAAATTGAACGCCTGCCACCGGGAGGGAGGTGATGCTGATGATTGCTGTGCCTGCCACTTCCCAATCCCTTCTGAGTCCTAAGGCACTGTGGCTCCAGGATCCAGAGCTGAGCACTTGGTGTGGCTGCTCCCTAATTTCTCTCTGTCAGCCAAGTAGGTTTCAGGTGTTTGGTATGTGGGATGAGTTTGCCTTTCTGACTTTGCCTGTAAGGAACAAGGAAATTTTCATCATTCATCACTGGAAAATGCTGTGAGAACACTCCAGGAGTGAGCCAATATCTGAAACTGTTCCAGATCTATCAAGAAGTGGGTGTCTGTTTATATCCTGGACTGTAAAATAGAACGTACCCACCTGTGGAGTTAAAGCGAAATACTACAGATAATAAAGTTAGATATTGTTCTCTTCAGATTCACATTAACTTCTTTCACAACAGTTCCACTCTGGTAACAGGCATTCGCTAATGAAGTTGACAGTTGACTTGGTTATGTTCTTTCATATGTCTTAACGGAAAAAAAGAAATAAATATTTGTATAAGAAAATTTGGCATTATTTGCTGAGTGTTTGTAATTAACTTTGATTAATATGGTGATTAGGTGAAGAAATTTATTTATAGCACTGATTTGTTAGTAGTGTCCTTAAATAGTATCACTGTTGAAAATACAGAGTTACCTTTTGTATTTCCCTCATCTAATTCTGTATCCTTGTCTTACTTATTTTATTTTTGTCTTAAAAAATAGCTTTGCTTACAGAAACTCAGTTAACTGTTACATCTTAGCAAATATTTCTGAGCTAAGAATATGTCTGTTTAAAAATTAAATTTTGGAACTCTTAATTTTTTTCCTTATCTTTACAACTATCTTTATCACTTTTTCCAATGCTTGTAACTGTTTTTGAATGGTGCATTTTTTCAAAGCTCTTACTTCCAGGGAGGAACAGTAATGTATTGTAACATGAAGTTTGGAAATGCAGAGTGCTTTCAAATACTTCTAACATGAAAGGAGACCTTGGGAGAGCATATAAAGTAGGGTCTTTTTGGTGAAATTACTCATTGCTTTAGTTAGTCTAAGTGATTAACTGAGGAAAATCATAAAAATATCCCTGTGAAGCACAGTCCATTTCTGACTGGTTGTGAATTCAGTTTGCTCCAACAGATTGCATTTCTAGTGAGCTGCATACTTGCTTTTCTATTTGGCATAAAATTGCTGAATATACCATCTATTTAATTTGAGGGTATTATTTTCTCACATCTGTTACTGCAAATTTTTCAAATAATTGAATGTCTGTGATTTTTTTCATCCCTTCATCAAAGAATCTCATTCAGTTTGGCATCTGTGTGCAACCTGTCCTGCTCCAAGCAGGGAGATCAGACCAGGTAGCTCGGGCTTTAGTTGTGTCTCCACAATGAATTAAACCTTACATCACCTCTGTCAAGTGTGCAGCTGTGCGTGCAGCATTACCACTTTTACATTTGTGTACACTGGGAGGTGAAGGGACCATCCTGTAAAAGGGTGTGCAAGAAGTAAATGACAAATCTGTGAATAGAGCCCGGCTGTAAGCAGTTCTCTCTCTTAGTTAGAGCAGCCATTTCTTTCCCCTTTCTACTTCTGTGAACAAATGGTCACTTTGACACTTTTTGTGTGCCTATTTTGTTTACTGACATGACAGAGATGATCTAGGGTTAATACTTGAAATTTTTGGCCTGCTACACAAGGAGTTTTTTTTGTGTATCCCTGAATTCTCCATGGGTTCTTGTTAATTTGTTTCTCAGAATAAAAAATCACTTCTGTTTTTTCAAGATCTAAAGAATCTGGTAATTTCTCATCTTGGGGTCTGTAGATTATTCCAGTATGTTGGTTGGAATCTGGAAGGGATCCCTAATTTTATCAGAAAGCATAATAAATGAAGGATCTATGGTTTGATGTCTCTTATTTCCTATGGAGGAGGAAGGTATCCCTTACTAGCTCATTTTCCTAACGTTCTTTTCCACAATTGACTCCTCTCCTAAATTTTCAGTGTTAGTGGGAATCTTGTAATTCCATGTAAAATTTCACAGATTGCCTGTCTACCAATTGAAGTGTATATGAAATTTTGCTGTCTCCTATCACCTAATAGGTTTTTGCCCACATTCTGGTAAACAGTGGGTTCTTGAAGGTCAACTTGCCTTGGATAATCTTCTGAAGGAGTGCAGTCCATAGTGTGAGAAATATAAAGAGGAAAATGTATTTTACTTTGGGGAACAAGAAAAAAGATTTTGTTTTGGACTTGCCCCTTCTGCTTCTGTCAGGGGACTGCTGTTAAGACACTTATTTAATTTTCTTTGCAGTAGAACAGAAGAAACTTGAGAAGTGTTTGGGGTGTTTTTTTTTTCTATGTAGCTGCTCTTAGTAAAAATGGAGTGGGATATTTAGAAGTCTGCACCACTGTGAGTTTGCGCAGGAGGTGTGATAAACCAAATAAACAATATGGAAGAGTAAAAGTGAATAATACTTTACTGACAGATGTAATTTCCTTTATTAACAGAGCTGAATAGCACTGAATTGAAAGACTGCATCAGTGAGAACAGCCTCAGTAGCAATGCCAGCCTTCCCAGCGTGCAGAGCTGCCGGCGCCTGCGAGAACGGAGAGTTGCAAGCTGGGCTGTTTCCTTTGAGCGGCTTCTTCAGGACTCTGTTGGTGTTAAATATTTTTCGGTGAGTTTTGAGGGACAATGAGAGGTTTTCCAAAATACTGATACTGCTGCAGTAGTTTTCCTGTATTCTTTTTTTTTCCCTTGACACTCTTCTTGCAGAGGACAAGAGACACAGGAGTTCATTTATGCTCTGTTGTTATCTGAGCATCTTTCTGAGTTTACACAGTTGAGTAAGAGTTGATATTAATATCCAGATTGCCAAGCATCTCTGCATAGCAGAAATTTCAGGTGAAAATGGAAGCTATATTTGGATTTGTCTGGGAACTTTTAGAATGCTTCCCCATTTTGCAAAATGGTTTCATTTTTTTTGTATCTGTAGCCTTTGTACAAGAAGAAGGAAGTACTTTTGGTAGTTTCCTAAGAATGCGTTGTTATTCACATCTATCTCCTGAAACGTTGGAAGGCACATAGAAGATGTTTTCAATGATAGAGTGGCTTACTTTCCTGCAAAAGGTTTTTAGAAATACTTTTTGGAAGTTGTTATGGTAGTTACAACCAGAGCACTGGTTAAAACTGCAGCTTCAAGGAGTAATGCTGAGTATTTGCAAAGCATAAATACTTTGCAATACGTCAATACTGTTTTGCACAGCACATTTATGAAGTTGTAAATAGCATCATCTCTATTTTGCAAGGAAACTGAGGGTGTATACTTTTGCTTTGTTGCTCTGAGAGTGTGTTGCTGATTCTGAACATGTTACACGGGGATGGTTTGTGCTGCCCAAGTAATTTTCACAATGAGAATATAAGGAAACGTGTGGTATAGGAGAGGTAGATTATTGGAATCTGCAGTAACTCAGAAAGACTCTTTTGCTTGATACAAAAGTATTAAGAGATCACAATGGTTAATAAGGAGACTTTCATATTAACTGGTGGGGGAACCCAAAACCTGCATTAACAGTGAACATCTGTTTGTGGAAAGAGAGAAGAGGAAAGCAAAATAATACATCCTGAATACTGTGTTCCTTAGTTTAGCAGAGTAGTCTGAGAGTTAATAGCATTTCTGCTTTCATACTGAGACTTCTTGTCAGGCTGGAAGAAAAAATATAGTTCTGATGTTAGAGTCCATCTGAAAAATGATGTAGTTCTTGGGGCTCCTACTGAAGGTTCAGTTGACTTAGTTCTAATTACTTGTAAACCTCCAGTAAACTTGTGTACACTTAGGAAATTGCTGCATTAAATTTTTAGCGGCTATGATACTTCAAAACTTACATTATAAATGTCAAAAGTAGCTAATATAATTTTAATAAATGTTCAGATTAAAAGGTTAAAGGTACACTTCATTTCAGCAAAAGCCAACCTCAGATATTCAGAAAGTTTTACTTTTCACCTGCCTTTTATTCTAATTAAAACTTCTTTTTATAAACCTTGCAAAAGCACATGTCTTAAAGAAATACCAACTTTGAAAAATCATTAGGGAATGTTAAAGTTTATTGTATGCACCACCATTTTCTTGAGGCCCAGGAGATGTCCAGAGCCATTGCTTAGATTTATTAACCTGGTTGCCATAACACTGTACAGTTACAGATTGCTGCCAGTATCCAGGAACATTTAATTTATGGCCCCATAGCAAGTGTCTTGGTGCATGTGGGATCCAGCATCTGCCTTTCCTGACGACAGCTTTGTCACAGAGCAGGAATTACTCTCTGAGAAGGAGAGATTTTGCATGTTTTGCAAATACTCACACTTTGCATAATAGCTGCTGCTTAGAGCAGTCAGCCAGGAGGTGAGAGCTGTTTGCAGGTTCCCCCTTCAAGGGGTTCAGACCAACCTCTGCAGCTTCCCAGCCATGGCTGACAGCTGCTTGGCTGCCTGATGTTCCAGCTGGGCCACCACTCAGCCCTCCTGGTGAAGCTGAGTTGTTGGACAGCCAGCTGTGCCCAAATCCTGTGGCCACAAGGAAGTAAGTGGGAGATGGACTCTGGGTTCACAGGGAATGTGCCAAGGGGGAAGTAGGCAGTTGTGTTCCAGTTCTTGCTCACTCATTTGGTTCTCTTTTAATATGTAATTAGATGTAAAGTGCAGAAATATTCCCCTGAGTACTCTATGTATCGTCCTTTATGCATTTGGTGTGTCAGCTTATGTATCTGAAGAACTTTAAATTCAGAGCTTCCCTGTATTGTAGTTTATCTCAATTGCTTTCTTACAGCTGGACTCCCTAAACTCTATGTAAATCTGAAAAGCACAAATAAACTGAACTTTATTTCTGTGGAGATTCTTCTTACACAGCTTTCTGAAGCTGCTTTGTATGATAAGGAAGCTTCACTGATACCCATGTGATGATTGAGTGAAGGTTGTGGTGGATCAAGTTAATTTTTTAATATTTTTATTTTCCCCTGATGGTTAAAATGCTTTTAAGATGCTGAGAGAATATTGAATTATAGAGATTTGAATACAGGTCAGTTTATGCTTGTAGAGTTTTCCAACTGAATCAGTACCAGTGTTCCTTTGGACTTTAGGATGCTGTAATATAAATGTCCTGATTATTGTGTGTTGTACTGGGAGATAGTTTTTTTTCCCTCTCAGTGAGTATTTTCTGAAGAGAAACCATGTAACCACAGTGAACAGTGATAATTTTTTTTTAATAGTTGCCATGTGATGTAAAAAGACATTGTAATGAATCCAGGTTGATTATGGGCACTTCTTGATAAACATCTATATCAGTAGAACTGCAATTAAAGACAGTTTACAGTGTCACTTTTAAATCTAGTTTATAAACTATTTAAATTTTTATTAAAAGTTTATTCACCATTTTATGCACTACTTAGCATAGCATTTCAAACTTTGTACTTGCAAATGATTTGATTGTAACTTCATGTATTCTTCTCAGTTATATACATTTAAAAAGACACAAGAAAGAGAGGGAGCACCAGGTACGTATTGGACATACATTGATTTTTACTTTAGAAAAAACTGGATTGTGAGACTAATTGAAAGCTTACCTTTATGCAAACTTTCCAAGCATTATATATATGTTGTTTAAGCTGGCAAGTAACTTTTCTTTGAGGCCTTTATTTATTTGCTTATTTTTTCTGCTAGGAATTTCTACGGAAAGAATTTAGCGAAGAAAATATTTTATTTTGGCAGGCCTGTGAATATTTTAACCATGTACCTGCACATGATAAAAAAGAGGTAAGTTAATTTCAGTACCTTGTGCTGCTTCTTCAGAAATTATTACTCCTTCAAGATTATTGAAGTTAATGGAGCTGTGCTCAGTATGTGTACTGTGATGTCACTAAAACAGGGTGGGATGACCTAAATTTAAGATGTTCGATATGTTTAAAGTGCAGAGGTAGCTCTGTAAGAATGAGGTAAGGTATCCTGGATGTTGCAAATGGCCAGCAGTGGTAGCCCAGTGGTGGAAGTGAAGAGCAAGTTAATTGACCGTGTCAAGGAGAGGACTCTTACACTCTTTTTGCTAGACTGCCTTCACCAACCAAGGTTTCTAAATAACTTAATTATCTGCTGCTCCAAGGGTAGGGCTCTCGTGTTTTTTCACAAATTATGAGAATCTCCGTCTCATCCTTTTGAGGGAGTCCTACATTGGTCAGGCAATTTGGGTGAATTTTGAACTTTGTACAGGTTGGCAACAGTTCTGTCTACACCACAGCCAAATCTAGTCAGGTTTATGTGGTGGGAACAGTCTCTCTTCCAAGTCTCTCTTAACTCTTTTGTCTACTAATGAGGTTTTTTTCTTCTACTTTCTTCTGTCTTCAAACAATGTATTTTGTGAACACCACCCTTAAGGGCTGTGGGCTCACCTTGGTGGGTTTTTCATTATTTTCGTGATGTGAATGTTTCAAAGTAAACAAGTTAAAAATGAGTGCTTTTGACTGTAAATATTCATATATATACTTGCCTTTTTCTCACTTCTAGAAATTGAACCTTAGAGGATGTATTTAAATAGTAACTATTATGTAAAAGGTCTAAAATCTTAAAAAAAAAATCTACTCTCCTTTTTAAAAAATACCTGCTGTACTTCACTGCTTGATTATTTTGATTTTTATTTGGAGGACAACTTTTACTGTTCAAGAAATATTTGATGACTATTTGTAATCATAAAGAAAAAACCCTTTTTATGTGCTTAAAACTCCCAAAAGCTGATATATGAAAAATACACATATAAAAGATTCAGGAGTGGCTATATATTTTTGGATGGATTATATCAGTGTAAGAAATGCCTAGCTAAAAATACGGTTTTAAAACCAACATTCATTTAGCATTTTTTTTTCTGTAGCTTTCTTACAGGGCTCGGGAGATCTTCAGTAAGTTCTTGTGTAGCAAAGCTACAACCCCAGTTAATATTGACAGCCAGGCACAGCTGGCAGATGATATTCTCAATTCTCCCCATCCAGATATGTTCAAGGAACAGCAACTTCAGGTAACCATAGTAACCATGAATGCTCTATGTTTATGTCTGTTATATTTTCCTTTATAATCTATAAAAATAGTTTTTACATGCTGTATATTTTAGACTCTGTTAGAAGAATAGAAAAAAGGCTGTTTTTCTGTTATGTGGACAGAAAATTTTCACTTAACTAAAAAATAATCTGAAAAGTACTATTATTGAAATGAGGGTTTAGTTCAAGTAAATAATTCCATGTGTTGCAGCACCATTGCATAGAGTGTTTGCATATGGCTGCTTTTCTTTTCTTTAGTGGAGAGTTGAGTACACAAATAGTGTCTAATTTTGGTTTTTAAAATGTCAGTTTTATTAAGGGAGTTGTTCTCTTATGCTTTAGTACTACTGTCAGGGTAAGAGATTTTAGAAGTGTTGGAGTCTGAAGACCTCTGAAGTGGATGTATTTTAAATAATGATTGATAATCAGAACAGTTATGCAACAACAAGATACACTTTACATTTTCTGTAGAATTCAAATTCCTACTGTTTTTTTCCTAAGTCATCTCTTTGGTAACTCTTCCACCCTACCAGTTTATTTGTAGAAGTAGTTTTGATATCACCATTTTGAAATGAAGGCTATAGCTTTAATGAACCAGGTCACAATCTCAGGACACAATCTCAGGACACAGTCTCAGACCATGTGCTTTGGGGCAATCTGAGCAGCAGGGTATAGTGCCATCCTCCTGCAAAGTGGAGATAGAGGGGTAGGTCTGACTGCTGGTCTGGTAGCTTCCAGCATTATAGCTACTCCTTATGTACCTCCCAAGCCTGAGCCTTCTGTGGGAATTACCAGTCACCACCTTCCCAGATATTTTTTCATGCATTTTTCATCCTGGTGCTGTGGAGACCATGCCTGAATTCCTCCTTATCCTCTCCACTTTGTTTCGTGGAGTACAAGGTGTCCTGATGAGTCAGGTGACAGGGTTGATGCAGGTTTTGTCCCTTTGGAAATGCTGTATCCTTGGTAGGAGGGCTCATAATACAGGAGAAAATACTCAGGAGAATTCCTGCTGTGGGTCCAGTCCCAGCCACATGGCATGTCTGTGCCTGATCTCTTCTCTCAAACTGTCAGTGCCTCAGTGTCAGACCCATTCCTTTCACTGAAAAATGAAGTAGGGCAGGATGAGAATGACTTCTGCTGCAGGACGTGCCCTTGGAGCTTGTCTGAGGTGCTGGTAGTGTGTTGCCTGGCTGAGGTCAGTGCTGGGGAATCAGCTGCTTGGTGGCCCTTAATTTCTTGGTGTCAGCGGGTGGTTCTGCAGGCCAGTTTGTGGTCTTGGTGGATGGCACCACTTGAGAACACACAGCTGTGGGTTGTGTAGTTACTGCATCACACCCACAGACTCTCAAAGTTCAGCTCATGGTGGTGACACAACCTTAACAAAGCGAAAGCTCTGCATTTGTGGTCTTTCACAAGATTTTTTAGATTTGAACACTGGCCACAGAGTGCAAGGGTGCTGCTTTGTCGTGGCTGTTGGATGAGTGTGATGCTGGGGAATAGGGAGTGTTGCTGTAAGGCTGCAGAGGAGTGGCAGAAGTGTGTGGGAAAGTGCCTTGGAAACGCTTTCAGGCCATTCTCTTTCAAGCACTGCCTGTTGGGAATACCCCTGGAAGTTGCTTTCTGCTGTGTCCTGACAAATTTGTCCATGATCTTGTTGTTAGAGGTTGTAATAGCAGTGTGGATGCAGCCAAAGCACCTAGTTAGGATGTTGTTCCTTTTTGTAAATTGAATAAGAACAAGCATATTCAGTGTTTCTGGATGGAGGACAGTGTAGGTCACTTGAACATACTAAAATAAGAATAGCAGCATGTACTTCATATAGAGTTGATAATGGATGTAAGTTTTTCTACTCTAGTATATCTGAAAATTTCAAATTATGCTTTTAAAATATGTTTTTAATTTGTAAGAACAACAACTAGCATCTGCTAGCCTCTTCCCAATAAGCAGAAATCATTAAGACATGTAAATATGATAAGAATTCTAAATATAGGAAATCATGGTTGTAGTGTGGGCTAGAAACATGGGGCAGATGATAATCAGCTCAAGGTAAATTACTTACCCTCTCATGACTCTGTCCAGCAAAGTTAAAAGGTTGTAATTTTTGTGCTGCATTAAGTATGTTTAATTTGCAGACTGTCAAAGCTAGCATATACAGAAGTATTTTTCTGTAGCTTACCATGTGGAAAACAGTGCATTAAAAGGCCCAACAGGCAGCACCTAAGCAGGAATGGGAATATACAGAGGGGAAAGTCAAAACCATGGAAGTCGGCATTCAGTTTGAGTTAGGTTTCTGTGACTCTGCAGGATCAAGTTCTCTCTGCTCTATCTTGCTGTTTACAAGATAGGTTTTGGGCTGAAGCCTATTGAGAAGGGTGTGTCTGCACAGTCTGAAGCATGGTTTCCATCTGCAAATGGGCCACTCATCTCAGTGATGGACTTTACACTCTTTATATATGGGAATGGTTATGGGAATGCCATATCTTGTTGGGTGGTACCTACCTTCCTTTGCTTGTGAGGAATTTGTCATGTCCAAAGAAGTAGACATTCAAACTGTTTTTTCAGATCAACTGAAACATGGGAGAAGATACTGGGCTAGAAGTATGGATTAACTTAAAACAGCAGGTTTGCAAAAATGGAACAAAAATTTAAACATTATTTAGCATTTAAGAAAAAGCTCTTGTTCACTTTCATAAATTCAGCTTCAGTTAAATCAGCCTCAAATATTTGTTCCAGGCCTGGTCTAGAGCTGATTTCTTCCTCTATGGTTAAAGATAAATGTTGGTCATTTAAGGTAAACTGTTCTCTTTCAAGATCTACAGCACCTTGGTTATTGAATTGTCCAGAGATACTGATGGGTTTTTTCCTTATCATTGGGCACATGACTGTGGTTTACTGCTAACACTTGTCAGTTGTGGGTTAATGACATGATGATCTGAGAGGTTTTTTCCAGCCTAAATGACTCTGTGACTCTGTGAACATTGTATATGCTGTAAAAGACTCCCAGCTTCTTCTCACATCAGCAATTAATTTTGTGTGTCTTGTATCATAGTGTATTATTGCATATTGTGATTACATCATATTTGTGTGTTTTAGAACATAAACTTCTTGTTCACAGCTACCTTAAAACATACTTGTATAACTTAATGCTTTCACATACAGTGCTAGTGTAATTAACCTTTCAAATGTTTTAAATGGCCAGCTTGCTACATGCTACACACAGAATGGCATCAACACAGTAAAATAGGATGGTGTTATCAAGACTCTGCAGCATCTCAGCTTGCAGTTTGCACAAATCATAATTTATTTTCTGAACCTGTAATAAGGGAATAGATCAAATTATATTTCAGTTTAAAATGGGTACAGTGTATTTAGTCAGGTCTAAACAGTGTCATACTTATGCTGTTTACAGCCTGATGTCCTAAATTTTGGGGGAGTTTCCTGTTGCAAAGCAGCTTCATTTTCTTGATGCGTTACTGGAATGTATGTAACCATTATCTACTGCCATTTAATTTCAGATATTTAACTTGATGAAGTTTGATAGCTATACTCGCTTCCTCAAATCCCCCCTTTACCAAGAATGCATCTTAGCTGAAGTGGAAGGACGTCCTCTTCCTGATCCTCAGCGTGTTCCCAGCAGCCCCACTTCTAAACACAGTGTCAGTTCGGAGAAGTCCAACATGTCAACACCAAAAAAGGTGACTTTTGCATTGTTGTTATCTCAAAACAATGTTTTTAAGTAATCTTTTTAAACTTCTTCAGAAAATCAAAAATAATATATAAAATAAAATTAAAAGTTGTGGTTAGAGATGCTGGCAAATACAATTGCAAAATTTTTGTGTACTCAGGAATATACTTATTTTTTATCCTTGCCTTTGAATCAGTTTTCTAGGTATTGCTGAATATAATTTTAAATCTTCATTATTATTTAACTATATGTGTACAAATGAAAAGTAAGGGTTATTTTGTTAATGCACCATTTCAGAAGCTTATGTTGGTTGAATATGGGAATTAAGATGTGATAATTTAACCTTTGCTGAGAGGAGATATTTTATCAGAAGTTTTGGAGAAGGCTTAACCTAAACTAACTCATTTTGGCAAAGGGTAGTTTTTAATTTCTTAGTTCCTACTAAACTAAGATAATTCTGTGTTAAATAAGTACAATTGCTTAAAAATTAGACCAGTAGTCTTACTGACTGATCCCTTGACATTATTTAGGGTTTATTCTTTTCTTCTTGTAGATAATACCACCATAGCATTACATAACTGTATGGGTAAATTATAACTTCTCATTTTTCATGTCAATCACTACAGATCACCCCATCTGCCATTATGTATTCTTATGACTAGGAACCTTTAAAAAGTAGCATTTCAAGGAATATTCTAATAATCTAACAAGAATACTAGCTTGTTAAAAGCAAGTTTAGTTTAATATCAAACATTCCTGACATTTGTATTCTTCAACTCTAATAAATACTTGATTATACTTGTAAATGTTAAACAGTACTTTATCTTTGTCTTTGAAAGCTGTTCATGTTCAAACCTAGCCTAGGAAAAATACCAAAGTGAAATTCAATGTTTTAAAAGCAAGGCAAATGGCCTTTCCACATTAACTTAGGCATTTCTGGTGAGTTGGGGACAGTTCTTTCATATTTGCTGGAGCTCTCCATGGCTCGTTTCCAGCTACTGTTTTGAACTCCCTACCAAGTAGCACATTTCCATCTCTGTATTTCTTTTTTTTTTTGCCACTAGTGAGGTTTTTTTGGGTTTTTTTGATTGCTGCTGAGAGGGATGTTGGCACAGACACTTGTGCGTGGGGTAAAGAAGGCAGCTAACCTGGCCATCACACGCTTGTTTTAGGAAGAAGTGTGGGAAGGTTTATTTTAGACAATATAACACCTGTGATCCAACCAGTGATTTAATTGTGTTTTGCTGATAGCTAAGTGGTAAGTCAAAGTCAGGAAGATCTTTAAATGAAGAGTCAGGAGAGGAGGACACTGAGAAGAAAAAAAGGGGAACATTCTTCTCATGGTCAAGAAGTAAGAGTTTGGGAAAATCACAGAAGAGAAGAGAAAATGGTGATTATCCAAACGGTGAGTATGACATTCTGCGTTGTTTCAAGCTTATTTCAGCAATAGATATGACTAATCTCACCATGATTAGTTGCTATCTAAGTGCATTCTTGGGAGTGACAGAGGAAAAGAACTGTCAAGTCAGAAGGCCATAGTGTGGCTAGTATTGCTGCAGTTTTGTGGAAGATGTACAAGTAAATAGATGAAAATATGCCAATATTTAAATTTGTTTTTACTGACTTCCACAAGACTTTTTTTTTCTATGTTTTGGAACATTCTGCCTTTCTGTGTGCTGGTAATTGCTTTTTCAAGCAGAGAGCTGCTATTTTTATAGAAAGATAATTTCAAATCTTTACAGAAAAGTCCAGGAGCAGTACAGCAAATAGTGCTATAGTTACAGCTATTTAAAAATTCCTCCATCTGCATTATCCTAGTTTTCTTTCTTTTATCAGTAACACACAGGTATGTTCACTTTTGAACAGTCACCATCTGTTTTCACCTTCCCTGACTAAAATGAAAAAAAGGGGAGTCAGAGGTGTGAAAGCCCTTGTAACCTGCTGTTTTGTTACTTAATTGTGTTTGAGTTTAAGGAAGAGTTCCCTTATGAAAGCACCTGTATGTGGCCTCTAGAGGAGATGAAAGTTTTGCAGTAAATTATTGATTTAAAAATAATGAAGAAATTCCAGCAAAGCACCAAATCTGGTCCATATTTGATAATGTAGTTTTTGCTTCTGGTAAATGCTCAGACCCACAAAATACCTTTGATCATATGGATAATTTGAGTGTTCTTAGTATATTCATATATGAAAAGACATCAGAGGCATTTGCTGAGATCATGGGCATAACCTTCTGAAAGTTACTAGTAATTGTCTTAGATTTTAGTGTCTTAGATTTTAACACCATACTTGCACTTTTAAAAATATTTATCTCCCTTGAGAATATCTGAAGAGCTAGAATAATTTTTTAAGATGAAATATTGAAATCTTGTTAAATATAGTTAGCCAAACTAATATTTAAAAAAAAATATATTTTTTCTTTTTTTTTAATATAAAAACAAGTGGGTTTATTCAGTGGTTACCTAACCAAGAAGCACTTGACCAAAAGTTGCTTTGGTTTCCATACTTCTGTGCACAGTATGAAGATTTGGTGGTTTCTTTTCATGAAAAAAGAAAAATTTGTGACCCAACAAGCCAATATTTGAAATAGTTTTCTGTATTATAATAAATAATAAATTTATTATTTTACTGATTGCTGATTCTTTGCACAAACAGATTCTTTTCAGTCCAATGGATTGTCGTACAGACGGGAATCACAAGGCTCCATGTCGTCCACTGCTAGTCTCGACTTGGTAATGGCTGCCTCTTACTAATGAACCAGTGGGGGAGCAGATGAAACAGTGAATTACTGATTTTCTAAGTAGTGTGACGTAGCTTGTTTGATGTAATCCCTTGGGAAAGAGTTTTTAAGTGATGCAGTTGCAGCAGAAGATGCAATATTAGGCAATTTTAGCTTGTTAGAAATGCAGTAGAGGTTGTATTCATATATTACTTCTTATGCTGTCCTTGGATATTCTTTGCATCTTGTTTGTCTTAACATCATGCACCAGTGAACTACAGAAGAAAGTTTCCCTTTTAAAGACTGTAGCTTTTAAAAACCAGTTTGTTCTACCTGCATGGATGAGAATCTGTTTTAAACAACCACAAGTTAAAGCTTTCCCTCTTCTTGGCCTATGCAGTAAGGGGGATGCAAGTTGCATTAGGTTGATTTTTGTTGTGCCACTGTCTGTGGTGCTTCTTCTCTGTCTGTTTCTTTTAAAGTTATGTGTTCTTGTCATTATGATTTAACTTGGTCCTAAAAACCTGAGAAGTTTCTTGTGAACACTTTGTCACACTAAAAAATTAACAAGTGAAGACACTGTGATTTCTAACCATCAAGTTCTGCCATCACAGTGTAAAACTAATGAGGTGCAAAATTAAAACAGTATTAATAAACCATAGATGTAATACTTTATCTTTGTTGATATAGAGGAAGACTCTAAAAAAAGGAAATTTCGAAGTTTTTTTGTGCTTTTGATATCCCTCTGATAGACTAGATTCTGTGTAATTAACCATTAACTAATAACTGTGTAATTTTATCTATGCTAAAAATTTTGGTCAGAGAAACAAGCATGATGAAGTCATGTTTATTTCTGTTGCAGAAAAGTCTTGTCTTAAAAAATAGAAAATGCAAAGCCTGCCTAAAGCAACAACCCCTCATTTCTCTCCCACTCCCACCTGATTTAAGTCAGAAAGTTACTGTGATTTGAATGAGAAGCACCAAGTTAAAGAAAAGAGAAAAAGCATGATGAGTACCCTAAAAGGCTGTCAAAACCAGTATTTTTTAGTGTCCTTTTAAGTTTTAAGTGAGCTTTTTGTTAAATTTTCAAAGATACTTTTGATATTTAGCTGTAGTGTTACTATTCTACTGTTACTCTAGAATAAAGGTTAGTGCCTAGCCCATAGCATTGTAGTTTTAACTCCCTTTAAAAAACAATTAATGGTCACAAATAATTTTAAATTTTAATTTCTTTGTGGTGTATTTGTGCATAGAATTTGTATTATGTTGAAAGAAGAGGAAATTTTGAGAGGAAAGATTTAGGAACCTGGTATTTGAAGGCATTCCTCTTCACTTAAACATTGATTCATAGGGTGCTAATGGTAATTTTTACATCAGCAGGACATTACTGAGCACAGACATTTAACTATAAGGATGCTTAAGATTTAATTTACTTTGATAGTTTTTACTTAGTATTTCTTTAGTACATTTTGTAACTGTTTTACACACTCGCTGTGTAACACTTCATCTGTTCTTGAAATAAATTTAGATTTGTGCAATATTATGAGCTTTTTTAAATTTCCCCCCACCCTGGGATTTAAATTTATCTGATATTTGTGGTATTTGGAAGGATTTCTAAAGCATGGTAGAAAGTATAGTTCTTGGCTTGGTTCAATCTCTGTGGGCTCTAAAAGTTTATACCCAGTCCTCATTTTCCCATTGGGCATTGACCTTTCTTTTTCCTTTCAAGTCTGAAACCTCAAGATTGCCTGCATTTGTACCAGATAAAGACAAATCCCCCAAGTACTGCTGTGTAAACCTTCCGGATGGCTCATCGAGCAAAATGGCTGTGAAATCGGGGTTCTCCATCAAGGAGGTGCTCTCTGGGGTCTGTGAGAAACATGGCATCAACATAGCTGCAGTGGACCTGTTTCTAGTTGGAGGTGATAAGGTACTGCATCTTCCTGGGCTTTTTTGGAAGCATTTTCCTCCCCATTTTACAAATAAGGAATTCTGTTCTCTCCATACGGGCACGTATCTCCTGGTTCTGCCCATAGTTTTACATTGGCAGTGCTGGTTAATTGAAGGAGAATTGAATTATCCACAAAGAAAACAAATGTCTGGTAGTAGATGCTACTGCATTAAAGCCCAAAACCATTCAGTTGTTCAAAGATGAATGAGATGCATTAATGCTAGAAATGAGGTACAGGTTTTAATATTGAGGAAAATTTCCAAGACAACAATCTGTGGGGATGATGCAGAGTGTGTGTGATGGCTCTTAGTCCAACAGAAGTATTCTCCAATTCAAAGAGAAGTTGTGGACATTAAGTACTTATTTTCATAAATTCATGCTTTTGATCCGTCTAGATGGTTGCAACCACAAAAATCAATGAATGTTCATAGTTATGGGCTTTTTCTTTTAAAGCTTTTAAAGACACTTAGTTGGCTGTATTTTCTAATGTATTATTCTATGTAATTTATAGAAGTTGAAGAATCTAGGTTTGTTTAAAAACCAAGTTCCTGAATATCTGCTGACTCCAGTGGAAATTGAATTTTGGTTGTTGTTTCACACCTAGCCAAAAGAAAACACGCTTTAATCGTGTTCCATATTGTAAAGGAGCAGTCACTAGGATGAGTGCAGGGTATATTAATAATATTCTGAGTTACCTTAAAAAATTTAACAGCACAGCTGCTCTTTTTTACATAGTTTGAAATGATTTTGCTCTCTCTTCTTTTATCCCTGACATGTTCTGTAGCCCCTGGTATTGCACCAGGACAGCAGTATCCTGGAGTCTCGGGACCTGCGCTTAGAAAAACGCACTTTATTTCGGTAAGAGTCAAAAGTGGCCTTTCCCACCCTGTTTTCCATTTTATTTTCTATTAGTGCAGTAAAGGATATGTTGCCACTTACCTGTGCAGTGAAAGAGGAGGCTGTGCAGCTGCAGGAGGGGGCTTTCTGGATTGCTCTTAGGACACAAGTGGGATTTCGATGCCAGAGTTCCAGTTTAGGGACATTAAATATTATTGTGATGTCAAAATGCTCAAGCTGAGGCAGCTGTGAAAGCATTGGACAGATCTGTGGGTCCAGAGGGACCTTCGAGATCAGAAAGAGACATGTTTGGTAGGTTGGAATAGCACAAGAAAGATGTGGAAATTGAACTGTGAGTCTCTTAGTCTTAAAATCAAATGGATATATTTTTTTATTTATTGATGACGTGTTCCTACCAGTTATATCTGTATTTATATGCCCACCTGGAAAATTACAGTAAGACTAATTGTATAAATAAAATTCCTCTGATGAACCCTCAATCTGAAACAAGTCAGTGTTAAATTATTGCTATGGATATAATATAATGCAGTACATGACATATTTAGTTTTATGTAATGTATCTGATAGCATGTATTTTTTTTTTTTTCCAAACATTTGTGGTTTTTTCCAAAATAAATCCAAACTAATGCTATGAAAACTCCTGAAATAATTATTTCAGGAAAAATATTGAAGTAAAACGTATTACGTTACTGACCTGGACTTTTGAAGTGAATGAAATTTGTTTTGTCAGGTCTATTCCTTATTTTGGGTCTATATTACTTTTCCTTAGGAAGCTGGACTAGTTTCTATTTAAAGGTACTTCAAGATAACAAATACTGCATGGCATATTCAATTTTTAAATTGACATTGAGCAGTCTTTTATTAGGTGTGAGCTTGTTGAGTCTCCAAGTTTAAAAGGAACTTTAAGTAGGCAGTACCATATGTTATTTGTGTGTTAATTAAAATGTAGAAATGTTCTACATTATTCCATTCTCTGGGTAGATGCTATGTAAGCAAATATAGTCAAATATTTGGAACATTTTCAGACAAAGGAGAAATACTATGTGGGTATACTTAGTTACCTCAGTGTTTGCCACTTCTGAATCAATTACCAACTAATGATTAAAATGGATCATTTCAATTTAGTAACTGTTGAATTCAAAGAAAATATGGAAGACAAAGTTTCAGTTATTCTGGCTTCTTGTGGAAGAGAAATATCAACATGACTAAACATCTTGTATTTAAGTAATTTTTGTGAGATAGAACATGAGTTTTGTATTTAATTGTGACTGAAAAAAATTACTGCAGATAGTAATATCTGATGATGATGTACATTTCTTCTGATTGTTTTGTTAGTAATAAGCTTGTCCTTGATTTCATACTATAGTACTGTTACAGTCAAATGAGGCTTATGGAGTATTCAGGGCACAGATGAAGAGCATTAAAAAAAAGTCAAAACCAAACCAAAGCTAGGCACAGCTCTGTGCAGGGAAATACATGCTAATGAAGGTTGTTTGAGTTTAATTTTTTTTAAAAAAATTGTGTTTCGTTATTATTTTGCTGTTTTAATAATGCAAAATTGTAAAATAGGCTCTGAAGAGAGCTGTCTTTAGCCTGTAAATTCTAAGTTAATTACTTTTTCAGCTTTGGTATCTAAGTTTCTCTTATACCAATATTTCATCATATGGTGGCACCAACATAAAGAAGTAGCATCATCTGGAATTCCACTGTGTTTGTCAGTCTGATTAAAAATTAAAAGACTTGTCCAAATCCCAATCCCATGTAATTGCAGAAGAAGTTGTGAGTCTGTCTTGTGGAACTGAAAAGAAATATTTTTCTTGCATCCAAGTCTATGGTTCAGGCATGGAGTCACTTTGGAAGGACTCCTGGACCAAACTGGTCAGAGAAATCTCCCTGCAAATATGGAAGTGCTGTGAAATGCTTTTCCTTGGTCTGAAATAGACTGGCTCAGGCCTTCACACAGCTCTGCCAAGTGAAACAGTACAATTTTTATTTGTGTTAAATATAAGTAATAATAAATATAATAATAAAGAAATAAAAATAAAATAAGACATTATTTGTTGCTTCAGTTTAGCATGCATTCATGCTACTGCAGTTCCAGCTGGTTACTAGCTGTAAATTGGTACAACTGTGTTGTAGATTGGATTTTACATATTTCTGTTCACCTTATTTACTGGAATATTTCACACTTGATGTTACAATTGCTGTGTTTCAGGCTGGATCTTGTTCCTATCAATCGGTCAGTTGGTCTGAAGGCGAAACCCACCAAACCAGTAACAGAGGTCTTAAGGCCTGTTGTTGCAAAATATGGTTTAAATCTTAATGAACTTGTGGCAAGACTAGTAAGTATTCTTTAATGTAATTCAAGCCAGCAATATTTTCTGTCTGGAGAAGATCATATGATAGTCCCTGGAATGATTCCTCTCCTGAGCATTAGGCATTTAAATAGCTACAGCTACATTTTGAGATAAAATGCATTGTAATTATAACCATTAGGCTTAGTAGTAGTTACCTCAAATATTTAGTTTACGTCTGTTTTATATTCTCTTCAGAATAAATTCAACATCCAAAATAAGCAAGCCTGAACTTTGCTTCTTCCAGAGCTCAACTCCCATTATTAGCCAGGGAAAGTTGGTTGGATTAAAGCTTTTGTTCCATTGTCCTGGGAATCATGAAAGTTGCCACAAATCCCCTTGCAGAAATATTTTGTGAAAGCAGACTTCAACTTTTCTGCTACTGAACTATTGGCTACCATGTTCTCTTTTCTATTGTGCTGGAATACCTAGGAATGTAAAGTTAATTTTGTGGTATTTCTAGTATGTATGCTGTCTTAGCTGAACCAGTCCAAGTTTTTACGATAACTGAAAACCATATTGATATAGAGGTAACTTCATTTAATGAAATTACAAAATTAATGAAATACAATCAATTTAGAATAAAAATAATCTGAAGTGTCCTCTGAAAAATACGACTTGCTGAACATACACACTAATGGTGCTAGAGTATTTGAGCACACTTACAAATTGGAGGGTTTTTTTCCTCCATGTATCTTTTTTCCCCAAATACCATTCTTCTCACAGAATAGGAATACACTCATTGAAATCTAGGTAGTTTTACACCACTGGAATAAACATTTTTAGAATGGTAGAAGGATAGATTGAAGCTACTCTGAAGCATAAAAATGCTTTACTTTTTTTCTTTCAAAAATGTCAGACTGCATAAATTTGTTCTGAAAACAGCTTTTTCTCTATTACATACAAACTGTGATCCGACTTTAGAGTGGTGAGCAGGAACCCCTTGATCTTGGTGTCCCTATATCTAATCTGGATGGTCAACGGGTTGTTCTGGATGAAAAAGAGCCATCAAAAGGTAGAGGTAAGTTTGTATAAAAGCTTTTGTTTATGGTTCCAAGTCAGTTTTAAAGACCCTGATTATGGCTAGTTTTTCCTGTTGCTGTGAAGGTGAGGGAAATGTGATTAAATACAGATATATCACATGTGGCATATATTCTTTTTGACTAGAAAGCAGTGCAGCTTCTGAAGATTGAAGATTAATTTAATCTGTGATAGCAAGTACTTTTACTGTTGCTGTAAGAAATTTTGCAGTAGTAATATTTGAATTTTTTGCATTCAGCCACAGATCCACGCACAAACTTAGGAATGTAGTGCTCAGTAATAATAACGAGAATCAAGTGCCAAATATCTTCTGTGCATTTGGCAATTATTCATAAAGAACATTCTGTGTAAGGAAAACAGATGCAGTTTGTACAGCAGCTGTATATGCTGCTATCATAATATCCTTCTTAAGCGTGAGAAAGTACCAAAGCCTACTTCTCCAGTTTTAAGTGATGATTTCTGAAAATAACACTGAAAAGGATAAAAACTCATGGCCCCAGGCAACATAATTGGAAAAATAAAAATTTATCAGCTAAACAGTTGATAATCTCTTGGCACAATTAACATTCTAGATTAATGTTAGCAGCCTTATGAGTAAAGGTTTGGTTTCATTAGGAGACCTTTTTAGAGATACTGAGCACTTATTTTCAAAAACCTAATTAGATATGGTTAAATTAAATAGACTTAGAGCAGAGATCCTCTTTGAGGAAGAACTGGGATTATAAAGATGGAGGTATTTATTGAGGAGAATCAGATTTGTCATTTTCCTAACCAACAGAACCAGTTGTTATTTTGAAAAACGTTTTGATTCTAAATACTTTCACAGATAATTAGTTTAAGGATTACAAGTAAAGCCTAAATCCAGTGTGCTGCCGGCATCTGTAAAAGCCTAAATCACAGAGGATCATTCTGAGAGTGGGTTGGTTCTGTGGCAGTGTACCAGTGAAAGAGGGCTATGATTCTGTGTTACTAAATTCGCTGTAGTCAGATTTAATTTGATGGAGGCCTCTGGTTACTTAGAAGATGGCAAGGAGGATACAGCAGCATCTACAAAATAATTGATGCATGAAACAGGATGGAAAAGATTCAACATGGCCTTTCAATGGTTTTTTCTGCTGATTTTCTTTTTTAAATTTTAATGTTGAGAATTGCAAACTGAATTACCAGATTTTACAATTATTTGATCTAAAGCAACTGAAAATTTAGTACGTAAGTGAAATTTCAGCATCTTTTAACTGTAAAAATAATGCCAGTGTGAGGAAAATCTGAAGATGGGAGGGAGATTCTGGTAGGTTTTTACTGAAAAGTATCAGGGTTATCAACTCTGCTCACTCTTTACTTTCTGAGTACATATTAAAGCAATTTTAAAGCAAAAATCTGTTGTGTCCATCATTGGCCCTTAAATCTTGCTTCTCTGGGGAATTATAAATCGGTAGTTACAGAAGGTATATTTATGTTCAATGTTTACAGAGAAACAAAGAGGAGTATTAGTAAAACAGACTGCAACTGTATCTTCTTCAAGAAGTCAAGGATCTACTGTAAGTCTTCTGCAACGATTTTTCTCCATTAGATCATCTTCTGTTTCCTTCTAGAATTCTGTATCAAAGGCTGCATTCACACATGATTTTGAATCGGCCAAATTATGTAACTAGATTGAATATAGCTGTTATCTGTCTGATAGTTTTCCACTGTCAACAGCATTTATTTGTGAAGAACTTTGTCTTCATGATGAATCAGTTAACTCTTTCACTGTGTTTGTTGTTTCGTGTCTCATTGGCTTATCTATGTTTGAAAATAATTGAACTACTCTGTAGTTCAAAGGCCATTTCTGTCATGTGAATTTTTCAGAGTAAACAATATTATATTTCTTTCTACATTTTTGGAAACTGCTATGGCAAATGTTCTTTGCCATAATCAAGACTAAACTAAAGCATTTGTTGTGGTGTTAGAGAAATGTGTTTCCAAAATAACTTTCCTCATTCCTTTAGGCCATATTATATATACAATGATAGAGCCTGAATGTAAGTAGTACCTTAACTTTCCTTCTAATGCAGGGAGAGGGAAGAACTCTAGGAAAGTCTAATTCTATCAAAATGAAAGGCGAAAATGGAAAAAATGCTAGGGAAGTCCGGCTGTCAAAGAGAGAAGACTCTATTGCAAAGATTGGGAAAAAAAAAAGTCAGAAAATAAATTTGGATGAAGCAGAGGGTATGTGAACTTTATAGCTTACATATTAACATAAGTAGTCTTAGAAAAATTGTGTCTGTGTAGGTACCACGTGTTTAATACTGTGTTGTGAAAATCATAGTCATGACCATTATATTTTTGTTTGGTGTGTTTGAATTGTCAAGTTTTCATAAGTTGAAGGTAAAATTTTCAGAATACCTAAACGCTGATGTAGGTGTCCAGTGGGATTTTCAAAAGTGAGGGGTACCTAATTCCTGTAAAATAAAAGGGAATTAGTTACTCCACTGCAGTTGAACATCCCATTTGATACTCTGTAAGCTGTGTAGAAGCTTGGCTTTCTGTTCACCTCTATATAAGTGTTTGACAGGCACTGCACAGTAGTGTAGACCCAAATGTACTCAGGTAAGAATTTTTCTAAGTAAGTTTTCTGCTGAACTCTGTAACAGCCAGGGCAGGGCAGTCTGACTGTGGAGGAGACGTGATGGGCAACAGAAAAACTTACATTCAGCAGAAGGTGTTCAGAAGTGGAAAAAAGCAAAGAGGTTATTGGTAATCTTGCATTTCCTGAGTCCTATTTTTCCCTTTTTTACATCTTAATAGTTCTGGTGATATCATCGGAAAAAATCTCACGAGGGAATTTGCTTTCTTATAGAAAGATGTCTATGGGCAAAAGAGAAATAAAAATGATGTAGCACTAGAAATTTTGGCATAACATCCTGTGCCCTAGGACATGAACTGAAGTGATTACCTGTCTGTCAACCCTACACGCTCCTCCCTATTTTCTCATGTAGAAAAAAAAACCTCAAAGGACATATTTGACCCACAGATTAAAATTTACTGCTGAAGTTACCCTGTATGCATATCCAAAACCTGGTTATGCACATTTATACAGCAAATGAATGTTTACCTTTGAATGTTCATCTGTGAATAAATGTCCACTGACTAGAACTGAAAAAAATGCTATGGCTAAAACTCCTACTGCAAAATATGTTTTTTCATATAAATGTTATTACAAAATAATAGCGCATTTAAAATTATTTTCTGTTGCTTACTTTTTTGTTAACTTGTTTTCCACATTTTAATACTTTCATTTTTTTTCCTAGGACTGAGTAAAACATTAACATAATTTGAAAACTTCAGAATTCGAGGCTTTCACATTTTATTTTGAGTTTTGTGATATTTGTCAGAGTTTGGAAAATGCATACCAAATGTTGTAGACTGTTTTTTAATGCAAAAACAAACAACTGTTCTATGAACTTTGAAATTTCAGAAACATTTTTGTATGACACATCTTAGAAATGTTGCATGTTTTAATATGCCTACTGCCATTTTGCAAAACTTTGGCAATAAGAAGCATTTTGAAGCTTCCATCTTGGCTACGTTCAAATTTTACAGCATTTGAAAAAGCATGTTAAAAAGTCATTTTTATGAATACATTGCAAAGCCTGCCAAGTATGAGTAGAGGACTTAGGAATAAGGTCATACAAGTGCAAGTGTACGACTTCATATTACGCTAAGTTAAAACTGATACTAATGTTCTGTTGCTTTGTTCCTTAATGGCTTTTGCTTCAAACAGTATTTATAAGCTGGGTTGGAACTGTTGATTTTATTTAATCTGTTGGACATGGCCTTTTTAAGCATCTTTTAATTTTCTGTAGTTAAAGTGCTTTCTTCTTGAAAAATTAGGATATGCAGAGACCCTATATTAAGAATTACATATTTTTATATGTCTATGTTTTGTACCAAAGAGTTTGTTTATTGTTGCAATGCTTCTTTTTTGAGGAGTGGTATAATTCTTGGCTTACAATTGATAAGTTTCTTGTTGCCAAGTTTTGAAGCTTTTTAGAACAGTGTTGATCTACTATGAGTATTATTTATATAAACATATTAAACCATTGGCTATCATTAGGGACATGATCAGAAAATCACTTCTAATTGTGTTAAAGCCTCTTTAGAAAGCTGCCCCATCGCTTTTGGTAATGGCTTCTTGGATGGTTACTGACTACCTGTAAACTACTGATTCATTGCAGCTCCAAGTAAAATGGGGTTACTTAAATCATCATCTGATCATACCCTGTGATGATAACACCCTGGTTTAAAACTACACCATGAATTGAAATGAAACTGTGATAAAAGAGAATTACTCTGAGAGAAAGTCAATATAATGAGGAAGTTTGCAACATTCTGAATCTTTGAATGTTCAAATGGCATGCTATTTTTGAGTTCAGATGGGTAAAACTCATCCAGAATATAAAAACGTGCACCCATTGTCTGTAAGACTAGAGCCTTGTTTTGTATAAAGAATTAAAAAATCCTGCATGTGTGTACAGATTTATTAACTGCGTAAAATAGAAGACGTGTTCAAGGCTCAGTGAATGCAGCTGTTCTAAACTGCAAAACTCTTACAATAGCAATGCTGATGGTCTTAATTATAGTGATGCTAGTGAACATTGCTGCAATTGAAAAAGTTCCTAATTAACATGGGATCTTATTTCAAGGCAGCATTGAAAGAATTGAAGATCTTCATGGAAAATAAATGTGCTGAAAATGTACATTTTAATAGCATTGCACTTTCTGACAAAAACTTGTCAATTTTGGGTTTTTCCCCAATAGAATTTTTTGAACTCATATCCAAAGCACAAAGTAACAGAGCAGATGACCAACGTGGACTGCTAAGGAAAGAAGACCTTGTTCTTCCTGACTTTCTTCGTTTACCACCCACTGGACCAGAACCATCCTCATCTACACCCACAGGTCCTAAAGGCCTCAGCAAGCGAGTTTCAAAAAGTGATGGCAGTGATGGATGTACATCACCCAGTGGAAAACAGGAGTCCGTGCAAAACTTTAATGAAAATTCAGTAAAGAAAATGGGTTACTCAGAAAACAAACATAAGTCTGCTTTGGCAGCACTCCACAGCCAGAAGACTTTCAGTGTTCCTTTTAGTCCTCCGTTGTCTCCAATTCCGCACGCACAGGAGAACAATGCCGCGGTGTGGAAAAGGCAGTCGAGAGAGTTGCAGGCTGAAGGCATTCAGATGGTAGATGATGAGAATGTGGCAGACTTGACTCTTGTGGCTGAAGGAGATATTAGTAGTCCCAACAGCACTTTGCTACCACCGCCACCATCAACGCCACTGTCAGACATCAGTAAACTCACGGAAGCCAACTATCCACCCCCAACTCCTTTTGCAGGTAATCAGGAAAAATCTGGATATCAAAGATCCAATTCAGGTATTTCTAGATTTTAATAGTCTTTCCTTTTGTGTAAAACTACTTTTCCTTGGCACTGTTAATCAGTATTTGGCACCCATCGAAACAGCAAAGAAAATTCTCTCTGCACCTTATTTTTTTTTTAACCAAAAAAAGAAGGAAAAAAGATTTTAATTGCCTTAGTCTGTTCTAACTGTAATACTTCTGGTTGCCTTTAACAATGTACTTTTTGTTTGGATTTGGCATGTAACCATAAATGGCCACATGCAGACAAACCTTTGAAATACATCCACGTGCTATAATTATCTCATTCACCCTCAGAGTACAAAACAGGATATCAGCATTTTGAGCTCCACAGCACTGTTGTGTTCCAGATTTTCTGATCCAGTTCTCATAATGAGATACATGATTAGGGTTTGGAAGTTTAAGTACTTTAACAAAGCCCCTAATTATGTGTTGAAAATTGCAGTATTGTTTTCGATAAAAATTTTTAATGGATAAGCCTCAACTTAGGATATATTTCACTAATAAATTTGATATTTGTGACAAGAGTAAAAATGTTATTTTTTTTAACCCATACTTTGCTACACAGAGAAATAGATTGCATCTATCACACTTTCTCCCAGAATTTCACATATCAAGTAGCTTTCTAATAGATAATTTTAAAGAAAATATGTAACTTTTTTAGGATGTAAGTTTCATGGTCTAGCAATATCACAGAGCAATATTAGCCCAAGGCTGAAGTATGGAATTTCTTTATAAACATGGACTCTAGTAATAATTGCTATTACCAGAAATAGGAATTTGAAGACAATGGGTGTCGTGACATTGACATTTACAGTCATTGTACTGTGCATTTTAATGTAAAATATAAGAAGAGGTATCTATGTGCTACATTTATTTTTGATGTTTCACAAACATATGGTGCCATATTTGTATGATCACATTTCTTTGTGATGTGGGAATATACATTTTAATTATTTATCTTTTTACACAGAGTATTTGATACTGTTCTTTATCTGTATGGTTGATGATTTGTAAATACTTCTTTGGTTGTTGGATGCTTATAAATGGCAATGCAAATGATTTCATCCTCTTGGCATTTTAAAAGCCAATTCCTTTATTAGTAGTATCTGAGAAATGTTCTATTAGCGCTACCACTTAATTTCTGAAACTGAGTATTAGACGGACTTGTAACCAGTGCCTATGAATAACAGAACCACAAAATGTACTTCAGACATATTGATGTATATATGCATAGATTTGTGTTGGTGTCTTTCTGATAATATGTCAAGTGTACAACATAGGTATCAATTTGCATATTTTTCAGTGAGAACTGTTAAAAAAACCATTTGCACTTAAAAAAAACTTCATGAATTTACAATATTTTAATGCATGCCATAAGTTTCTGTGTAACCACTGAGCTGTAGCTTTCCCTTTTCCCACTTTCTACTTTTTACTTTGTAGAAATCTTTGTGTAGTTTTCACATGTATTTTGTATCCTTGTTCTCTCAGGAGTAATAAATTCTAGCTCTAGTTACGCAAACTGGTTTTAAGCTTTCATTTTATTCGTTATTTTAAAAATTCTTTCAGTCCTGGATTAAGAATTCTGGTTGAAATTACCTTCTTATGACAAACAGATAAATAGATATGAACTAGCAATTACCATGAGACAAAGCTGACAAACATTAGATTTATCAATAATTTAGACATCAAAGGCCAAATGCTGTCTTGAGATGCTGATGGGTCACATGTGAAATCCATAGCATTGGCATGTGCTCCAGAAGGCAAATAAGACAGGAGATTTCTTTGAAATTAGTCCTAACAGGAACTCCTGAAAGGAGAATTTCTTCTGTCTTTGGGTTCTTGGGCTAAACTTTATATTCATTACTTTCCTTCTTATTTTAAACTAAAGCAACTCTTCCCTGGTCTTTAAGAAGTGAGCTGGAGATCTCAGCTCATTTGATGTGGAGTAACCAAAGTAACCACCTCTTTATTTGGTAGACTTGGATAAGAAATGAGGGGTTGGTTGGGTGCTGGAGACCACACTACTCTTTTCACTCTTTGAGATGGGTCCTACATAACAGCGCTGTGAAGCCTAATTAAAAAAGAATAATTCTGCAGAGAGGCGTGTTGTGCTGTTAACTAGGTCTCATTGTGTTCTGGGGAATGAAAATCCAGTTTTTCCAAAAGTCACTGTGTTCTCACATATTTGTGGGCCACCATGAGAGAAAACAAAGCAGTTGAAAGTCTTGTAAGACTGAAAGTTCCCCTGCTAAAATTAAGACTTTTCCACAACAAATAGCTAACACCTTCCATATTTAATTTAAATTTTTAAAAATGGATTTTAATTAGCATGTATTTCAACTGGTGTTCTATACTTTCAGTGGTGATTGTGCCTTATTATTCTGTCATAGTCACCCATGAGAGTAAGTAATCAAACTAATTTTGCAAAATTAAAAATCTAAATTTCTTTTAGCTTTCTGACAAACCAGATTTTTTTTTTTTTTTAGGAATAACAAAAATTAAAAAAAAATATAAAACACCTTCCTATTTTGCTACAATCTTATTGCATATATTAGCTGTATTCTACCCTCCTCTCACAACACACTACTATTTAATGGGAACTGTATTCTAAAAAAGAACAGTGATTTTATGGAAAAAATGTGGGATGAATCAAAACTTTTCTATTTTCGTGATTTGAGTTTGCATGGAAAGGCTGTTTGATGATGTACATAATTACAATAAAGACGTCTGGAAACTCTCTCCAGTCAAGAATTGAAATCTCAAAGGACTAAATCATTAATAATGGTTGCTTTTTTAAGTGCTTTAATGGTTCTTCATTCATAACCCCCATCAATGGAAATTGCATTTCTGATAGGTTTATTTAATTAAAATGTTGGGATATAAAGACAAATAATGACTCCATAATTTGAAGAGGTCTCTAGTCTTGGTTCCAAATTGGCCTAAAGACAAATGACGTGTGTGCTTACCCTGCACATTTTGGGCTTATAAATGCTGGGAAAAGGACTGGGAGGGATGAAGGGCTCCCTCATGTTCTGCAGGGGAGAACATGATACATTTGCTGATGTATCAAAGCCAGGCCAATGTCCATCCCTCTAATGGGTAACACTTGAAGTTTTTTTCACCTCATGATCTAGAAAGCAAATTATGAACAATGGAAGGCAGAAAAATAAGGTTTGCATCACTCTGAGCTTTTGAGAACACACTTTGAAACTCAGTTCTTAACTTTCTGAAATAAGTGAAATGTTTTTATACTATATTAATACTTAGCTATGAAGTAAATAGCAAATCAGTTAGCAACCCAAGAATCATTACTG